>NW_026126575.1:1200000-1530000 GCF_943737965.1 Phodopus roborovskii
GGGAGGGGAGGGTGGTTAGGGTGCATGTGAGAGGGCAGAGAGGGTAAAAGGGAGGGAGGGAGGGGGAACTGGGATCGACATGTAAAATAATAAATTAAATTAAAAAAATGCTTTGACTCCAAAATTTAAGTTCAAGGACAAGTTACTAAGGAAAAGGATTTCTATTTTTGTTTCCACAGAAAATGAAAAGCCGTGGATTCCTTCCACACTAATGTGGTTTGATCAAGCCAGACTGCCTGAAACAGAGTACAAGGTGATCCTACATTCAAAACAGCTGGACAAAGCAGCCTTACAGACTACAGCCAGGATTTCTTCATCATCTTAGAATCCCCCATGACAGTGCCCCTTACCAGCAGGAAGTAGTTTGGAAAGAACGATGCCCAAATTCCCAAATATTGTCTATAAATGTTTGTTTTCATTTAAATGGCCTTGGTTATATAAAATAAAGAAAAAAAAAAGAAAAAGAAAAGAAAACCTATTCGACCGCCCATACCTCCAGCATCCTGTAGATTGTATTCTGTGAACCAAGATGCACTGAAAATACACACAGAACTGAAAGAACAAAAAGCTACTAAGGTACAGCAGGTGCTAAAGCCATCACACCATCGCCCAGCAAGGGCAGCTCAACAGCACCACCCATCAGGAGCGGACATGAGGTCCCAGTTCCTGGGTTCCACCTACCACATTTCGTATTTAATTTAAACTGATTTTTTTTTTAAATTAAGTGCATGTCTAGTTGGGATTTCTATTGCCGCAACAAAACATCATAACCAAAAAGTAAGTGGAGGAAGAAAGGGTTTATTTGGCTTACACATCAACATTGCTGTTTATCACTGAAGTAAGTCTGGATAGGAACTCAAACAGGGCAGGATCTTGGAGGCAGGAACCAGGAGCTAATGCAGAAGTCACAGAGGAGAACTGCTTGCGGGTTCTGCTTTCTTATAGAACCCAGGACCACCAGCACAAGAATGGCACTACCCACCATGGGCTGGGCCCTCTCCCATTGATCACTAATTGAGAAAATGCCTTATAGCTGGATCTTACAGAGGCATTTCCTCAACTGAGGCTCCTTCCTCTCTGATGACTCTAACTTGTATCAAGTTGACATATAAAACCAGCCAGTGCAGTGCACAAACAAATTATATGCTACTGGTGCAAAGGACTAAATGACTCATATTTCCAAGAATCCATATGTCCTTACAACAATTGAACCAACTGGTAAATAATAATATATTAATAATATTCTAAGGTTTCACTCCAGGCCTTCAGGGATAATTCTCCAGGAATAGGGCTTAAGGACCAGTGGCACTGTGTTTTCTGAAGGTATGCCACCTCTCAGACATCCTCTCATATGTTCATCTTCTTTGTATGGTCAATACTCCCTGAATCCAGTGGTCAGACAAACATATGACCCATCTCAGCCAATAAAGTTCTCAGGAAGCAATACTTCCTGTGAAGCATGTGACTTCTGAAGTCAACTTCTACAAACCTGTTGCAGTCTTGTCTGTGACCTCATCTATAAATAAAGCAAGTACAGATGGCCACACAAGGACTGCACAGAGCTGTTCTGCCACCTCCCACCCAATTGCCATTGTCAGCTCCCAGGGCTACAAGCATACTGACTACCACTAGAATGGGAAAAGCCTCCACCAAGCCCTCCTTACAGCACAGATTCATGAGCAAACTGCTCTCCTCTTAATTTACAAAATGCTAATGTTACCCTTTCAAAGTGTCCTGACAGATATGTTGTGAGCCCCACCACAAAGCAGTTTTATCAACCCCCCTCAAAAATTTTTTTCATGACACAATCCAAGGACTAATCTGGAATAAATACATCACAAATACACTGTGGGTTAGGTGGTGGCAGGATCTTGGTGACTTTTCTTTCTGTATGTATTTCTAGACTTTGTAATGACACTTTGAACAGTACACTATTGGAAACAGCTCAAACAATACTGAAGTGACTTCAAAAGTAACTTCTTTGCCAGGATTTCAACTCTCCCCCCACAGACAACCCACCCCACCCCCAACACATACAAAGGAACCACAAATCTTCAGAGTTTTCATACTTTGAACCTCCAACAAAAGCCTTCTGGATCCAAGCGGGATTGTTTCAGGGGCGCCTAGTAACACAGCCCACAGATAGACAGGCCGAACAGCACGCCATTATAACAAATCCCTCCCTCAAGCTGCGGGAGGCTGAGCAGCAGCTCCAGGAGAAGATACTGAAAAGCTTTGTTTTCAATACTGACTGGCCCAGGAAAGCTACAGTTTGAAGGAGTCCTTCAACAAAGCAGTTACCAGCATGGGACTGGTACTGGTGAGCTATCACCTTCAAAACTGACATGAACTATAACCAGGCTATCTGCAAAGATAGGACTCCACACATCCCAGACACTTGCTTTAAATGCCCACATTAAGCTCCAGGCCCAGTACTTCATGGCCCAGCAGGATGTGCCTTCCACTTCCAACATCTGAAGCCATAGGGGCTCCAACATCACAGGACTAGAAAGCATTCAAACCCCACTGCTGCCTGCTAGAGTTAGTTTTCCCTGCTGAATCTAGGAGTTCATATTCACAAAAGTATGCTCCTGCAAAGCAAAACAATCAAGTACCACTTTGTGAAGATCACTGGAGCACCAAGTGTCCAGCCCTGTGTGACTCAGGCCACCTATGAGACTCAAAGATGATATGATATAAGGGTTGCTTAAAAACTCATACACCAATAAAAGACATCATCTGTGAGCAACATCACAGGATGCCATTTGCTGTGGCAACCATGGGGAGGCAGCTAAAACAGGAGCCACAACTTTGTTTCTTCTAGTGAACAGATCAGGCAGTGCCCCTCCCACAATTTAGGGCTTGAGTTGGGGAAGCCTTGTTATGATTCAGATCTGCAATGTCTTCCAAAGGTCTATGTGTGAAAACCTTGGTCCCTGGGGTGCTATTATTTGGAGGTGGTAAAAGTTCAAGAGATGAGGCCAGTAGCATGCCACTTGGGTTGTGTCCTTGAGGAGTACAGCTCTATATGCCATCTTCTCCTTTTTTCCCACACCCATGAAGTGTTTGGCATGTTAACTCTGCCATGCATGCATGTGCACTACCACAGCCACAAAGCAAACTGAAGCAGAGTGAACCTCTCCTCCTGAAAGAGAGGTACCTGTCTAATGGCCTCAGGTACCTGCTACAGTGATGGGGAGCCAGGAACTGTTGCAGAGGGCACGAGGGCTGATATTCTCTGAGTCACTCAGCACACTGGAAATCACATGGAGTGCTGTCAGTGTCAGTGAAAACAGGGAGGCTTCTTTGGAAAAGTGTCGGGCCATTCTTCAAGAAGATCTCAAACTGCCACAGGATCCAACTGTCCTGGTTTGCTGCCTAATGCTGTGATACATAATAAGACCAAAGCAACTTGGGGAAGAAAGAGTTTCTTTGCCTCACAGATGACACTGAACTCTTGAGGGAGGTCAAGGCAGAAACAGAAGCAAAAGTCATGGAGAAATGGTGCTACAGGCTTGTTCTACATGGCTTGCTCAGTCTGCTTTCTTAAATAGCACAGCAACACCTGTGGTACCAATAACAGTGGGATGGGCCCTCTCATATCAACCATTGATCCAGAGGAATGTCCCCCACAGTCTTGTCCATAGTCCAATCTGATGGAGACAGTTCCTCAGTCAACATTCCCTCTTCCTAGATGATCCCAGCTTTGTCAATTTGACAAAAATAAATCAGGACAGCAACCAACCCACTCTTTAGTATATGCCCCAAAGAGAGTAAATTATATGAACTCATACCAAAACAAAAAATCCATAGCAGGATTCCTCACAATGGTCAAATCCTAACACCTGTTAATTGATGAATGACTAATGCAAAATGTGGTCTATTCACTCAATGGAGTATCACTCAGAACTAAAAAGAATTAGAGTGCCAGTAGATGTTACAACACAAATATATTAATATGTCTCAAAAAAAACCATCCATGGAAAACCACCTTTAATTTTTCACCTTTTAAATCTTATATGTGTGGGTGTTTTGTGCATTTCTGTGTGTCATATGCAAGCAATGCTCATGGTGGCCAGAACAGAGCATTGGATGCTCTGGAATTGAAGTTAAAGATAGTTGTGAGCATCCTTATGGGTGCTGAGAATTGAACCCAGAGAAAATGGTAGCCAAACAACCCTTTGCCTCATCCCAGCCTGCAAGAAGGAACTCAGGTTTCGCGCCAAGTCTCCTGGAGTCCGAGGGTGACGGTAACAGACAACCACTTTGCTCTCTCCAAAACCCTTACTTGGTATACTTCCAAGTCTGTTTCCTCCTCTGCCCTAGTTAGGTGGGGGAGGGCGGTTGAGGAAACAGTCTGGAGACCAGGCCTCTCCACCATCAGGGGCAGAGGACGCCAGGCAGGTTGCGGGGACAAGGACTGGGAAAAGCACCACTACTGAGGACAGAAGCATTCCTGCCTCTGGCGGCTGGAGCTGAAAAGGCCTGGGTAGAGCAAAAGAACTGCTCCAAGGACTCATTACAGCGATGGGGATGAGAATGGGGAGCGATGGGGATCTCAGATCAAGGCCATTACAGAGGCAGAGTGAAAGCCCACTGCTCCAGCGCCCCCCACCGGGACAAACACAAATGCCCTGCACGGCCCACGCAGCTGTCTGGACAGGGTCCGGCGCCTCTCCGGCTTGGCGGTGGCCGCCCGGCCCCTCCCTCCGCGGACGCGGGAGACTGTCTAAAGGCGCCGTTGGGCCAAGAGGAGTCGTCTGTGTCTGGGCATGGAGGGCGAAGCGGGCGACCCGTACCGGCGACCCGCGCGGCGGACACAGTGGCTGCTAAGCGCCTTGGCTCACCACTACGGGCTAGACCGCGGCGTGGAGAACGAGATCGTGGTGCTGGCTACCGGTCTGGACCAGTATCTGCAAGAGGTCTTCCACCATCTGGACTGCCGGGGCGCTGGCCGCTTGCCGCGCGCCGACTTTCGCGCGCTATGTGCGGTACTAGGGCTGAACGCCGATGGGGAGGCAACCACCGAAGACGCAAATTCCGCAGAGGCGGTCGCTAAGAACCAGGCTGCTGGAATAGTCGCTGGCGAGGACGCGGACGTCAGGGAAGAGGTGCGCCTGGCTCTGCGCGCCGACCCTCCCGAACTCACTTTCCGCCAGTTCCACGCACGCCTCTGCGGCTACTTCAGTACCCGTGCGGGACCCCGACTGCCCCGAGGAGCTCTCAGCGAGCACATCGAGACGCAGATCCGCCTCCGCCGCCCGCGCCGCCGCCGGCGGCGGCCTGGCTCACCGAGCCTGCACCGCAACGCCAATGGAGAACGTGTGGCACATCTAGAAGAGGAAAACAGCAGCCTACGCGAGCTGGTGGAGGACCTGCGTGCTGCGCTGCAGAGTAGTGACGCGCGCTGCCTGGCCCTGCAGGTGCGCGGGACGTCGAGGGATGGAGTCAGGGTCACCCCACCTTGGCCCCACCCCTCTCCTCAGCTGGCCCTCTCCGTTCCCCACTCCACTCCCTTCATTCCAACTTGCACCCCAATTTATCGTTCCTTAAAACTCCACCTTCACACCCCTGTCCTTTCTAACACAAGAAGGAGCCTGTCTAGGCAGTCTCGTAATGACAGGTCAGCAAGCATTCTTCTTCGGGGAGGTTTAGGGAAAACAGAGAAGAGTACTTCCCTTCCCCAAGTCAGTGACAGCTATGGAATCCTTCAGCACCAGGGTACAAGTGAGAAAAGATGCATTAGCATTGAGGGCCAGGCCCACTCTGAGCTACTGAAGTGGAGCCATTGAGCAAACAGCAGAGTTAGTCTGGCCTCTGGGATCAATCAACCAACACTTGAGCCCTGTGCACAGCTTAGTGTGGAGTGCAGCGAAGGTGGCTGGCCTAAGGGGGGAGGGGGCAGAAAGTCCCTTATGGGAAGAGGACCTTAAAAACAAAACAAAACAAAACTGGTGCTATATTAGTGCCTTCTGCACCCTAAATGCAGATTGCAAGATGGCCCCCATGGTTCCTATGTGTGGCATGGAAGTGTTAGACGGGGCAGAGTCATGTGTAGAGTGCCTGAGACTGACTAAAAGGGTCTGTCCTTCTTTGGTGCTCAAGTGTCTACTGGGCACATTGCTTTGGAACACTGCAGTAACAAAAGAGACCATCTCCATATCCAAGGATGGGTATAGTGCACAGATCTCAGGAAGGGTGGAAACACCAGTATGGTGTTTAAGCTGTGCCTTGAGTCCAGAGAAATAGTAGCTGCATATATTGGGTTCAGGAGTTAGGTCGAGAAGTCACGACTTTGGGGTAACAAACTGTGGGTAACAGACTGTGGGGTAACAGACTGTGGATTTCCTGTATCAGCTTTGGGGGGGGGGGGAGTAATGCACACTTGCATTACTGAGCAAGCTTTGTGGCGTAAGGGGAGATCTCCGTAGGATCCGGAAGTGGTCACTCACTCTTGCTTCCCTCTTGCAGGTAGGCCTCTGGAAGAGCCAGTCGGACATCCCAGAAACGGCAGCGAACAAGCTGCAGCGAGCGCAGGGCGCGCTGGTAGAGGCAGAAGCGCGCGCCAGGCGGCTGCAACGCGGACAGGTGGAGGTGCGGCTGCGCACAGAGGAGGCCAGGCAGGCGGTGCGGCGCAGCTTGCACCGAGTACGGGAGCTGGAGGCGCTTGCGCGGCGCTTTCCCCACATGCAGCGTCAAGTGCAGCGACTGGAAGCTGAACTTAGACGTTACAGGTGAGAGGAGCAGCAACTCCGAGTGCTAAACCTGGGCGTACAATCCCGGGCGCTCTAGTGTTCATTCCTGTCTTCAGTATTGGTGCGTGGTTCTTCCATTTCTTAAGTCATTGTGGACTCCATTGCCATTCATTGGTCCATCCCTCTATCTATCCATCCGTTCACCCTTCCGTTCATCCACGAAATCTTTTTGTTACTCGTGAATTGTAATCAGTAAGACTCATTCTTAGCTCTTCAGTTTGATCCTGGTTGTCACCTACTGTTCACTGTGTACAGGCCCTGAACAAAGCACTTTATGGTCTTGCTTCAGTTATTCCTTAGGACAGCCAAGTGAAGAAGGTCCTGTTATGACCCCATTCTTCAGATAAGGAAACAGGTTTAGAGCGACCTTTTGTTCTAGCTGGACCGGCAGGAAACTAAACTTGGGACTGAGGCACTGATTCTGGCAAGGCTGTTGACAGATGTATCACTCTGGCAAGTCACCAGCTTCCCTCCAGTCTGTTGCTCTTGGGTGGAGCAGACTGAAGTCTTTGCAGAGTAGGAGGACTGTGAGACTCTGCCTGGCTATCCTGGATGCTCATTTTTTCACATGGCAAAGCAGGTTCTCCTTTTGAACCTGCACAGCAGCTGAGACCTTCCCTGGGCCATTGTCTACCTGGTGAGGGGTGTGACTGTTAGCAGGACAGACTGAAATCCCTGTCCTGAGCTGCAATCAGGGAGTATGAGACCTCCACAGGAACAGATGTGAGGCAGCAGGTGGGACATGTATGTCCCTGGTACAGGCTTGGCCTGTCCTCTGCCACAGAAGTGGGGACTAAACACTGAGAAAATGGGGACAATAGGGACAAAGCCCTCAGGGCTATCTATCATAGCACATTCCAGAAACTAAACAGGAGTCAACATAGCTGGAGAAATACAGCTGGAGAAGCCAGAAAAGGCCAGGCATCTGGAGCCTGGCAGCAGCATAACCTTTATCTTCTCCTTAGAGGACATAAAACCATGAAAACGGTTCAAGCCGGGAGGGCCCAAGCAGATAGATAGTATTGTCAGAAAGAAAACAAACAAACAAACAACTATCCTGTTTCAGCTATGGCAGCAAAGAAGAGGGACGAAGAACAGAAGACAGCCTAGAGGCCTAGAGGAGCCAGTGAGATCAGTTCTCCCTAGAGAGGGTAATCTGAGCCAGGTCGGGGGAGGACAGCTTAAGTGGTGACTTTGAACCTATGTCCTCAAAGGAGGGACCTCATCCTTGACTTCTGAGGCACTCACAGTTGGGAGAGACTGACCCTGGTCTGCCCCTAGCAGCTCCGAATGTTTGGATAGTTGCTTCCTGTTTGCATAGCTGATGGGCTGCAGATCAGAGCTGAGGTCTGTGTGTATGAGGAAAAACAAATGGTCTCCTTCATTTTGCCTTAAAGTCACAATAACTCATTTATGCTTTAAGACAGGTCTAACATTCGGAGAGAGCTTTACAGTAGAGAAGGAAGATTCCTATGCCTCCCAGCACTTGATCCTCGAAACTACTGTACATGGTAGAGGCCTCGGTCCTCATTTTATAGACTGTGGGAAGGAGAGGGGAGCTGTGAGAAATTAAACATGCCTGAGGTTATACAGCCAGAAAGTAGAAGAATAAGGACTGCCTGCCCCACAGCCAGGGTTCGCCCTTCCAATCTACATGTTTGCCATTGCCACGGTTTCACTGACCACAAGATGGCTACAGTGCCCACAGGTCTTGTATTTACCATTCAGACACACGAACAGGCAGTGCTGGAAGGAGATGCTCTCCCAGGGAACCTGTGCCTTTGTATTCTCCTTCACAATTTGAACCTGGGTCTCATGGGCCAGAACTGTGTCATTTTCTGCTGCCCCCCACAGTCGTGTCAGATGGTACAGGTGAGCCCCAAATACCATCCAAGTTCCATTCTTAAGGAAGCAGAAGTAGCCCTCAGATGAAACACCAAATATCTAGAGGAATAAAACTGGAGAGAACAGGAAAGGCCAGAGGGTGACGGTCACAGGATGCCTAGGTGAGTGAATAGCTCAAGAGGCAAAAATTCTCTGCTCATCTTTTGTATCCAAAGCTACCAGGTCTATGCCAACGTTTTCAGACTTAGAAGAAAAGGAAGGGAAAGAGACAGAAAACCCACAGACACTACAAATCCAACCCAAAGATCATTCTTATTGTATCGCAGACGAGAAAGCCAGGCCAGCGAAGTATGTGCTAGCACAGTTCTCTTGGGTTTCCCCACTACGCTCATCCCCCCCTCCCACTAAATATCCACAGGACGTTTCACAAGCTGGGAGGGTGTGGTGGTCAGGCTCTGTGTGGAAAGGTTCATTTTGGATTGTTGTTTCAGATGTATCTGTATTGGTCCTTGAGTCGACTGATTCTGGGTGACAACAGCATATGGCAAAAGTGTCTCACTTCATGATCACCAAGAAGCAAAGAGAAAGGAGTATAAAGGAACCAGGGTCAGCTATAGCTCACAGGGGCGTGCTCCAGTGCCGGTTCCTCAAGTCAGGCCCCACCATATCCCTTTCACTGCCTCTCAATAATGCCCCATATTATTAATCCATCAAGAGGCTGAGTATAGTGATTATGTCAGAGCTATCATTTCCCCAAAGCAACCCAGACCCCAACATATGATTTGGGAAACATGTCTGACTCAAATCACAACGGAAAGACTGTAAGCTACACATCCCCTCTGCTTCTGCATTGTCAGGCATTCAGATGTCTGTGAGGGTTAAGTTGCAGCCAGCAGGGACAAATGAGAGGCAGGGGCCACACTCCAAGCATAAGCCCTCCCTGCCCTCCTAGGTGACACCTTGCTAACAGGTTCCAAATGTTCTGATGAAGTCTTGGGGGGAAGCATGAAGCCATTTGGAATAACCTAACTTCCTGCTCTAGTTTTCAAAGAGCCTTCTACTCTGATGCTAATTACAGATGCCCTAGAGTTGGAACCTTGTCTACTCAAGGTCTGGTGGATCTATTAAAATCACAGATCAGGAACCTAGCTGAACCAGACCTCAGATTGTTCCCAAGTGTAATAAAAACTCTGCCACTTCTCTTCAGTGACAACCCGATTCCCTATCCGTGCTACCTCCATTTAGTTCTTTTTCAAATCCAGCTTCCTTTTTCCATCCTGCTCTGTCCTGTGTTGTAGGTTCCATCCAATTGTCTCTCTAATTTTTAGACAGTCTTCTGTTAAACAAGACCTCTATATACCATATTCAATCAATGGAAGGTCAATAATAGCCATAAAAGGCTGGTCTATGCCAAACATAGTTCTGTGGAATCACTGTACAATCATGCACATGGCACTAAAGGCACTAAAGTTGAAAGCTCTGGAGAGATGTTTTAAATATATGCAATGTGTGAAGGTTGTACAAATACAATGCCAACGAATACAAATTTGGGTGTCTATGGAGGTCCAGGAGCCATGCTTCTGCAGACTCTGAGACAATCACACTTACTCTTTGGATTGCTATAATGTCTGGGTTTCCACAAGTGTTTTTATGCCTGCTGTCTCTGTTGTGATAATGTGTTCCTGGAATGCTGTGCAATTTTTTGATATAAGTCTATGGCAAAGCTGCAGCCCTTGAGGATCCCAGGGACCCAGAAACAGGGTCTTACCTGCCTTCACCATAGCCTGGAGAACCAAGATGGAATAATAACCACTTCAAATTAGTTTTGAGTTTCCATTTTATTCTTGGGAGAGATTAAGCTTCCTACCTGGGAATTAAATCCCCAGGCCTGGGAATGGAATTTTTATCATATTATGTCATTTGAACTCTGACTTCTGCAGCCTCTTGATGACACAGCAAGCTGTCTTTTGTACCCCACCCTTCTGGGCATTTTATTAGCACCATCTCTTGTTCCTCAATTGAACTAGAGACATCTTCTCACTTCTGACTTTCCTTTGTTCTTTTCCATGTTAAATTTTACCCATGATATCTGTTTGTAGATGGAAGCAAGATTTCCAAAATGCTTCAGGCCACAACCTTGTCCACAAGCTTAAAAAAAATACAGCAAATACACAATTCATTTATGGGTTAAATCATGCTTTATAAGTATGCTCCATGAATTAAGACTTGTGCTGTCTTAGTTAGGGTTTTATTGCTTTGAAGAGACACCATGACCATAGCAACTCTTATAAAGAAAAACACTTAATTGGGCTGGCTTACAGTTCAGAGGTTTAGTCCATTATCATCATGGTGGGGAGCATGGCTGCAAACAGGCAGACACAGTGCTGGAGAGGTAGCTGAGAGTTCTACATCTGGATCGGCAGGCAGCAGGAAGAGAAAGTGACACTGGGCCTGGCTTGAGCATCTGAAACCTCAAAGCCACTATCAGTGACACACCTACTCCAACAAGGCCACACCTCCTAACTGTGCTGCCGTGCCTGTGAAGCCAGAGTACCAAGCTTGGCGGAGGGTGTTGGGCTTGAAACACTTACAGACCACCACAAGAAGTTAAGAAGAAGCTGCTGCCACCGTCTATTACAGAAAGTAATAGGCTTATATACCCAAACCAGGGGATGGGCTAGCATAGGAAGAAGTCATGAGCTACTCATACCTGGGGTCAAGGTACGGGCACTGCACACCAGAAAGTTCTGAAAACATTCAAACAACCATATATACCAAATCCCTCAAGGATACAGAAATGGAATATAAACACTCACCATACTCAGATGGTCTCCTAACCTCAAGAAGCAGGTCCTGGTCAAACATATTAGAACATAGTGTCATATGCAGAGGGCCACAAAGCTCTCACTTGTGCCTTCAGACTTGTAAGATTCCCAAGTCAGACAGAAGTCCCAAGTATAAAAGGGTCTTGGGGTGTAGAAGTACCAAGGCACACACCTGGCCC
The DNA here is from genome assembly GCF_943737965.1 of Phodopus roborovskii. NCBI lineage: Eukaryota > Metazoa > Chordata > Mammalia > Rodentia > Cricetidae > Phodopus > Phodopus roborovskii. The sequence continues at coordinate 1,211,605 of NW_026126575.1, forward strand.
AGTTCCCACCTGCTGAGACCCAGTAGTCCTTCCAAAGGGATTGCCCACCTCATCACAGACATATAGCTCCAGTCCCCAAGGCTGGCCCCTCTCCCACCCTGCCTCATGTGAACCAAGGTCTTAGCTTCTCTCTTCAGTTGACAAGGCCCAGCAAAGGTTTTTGGCTCCAAGACTGTAGCCATGTGAGGAAGAGAAAGAATGCACTGCGGTAAGAAATAGCTACAGAAGGAACATTTGTACCACCAGTCATAGAGACCATTCAGCCTGTCTGGTCAGGGTGCTCTGCTGACCCCCCGCCCACCTTACAGACAGCCATGCATACCCACCTCACTCTCATTTTCTCTCTCTTTTAATTCCTCTCTTAGAGAAATGAAAGAAAGCTTAGCTCAAACTGACTTGTGAAAACAAAGTCAATTCTTAGAGCCAAAAAGCCTAGGCATCAGGTGTGGCTATATGCAGGTGCTTAAGCAATCGACAACAATCTATTGAGGGTTGAATTCACTTTCAGGCAAGTTCTCTCCCAACACCTTGGAAATACGGCCCCTTGAATCCATCTTGCAGACCAGGATAATTTGATGCTCTCATTAACCATAGTCATAAGCTCACTACTGGATCACATGGATTCCCATGAGGAAATGTAGACACATACAAACACCACATAGCCTCATCAGCGCATGATCTCTGCCTTATTAGGGATTCTATTGCTGTGAAGAGACACCATGCCCATGGCAACTCTTATAAAAGAAGACGTTTCACTGAGGTGGTGGCTTACAGTTCAGAGGTTCAGTCCATTGTCACCACAGTGGGTGCAGATAGACATGGTTCTGGCTACATCTTGATTAGAAGAAGTAACTGGAAGTAACGAGTCTAGGAGAATTAATGACACACTTCCTCCAACAAGGTCCCACCTCCTAATAATATCACTCCCTTTGGGGGCCATTTTCTCTCAAACCACCACAGACTCACAGAACAAATCCCCATTCTCATCACAGGAGCAGCTTACCTTGGACTGCTCAAGGCTCTGGATAGAAAATTGCAGGGAGTGACCTGGTTGGACATAACCCAGGCCCGTTCCCGTGCCAGTTTTCCAGTCTGTAAATGCACTGAGGGTAGTTGGGAGGACTCTGTCCCCAATGACCTGTGTCCCGTGCCAGTTTTCCAGTCTGTAAATGCACTGAGGGTAGTTGGGAGGACTCTGTCCCCAATGACCTGTGTGGCTCTGACACCTCAGTGCTTCCTAGGGAGGGTTCACAGATACATCATCATTCCTACTATCCCTTTCCCCTAACTATTCCCACCAAAGAAACAGCAGGCTTGGTGTTCCATGACCCAGACACAACCCAGGCCTGACAGAAGCCTGTAGGTGGTTGCTAGCCTCAGAAGCTGGAGCACAGGCTGTCCAGAGTGTCCTGGAGGCCTGAAGGACACACTGCCCCCAGGAAGGGTCGTTCTCGTCCTGGGTATGAAATCTCTGGTACATTTGTAGCCTTTCTTTCTCTTGGGACCTCCCTTGCCCTGCAGCCAGCCTTCAGAACACCTAGCTAGAAGCTCAGAGCTAGCAAAATATACAGAACATCCTTCTCCTCCTACCACTGAGTGGGCCCCAGGGGCTGGCCTGGTCTCTGCGGTTTTGTTGTCAGGAGGATGAAAAAGCCAGGAAGGGAGAGAGACAGAGGGCACCTCAGTCTGAAGACCACCATGAAAGGCACACAAAGATGAGGCCATTCGAGGGTTAGCTTTCCTCTCGCCCACTGCAGCAGCCCCGCCTGACCTGGAGGCCACGGCCAACCAGTCAGAAAGACAGAAAAGAGGACAAAGCAGGGCCTGGGGCATCTGTCCTATTGTCCTTTGAGGCCATGTGGGTAGCTGCTGGTGGGAACAGACCCTTCTTTCAGGGACAATGGAACCCATAGCAGAGACAAGCTGGGGAGAGGCCCAGGCTCAGAGGCCTGAATAACTCAAATTCAAATCCCAGCTTTGTCTATGCACTATGCAGGACCCAGAGATGTTTCCCCCTTTTTGGGCCCAAGTTCTTCATCCATTAAGTGAGAGAAGCCTCTGTTCTTCCATTTTGGTGTACATTCTGTGTGGAGAGGGAAGAGACAGAGCTGAGCAGTGGAGCATGACCCTCAGCAAGTCCTTCTTGCCTCCAGGATCCTCAGTTCCCTTATCTGTAAAATGAGATAAGAACAATGCTAACACCCACTTCTGAGTGTTTTTGCCAAGATGCCCCACAACCTGGATAACAGCTCACCCTAAAACTTCACTTTACCTATTAACCGTATACAGGCCCTGTCTCCAGCAGCCACGATTCAGTGTTTAAATCTGGGGATGCCTTGCCCGCTGCAGGTGGCTCTTCCCTTAGGTGATGCTGACATTCAGGCTGCATATCACTTGGGTCTTTCTGTCTGGGCCTGGGAGACCCACTGCAGAACACAGGGCTGGCATGATATGCAAATGGTCTTGACCTAGATGAGGACAAGCCATACGTTAGAGTGGGGAGTAGGCAGAAAGCCCCAAATGCTGCCTTGTGGCTATCTCAGCTCTGCCTGTTTGCCTTCAGCCCAGCACTGCCTCCAGGTGGCTGTTCTGGCTTCTACCCCATGCCCAGCTCCCTTCCAGTCACTGACACACACTCAGGGCCAAGGTGGCCTTCTAACCACTGAAGAGAGCCGGATGGCTTCCCTAATCACAGCCTCTGTAGCCCATTTGCCTTGGCATTCAAAGCTCCAAGGGATCCAACCTGTGGCCTTCACTCTACCATGGCCCACTGCATTGTGTCAACCAATCCACTTATCCTATGAGTCTACTAGGTCCGTCTCTGGTGGCCATCACAGGTCTCTGTCACATACCCCACCCCACTAAAGTAGTTCCCTGTTATCTCCACAGTCTATCTTTCCCATCATCCCTTTGCTCTGTGACAACTTCTTTCTATCTCCCTGGGGCAGGATAAGCCATGATGCCTGGGTCCATTCTTGCTAAAGACAGGGTTGCCCCATAATATGTTGTGGAGGATCAGAAGACAGTATCAGCAGTGGGCTGACAAGCGGGAAGGCCACAGGCCCCCACAGAACCAGAGACTGGGCATCTGTCCAGCAGACAGAGGTGCCCAGAAGACCCCTGGGCTACCCCCATGCTGCCTTCGTTGTGGCTTGTTTCCCACTCCCCCTAACAGCAACGCTGGGTCTTCTTCCTGCTGTTGTTCTCTTGTTTTCACATGCAAGTCTCAACCTCCGGGAGGTTCTCAACTCAGGAAATACCTCACAGCAAAGGAAGCCACTGTGTACATCCCCCAGGACCTCCAGAGAAGGCTATGGTCTGATGTTGACACCAGACAGCATGGGGATAACTGCCATCTGAGGCTCCTATCACCCCCATGACTTAAAGAAATTTCCAAGGCTCAAAAGACTGGAAGCCGAGAGACACACCTGTGACCCTGTCCATCCATTCCAGAAGAAGCCAAAACCAACGTGAGATGGCCTCCATGTCTTGCAGTAATGTGTCCCTTGATTCCAGGTACAGGTTGTTATGGTTGCAGATGTTTTAGGACAGTCTTCACTTGCTTTCAGATAGAAGATATGACACTGAGCCCAGGAGACCCCAGAAGCAAGGTTGACAGGGGACTTTGCCTACTCATGTGCCATGCTGTAAACTCCAGGCTGGCTTCACCCTCCATTTAAGTAAGCTTTATCCTTGTCACAGAACAAAGGGACTTCCAAGACCACCTCCCGGAAAGAAAACCTTGCTGGAGCTTGCTATAGCCATTGTAATAAGTAAATGACAGATGGCTAGAGGTAGCTCACCCTCTCCAGCTAGAGTCTGGTCCTATGGGGCTGAGATGGGTGGAGGTGGCATGGGCTCAGGTCAGGAGCCAGCATTTCTGCTGTGCATGAGGCAGTGTGCCAGAGTTCTTGTCTACACAACCTCATTTCATCTCACAAGCAGTGCTGTAAGTGGTTTATTAATGATAAATACTAAAGATAATACTTCCAGCTGCAAGTCACACAAAACCAGCTCATAACAGCTTAAATAATAGCATTGTGCTCTCGAGTATAAAATCCAGGAGCAAGTAGTTCTGACAGCTAAGAAATGTGTTCAGAAACATGCTTCTCTGCCTTCCTTAACCCATCAGCTACCCTTGCCTGTGGGATGGTCACAGGGTTCCAGTGACTGTGGCTTCCCATAGACCTCAGGGTACTTTCCCACCCCAGTTTATCCTAGGGCAGCACTGGGACAAAGGTGAGGACAAAGTTGTCAGTTGACAATCTGCTTCTGACAAGCTTGGTAGAAATCATCACTTAACTCACCAAGGCAGAACCCAACCCCATGCTATCTTGGAACAACCTACTATGGATTATTTTTCACTTTTAGAGATTTAAAGAAATCTCAAATGTGAAAATGTCATTAAATTCTTAGTGTTTGAAGAGATTGTCTAAGGTTTTCTGAGAATACAGCTATCTTTGTCATCCAAGCATCTCTATAGCTGTTTTTGAGCTTCATGTATACTTAAAAGCCTGGAATATTTTCAGAAAGAGTTTGTCGGCTCCTGAATTAAATGCCAGTACCTGGCATAGTACTTGCCCAGCATGTGCAGGTCCCAGAATGCATACATACATACATACATACATGAGTACATACACGACAACACCCATGTGGCTGCCTTGGTGCCATCACATCTGCCATTGGGGTGCCCTGTGTGTCCTGAGTGGGAAACTTGGATGGGGTGGGAACCAGCTTTCTGCCTCTCTTCCCAGTCCTCTTCCTCCTGTAATGTCAACTGTCACTAGTCACCACACACACACACACACACACACACACACACACACACACACACACCCTCAGTTTCATTGTCTGTGGATTCAATCACCAGTAGCAATCACAATCTGAACAGGGAAAATGCCAGAAATAAGTAGTGCATAAACTTCACATTGCACACTGTTCTGGGAACTGTGACAAAATCCCATGGCATCCTGCTCATCCATGCTACATGTGTTACCCACCCACTAGTCACTCCACAGCAGTCTTCATTGGTTCCATCCATGTCAACTCAAGACAAGAGTCATCCAGAAAGAGGAACCCTCAATTTGAGAAAATACACCCACCAGGTATCTGATGGCATTTTCTGATATGGGGGGAGGGTCCAGCTCTTTACAGGTGGTGCCACCCCTGGGCTGGTGGTCCTGGGTTGTATAAGAAAGCAGGTTGAGCAAGCCAGGGGGAACACGCCAGTAAGCAGCACCTCTCCGTGGCCTCTGCTTCAGCTCCTGCCCTGACTTACTCAATGACGGAGTGTAACCTGAGACTTGCAAGATGAAATAACACTTTCATCTGCAGCTTGCTTTTGGTCATGCTCTTTATCACAGCAGTAGAAACCTAAGACAGGGTGTATTTCATTTGATGTAGTAACTATTCCAGTGTGATACAAACCACTAGTCTTGCCTCTTTTACTGTACCTGGTTTATATACTATACCTTCCCAGAGGTCTGCAGTGCAGGAAAACACAGTGAGCTCAGAGCCTCACAATGCAGGCATCTATGCATCATATGAGGACCCCCTCAAATGAAGGGCTCTGCCTTCCTGATGTGTGTGTTTCTTCAAAGCATGAGTTTTCTGCTTGCATGGATGGTACTGTGTGCTCTCTTACTCTCTCCTCCTCCTGTTCCTCCTCCTCCTCTTCCTTCTGCTCCTCTTCTTCCTGTGCTCTTCAACTGCTCAGTGCTGGGTTTCAGACCATGTTGCCTGGTCCCTCAGCACACCACTTCTCCCTTACACAGGCCTCTACCATCCCAGAGGGAGACACCCCCTCCTTAGATGACATTAAGCAAGCATCATCCTATGTGCCCCAGGAAGCCCGTGTGACAACACCCAAGAGGTCATGGGTGGGGAAGATAACCATGCCCTTTGACCAAGAAATACAGGGCAGTCCACAGTGTGCTATAATGTGATCAAGTTCTTTTATCTTATGATTTTTGCTTTTGAAATGAGTTGTTCACCCTGGGTCACAAATTCATTCACTGTGTGTTGTTCTGTTTACTTTTTCTTCATGCTTAGATCTTAAGTCCACCCTAAGCCACTCTTTGAAGGTGTGAACTGGGGTCATTCCAGCTTTCTCTACATGGCAAGGGGTGCCATCTTCAATTACATATGATTTAGAAACCCAGTTGGGCTTTTCCTCCTATCAGTTTCATCATCAGTTAAATAATTCCTCCCCAAATCTGGAGCTTTCTTAGTTTGTTTCCTGTTGTCATAACAAAACACCCAAGGCTGGGTAGTTTGTAGAGAACTGAGGTTTATTTGGCTTGGGAAGCCCCAGAGAATGGTGTCAGCATCTGGTAAGACCCTCACACTGCAGATGCCCCTGGGCATCACATGGTAAGCTCAGTGACACTGACTATTCTAACAAAGTCACTAATACCCTCAAGGGGACTCCCCCACATGATCTCATCTAATCCTAACCTCCCTGCAAAGGTCCCGCCTCCAAATACCATCAGTGTCTTGATTTGGGGATTAAGTTCTCAACACACATTCAAACCACAGCAGGGATGGTATGGAGAATCTTGATTATGGTATATTTTGTGTTTATATGAAGAACAGAGTCCAGTGCTGGGCTCAGATCATTGCAGAAAAACAAGCTTTTTGCCACATTAGCATAGCAAGGAACTGAACTAGTATTCCACAAATGAGAATTACATTTCTGGGGGAAATGACTATAAACTAGTTGCTTACCTTTTAGCCAATGTTTTAGATCCACATCCCCTACTGGACTGTGCTGTTCAAACGTGAGCTAGAAGTTTCCTCTCTTTCTCTCTATACTCTCAAAAGTGGCATCAGAGCTGTGTGTGGCAACTGAGCACATGGAATGTGAGCAGTATGGTATGGTGGCTAAAAACAATGTATTTGTATTTTTGCTTAAGTTTAATTATTCTAAAGTTAAATAGCCACACCTCCGACTGGTGGTTGCCATATTAGACAGTGTAGATCAGATTCAAACTGTGGGGTCAATATAAGGAAACAAAATGAGAGATGGAGATGACCTGGTAAACAGGAAGGAAGCTGTGAGCAAACATGGGATCTGGCATCTGCTGAATACCAACTGTGTGTCAAGTACATATAGCCCCTGCCCAGCCCCAGCCCCTACCCCATAAGCCAGGGTGGCCTTCTTCCTCTGAAAAGATGGTAAGCAAGTCTCAGGACTGACCCACAGCGAAAACCACCACCATGAGGGAACATAGAGGAAAAGACAGGATCCTCCTAGGGCACAGACATAGCCTTACAGCTGACCAGTACCTTGCGCCTGTCCACAAAATGTCACCAACATGGAATAGGCTGGCCAGGATGACACAAGGCCAAGATCAGGGAACAATCAGGAACAAGGGGAGGCTGTCTGTCTCCTCAAGGACACTTTGGAGGCTTGTAGGAGAATGACTAGACACAGGGCTTCTCACACCCGAGGTCCTGACAGGAAAATGAGCCCCTGTACCCCGAAGCTTCTGCATGGCCAGCTGGCCAGTGGTGTGTGAAACACTTCCATAGAATGATCTAAGATCAGAGTTGAACTCTACATGATGAGTGAACAATTTTCTGCAGTTATAATATGCAAAGAATTTTCCAAGAACATGAGGCTGTTTGTTTTGTTTGGAATTCCCCAAGAGTTGCTCATCATTTCCCAACCACATCACAGATGGTGGAAGCTGCACCCTTGCTGCAGAGGGACACTGTAACTTCTGACACTTATGTCTCTGTGAGTCTGTGTGTCTACCTGCCTGCCTTTCTATCTGAATATATTCTCTTAGCCTGTGCTTCAAACTGTTAGATATATGAAGGATGCCAACAATATCCAAGTAAATATTACCCTGACTCTTTCCAATTTAGACTCACTCATTATGTATAGTATCTGAAAACTTCATTATATCTGAGTATAAAATCTTTCATCCCATTTAAGTTACTGTTAGAATATTATGTCATTAATCTTTCAAAATAAAAAGTGGGCTATTTATCCAGATTGCTTTGAGAAAGCAGAGAAATGCTCTATAATATCTGAGTTAGTCAACCTTCTGTCATGATAACAAAGTACCTAAGAAGCAATTGGGGTTGGGGCTGAACTGGGTGTAGAGCATGGGTTTAGCATATGTGAGTCCTTCTGTCTAAACCCAAGCACAGAAGATGGGGGATAGGTATTTGGCTCATGGCTATAGTTGTCCATGTTCTTGGTTGGTTAGCCATGCTGTTTGGGGCCTGTGGTAAGAAACTTATCTTTTAGCCTTTGTTTTCGAGCCACATCCATGACTGGACTGTGCTGCCCTGACATGAGCTAGAAGATTCCTCTTTCTCTCTGTACTAAAAAAAAAAAAAAAAAATGGTACCAGAGCCATGTTGGCCAGTATGGTTGGGTGGCTAAAGAAATGGATTTGTAACTTTGCCTGTGGGTAGGAGGAGACCAGGAAGCAAAGAAAAAAGGAAGAGATGGGCGATGGGAGATGCCCATTCCCCGGTAAGGAGACCACGTGGAAATACATAGAAATGGGTTAATAATTAAGACAGAGCTAGCCGATAAGAAACAGAATTGTATCTAATACAGAGTCTCGGTGTGTTAATTGGGGCTGGCTCGGCGGCAGGACAAGACCAGGCAGTGGGCGGAAAAACCATACTCCTTACAGATGGGAACCCAATAATGCCACCCCCAGGAACACCCTGAATTGCTTTATCCCATAATGCCCTACCTCCTAAAAGTCTCCATCACCTCCCAGTTAACAGCAAGCTGGCACCAAGTCTTCCACACATGGGCCTCTAGGGAACATTCCAGATGTACACCTAGCAGCATTGTGGCTTCAGACTTAGTCTGAAAGATACTCGGCTCTCCGTGCAAAAAAAGTCTTCCTGGGAAGAGCCCTGCTCTAATGATGCCCCAAACTGCTTGTTACTAGTAGTTGAGCATTTGCTAACCCCCCAGACTCTCCCAAGACCCAAGCCCTGTTTGCCACATGTATGGAGTGCCTGATATTATTAACATTTTCCCTTAAGTTGGTTCCCTCCTTTTACTTTGTTCTCTCTCTCTCTCTCTCTTTCTCTCTCTCTCTCTGCAGAGCTAACATAGAACCCAAATGCTCACACATACTAGACAAAATCTATCTCTGGCTTATACCTCCAATTCAACTTAAATAATTTTAAAGGAAGTCACATCATACCACTATCGTACATTTTAAAAGATAATAAGATATATGAAATTAATGTGCTTACTGTTTTTCAGAGACATTGAAGTAAATGCATAGCTGGATATACAGCTCCCTGTTCATCTAGGTGTCCCCTAAACTCACCCCAAATGTCAGTGAAAGCAGGTTCTCTATTACTTCATTTCATCGTCATAGGGCCCTCAGTGTCCAACCCAGAGTGGAGCCCACCATTGCTCACTGGTGAACAAGCCAGGAAATGAAATGAGGCTACTCAGAGGGGGGTGATGGAGCAGTAGAGGTCACACAGCAAAGCCATAGTCTCCTGTAGGGTAGTGGCAGCTTCTGGGGCCTCTTGGCATCACAGAACGAGGATGGAAGGGAGGAAATGCAACATCTGGCTCCTGTCAGACTGTTTCAGCCCCTGGGTTGGCAGCCAGATGTAGCCATGGACTGCAATATGGAAGCTATCAGAGGCTCAGTGGTGCTCCAGGAGGGTGTGGATGTGACCAGCTGGAGGGAACACCCAGGCACACAGAAGACCTGGGTCTGAGGAAGAGTGGTAGTCACCAGAGTTCATTTCTCCAGGACCATCAAGACACTAGCAAGGCCTTCCTGGCCACCAACATCCTGACATCTCCCAGAAACACCCTCACTCTACTGAAGAATCCAAAAGAGAATGGTACCTGGTGAAGTCAGGGTTCCCCTAGAGAACACAGCCAGGGAAGGATGTATAATATGTCTCCTGGTGACTTAATAAGCATGTCTGCAGCTGTGTTACCCATAGAGTACTCACTTAAATCCCAGTTAGCAGACAAAAGTTACATGGGACCCTCAGAAAAGGGTTCTGCCTCTGAGGCCAACCTAAGGTTCTTGGAAAATTCTGAAGTTTTTTCCTAGCCTTTACTCCCTCACCATGACCTGCCTCTCAGGTCATGCCCCAAATCCATGTATGTGACCTGTAGTCCCCAAAGCTGACAGTGGCTATACTGTATCACTCCAGACCTTCCCTTCCCTGGAAAAGGGTCTGGAGAAGTTCAAGGGTCTTCTATTTCTGAGGTAGACAGATTGTTCTAATTCTCTGTCTCCATTTCCTTCTCTGTGAAATGGGACAATGACTTTACTTATTGCTATGGTTGAAATGTGAAATATTTGGACACTTAGCCCTGAGATTTCTGGGGAGAGTATGGAACTGTAAGGGGATGAAGTTTTGTTGGGGGTGAGGGTAGCTAGTTTTATGTCAACTTGACTTAAGTCAGAGTCATTTAGAAAGAGGGATCCTCAACTGGGAAAATGTTGCAAGCCTGTGCTGCGTGTTCTTATTTAGTGATTAATGTGGGAGGACCCAATCCTTCATGTGTGGTGTCCCCTCTGGGCGTGGTCCTGGGCGGTAAAGAAAACAGACTGAACAAGCCATGAGGAGCAAGCCAGTAAGCAGCACCCCTCATAGTTTCTATCAGCTTCTGCCTCCAGGTTCCTGCTTTGTGTTCCTGTCCTGACATCCCTAGATGATAGATTACAAGCTATAAGATGAAATAAGCATTCTCCTCCCCAAGTTGTCTTTGGTCAATGTTTTATCACAGCAGTAGAAACCCTGACTAGAAAGCAAGAGTGGTGGTGGTGATGCATACCTTTGATCCCAGCACCTGGGAGGCAGAGACGGGGGGGGGGGGGGGGGGGGGGTATCATTGTGAGTTTGAAGCTAGTCTGGTCTACAAAGTGAGTCCCAGGACAGCCAGTAAATAAATATGTTCATTTTATGTCATTTTTTTCTCTATTATCTGACCTTGTAAACTGCAGGGACGTGGAAAACAACTGTTCAAAACACAGGGACTTTGGAGTATCAAGGAGACTGATGGGGAATGAAGTGGGTTTTCCAAATCCCAGGGAAGAGAAATTGATTCCTCAGTTAAAGGCTTTTATGGCCAAAACATCTATAGAATGTAATTAAAAGTATGTGAAAATCTGATGGAAAGAAGAGTCTGTGAATCTAGCCAGGCATGGTGGTATATGTCTGTAATCCCAACATGGACAACAATAGTGAGACTCTGTCTCTTTTTTAAAAAAAATTAAGTGAAACATGTAAACTTTTGAAAATTTCACACAGGGCTGGGGAGATAGCTCAGCCATGAAAAGCACTGGCTGCTCTCCCAAAGGAAACAGGCTCAATTCCCAGTTTCTGCATGGTTCTCACAACCATCTGTAACTTCAGTCCCAATGGATCCAACTGACACCCTCGCCTGGCCTCCATACGCATGTGTACTGCATAGACATACATTCAGGCAAAGCAACCATATATATAAAATAAATTAGTTTTTTAAAAAAAATCATCCCACCAAGACTAGAGAGATAGAGCAACAGTTAGGAGCACTCTTGGTTCTTGCAGAGGACCTAGGTTTGATTCACAGCAACCATATGGTGCCTCACAACCATTTGTAACTCCAGTTCCAGGGGTTCCTACACTTGCTTCTGGCTTCCATGGGCACCAGGCACACATGTGGTACACAGACATATGCAGGTAAAACATTCATACACATAAAATAAAAATAAACCTTTTCTTACATGCCTACTATATTAAGTGCAGAATTAGCTGGCTGCAGGACTGGCTAGCTCAGCCTCTAAAGATGTTGGGGCTTTTACCCAGATACTGTGCAGCTCTCTCAGATAGCTGTTCATGGTTACAATATGACTGCTGCAACCCCAACTACAGCATCACCACGTGACTGTATCCAAAAGCAGAAAGGACATTTCCCTTCTCATGATTCTTGTTATACGGATGGAAACCTGCCTCTTAGTGTCTGCAGATTTTGCTTTGCATCCCATTGCCTAAAAGTGGGTTTCATGTCTGTTCCCTATTGGCAAATTAAACTGAAACATATCTTAACATTCTTTCTGGTCTATGGGAGCCTGACTTTGGCAGGACAATGGTGGTAGACCATGGGTGGCTTACCTGTGCAGAGTAAGAAATGGAAGAGGGTGGCCTCACCTCTCAAAACATATCTCTCCCCTACCCACAGGTCAGAGGGACCTCAGCTCCTAAACCCCTCACAAGCCAGTGTGCACCCAGGAGACAAGAATGTCGATCCTATGACTAGAGGAGTCAGAGGTGGTGACACCAGCCCAGGGGGAGCCCAGCAGCCAGATGCCAGCTTAAGGAGCAGAGACACAGATGAAGGTCAGTTCCCAGGTGCCCAGCCTGCTGCCAGGCCCATGGTCAATGAGGCCTTGCCTCATTCCTGCTCTCAAGGGCTGAAGCATCAGTGCCACCTTCAGCCTCCAGACAAAACCCCACTCTGCTACTCAAGCTGGCTTCCAGCACCCTGAAAGGCCTGTTTTCTGGTGTCTTCACAAGTGCCCGAACCTAGGGTATCCAGGCAGCTCACCTCTACAGTGTGCCAGGGACTGGGTCTCCATCCCCCACTCCCAGGCTCAGAGCCCTTCCAGCTACCCCTGCCTCCAGCACCAGAACAATGCAGATGAATGACGGGAGGAATCAAGGGAGGGATATATGCTGTCAATATTAGGAATAGTGCTATGAAAAGTCTTTGCAGTGGAGCCCTGAGAACCCATGGGTGAAGCCAGGAAAGGGCAATAGATGTCAACAAGCTTCCCATGAGGTAAGGTATCGTTTTGGTTTTAAATGTTGCTTCAAGCAGAGAAGTCTGAAAGTGTCACACCAGTCAGCACAAACTGCTAGGCTAAAGGAAATCATGGGCTCTCAGAAGAGCCTCTAATGCCTGCCCCCACCCCATCCTGAGATCACTCACTCTCACTCTCGGCAGGAGTACTCTCCCTGGCTCTAGCCCAGAACTGGGGGCTCAGTCTTCATCTGAGTTCACTTTGCACAAACACTCACTGACTCCCATGTTGTCTTTTGAGGGTTCCCAGCACTTCCAGAACCTTCACTGTGGCTAGAGAGGACCACCTCTTATTGGCACAGCCTGACAGATGCCCAGAGCTGGTGTAGAACAGGGTCAGGCTCTCTAGGAGACTTTGATCTGCTCCTGAGGAAAAGGGTTTTGGCTGGACAATAGGACAGGGCAGCTGTCATCACCCACTCTAGTCAGGATGGAGTTCATCAAAGCTGTTGGGGATCATGGGCCACATATTGGAGAACTGGGAGTCTTTCTGTCCTGATACTAACATCCTGCAAAGCCCTTATCCAGTTCCCTAATCCAGGTCACTTGGCCTGAAATGGAACTGATGCTCTCAGCCCTGAAACCAACGATGCATCCTCACACGTCATCCTAGGACACAAGACAGTGGGGCTGTATCTCAGGGACTCCCTTGCAATTCCCAGGGCCCTGAGCTAGTAATGGGAAGAGGACAGTGTCACCAGTGCCTCCCTTTACACGTTCCTGAGGAGGGCCAATGGTCCTCACGTTGAGCCTCCAGTTCCTAGATAATATGTTTCCCCAGCAGAGGAAGAGCAGCTGTTCCGCTCCGTGGAAGGCCAGGCCGCCTCTGAGGAAGAAGAAGACAGGTGGAGGGAAAAGTCAAGGCCCCCAGAGGCCCATGTCGAGGTACCTCTGGTACAGCCCTCGGGCTGTGTGAGTGGGTAAGTGGCTGGTTATCCCTGCCCTGGCAGTGGAGACCAAAAGCATAGAACCCCCAGGAAGGCAGCTTCACCTTGCAGGGCCCTTCACACATGCTTCAACGTGAGATGCTGACAGTTTCAGGGCACAGCCATACTTGGCGCCTGACAACCCCGTTGGGAGTCACAGCTCAAATGTGGGACAAGAACAAGGATGGAATGAGAAGACCCTTAAGAGCATAGCCTGTGGACAAACTCAGTTCCCACCAGCCATCACTCTCTTGACCACTACGCCAAGACCTGTTCCACTCCTGTCACTTCCTACAATACAGTTCAAAGCCCCATCCTGGCCCTGGCTGGTTCTTTCTCACCTACACATGGGCTTTGCCTTTGTACCATCTTAGAAGATAATAAAAACGAGCTCCATACCCATGGATACCTCAAATTGCCTGGCTTTTCTGGGCCTCGGTCTTCTTGTCTTAAAAGTGGGTCTGTAACACTGTTTCCGAGGACATGAGGTCAGGATATCACATGTCTTCAGGGACAACATGTGGCTTTCAGGGGTGACTGTATCATCCATTCTTCATGTTCATACAAAGCACTTGTTAAGCACCTGCTTGTGTGCCAGGCAAAATAATAAACAGATGACTGCCATGGGCCCTCTGCTTTAGGGAATACTTGAAGACAGGGGAAGGTATGAGGAGAATCAGAAGGCAGTTCTGTCAAGTGATGTAGATGGTGTAAGAAGGGTCCAGAAAGGAGCAGCAAGCAGAAGCTCGGGCATGCTGGAGGGCCTTGGGAGTCCATGGGCTGAGGCAGGCTGAGTGAGGTGGGTAGGAGGGTGTGAGCCAGGTAGTAGGGGACTCCTCCAGCAGTCCCTCTGAGAAGCAAAGGAGCCCCAAGACGATGCTGAGCAGACAGGATCCTTTACAACATCTGCTTGCAAAGGCTGGAACACAGGAACAGCAGGTCCCTGCAGTTCCGGCTTCTCCTCTCTGCAGGTGTGATGAGCAGACAGCTGAGATGCTCAAGACTTCTTTTGGCCACTGTCATGGTGCTGACCACATCTGCACCCTAGAGCTGGAGACCTGTGTCACAAAGCTTGGGGAGCAGCTGCAGACCCTGGGCTGCAGTGGAAAAACACTGGGAACCCCGGAGGAGGAGGTCAGCAGGGCCCTAAGATCCCAGGACTTACAGCTGGAGGGACTTGCGGTCCTACAGCCCACTCGCAGAGCTGTGAGAGGGGTGTTTCCTCTCATTTCACTTGATGAGAACTTTTAATTGACAGTTACAGAATCCCATACCAGATTAGCTTGGTTACAAAGCAGAAGCTTACAAGAACTGAGGAGACAGTGGCATGGGCTGCAGGCATAGCTGTCCAGAGGTGTAAACATGGTTGTCACCTGCTGTGTCTCTCTGAAACCTCAGCCCTGAATCACAGACTGGAAAATCTAGGGATCATCCAGGATAGAGTTTTAATAATGTAAACATCTCTATTTGTGATTCTAGAACCAGGTAATATGACGGCCCATTGAGCAGTGAGTGTCTAATGCACATAGAAGGGCTAGCCATGTCCCTGTGAGGAAGAACAGATGGGTAACAGGAAACCCCAGCTTCCTATGGGTCATGTGTTTGGGTAAGGATTAAGGTAGATAAACTAGCACTCCAGGCCCACTGGGGAAGTCACCCCTGACTTCTTCAAATACACACGACAGCCAGGTCTCCCTGACAATGTAGAACTCTGCCCTAGAGATCTCCACCCTGTACTCTGGGCCCCAAGGTGGATGCTAAGCCCCGAGCAGTGAAAAGCCTTGCGTCAGAGCAGGGCTCCACATATGCTAGAGCGAGCTTCCTGACTTTGGTGCCAACTCTGATACCTGTGTGACCTTGTTAGGGTGCTTCAGCATCTCTGTGCCTTGGGGTTTCCACGTTTGTAACAATGCCACTATGCATGTGTCAAGTGAGTAGATGTAGGTAGTAAGCTCTTGACAGCTCAGCTCTGATCATTGATGTCTGGTGAAGACCCCCCCCCCAGGATTCTAGGTTAATCTGCTATGTTTTGGGCTATGTCTATATTCCCACCCTGATGCTATTCCCTGAGACCCTGTTCCTGATACCCAGGATCTCCCCAGGAGAGAGAAGCTGTCCTCAGGGAAGGGCCATTGTTAGATGTGAAGTGTGAACTGGCAATCAGGGAGCACCAAAGGAAAGACACTGCTGTCACTTTTCTAAATAAACTTCAAAGTGACAGAGCAGGAAGCTCCAGAACAGGCCAGCCTCTAACCCTGCCTGCAGTGGGTAGAAGCACGGAGTCTTTTGTCCTCCTGCCCAAAGCCAGAGGGAATCCTGAGCATCCTGGTACCAAGAAGTGCCTGTCACATGACAAAGCTGACCTGGGGGTGAGCGCCAGACATTTCCTCTGTTGTCAACCTGGGATACTGGTGTGGTAGTGCTCCTGGTCACACTGCTGCAGAAAGGTGGACAGATACCCAGAACGTCCTTACAGTCAGGGACCCTGGACAAGACGGGGTGGGAACTATCCACTAGCTTGCAGTGTGTTCCTCCTGTGTAAGCCAGTCATGTGGCCAACAACACAGCTCCACCAAAAAGAAAAGAAACCAAAAGGTAGAAGAGAAAAGAGAATGAGTCCTTAGATTAGAGAACGGTGTGTGTCTTCTTGAAACCCTGCTCACTGTGTGGTTTGGGGCAGGCACTTAGCTTCTCTGGCCTCAGGGTGGTTTGTCTGCACAGTACCTTACACGCAGGAGGCCAGACTAGGTGATCCCTGAATGTATCAGGGAGGCCAGCCACCTTGCTAGGGAGCTATGAACACCCATCGTGGGGAAGGGAGAGTAGGGAATGCACCAGGTCCTTTTCCGCAGGCAGAACTGCAGCAGATGGAGGCTGAGCATCTGAGGCTGGAGCTGCAGATGGTGGAGACAGAGCGGGTACGACTCTCGCTGCTGGAGGAGAAGCTGGTGGACGTGCTACAACTCCTGCAGAGACTCCGGGACCTGGTGGGGACCTGAGGGGGATCCTGGAGGGGAGGGGAGGGGCTGGAGGTGAGCTAGGGGATCCAGAGGAAGGTGACGGTGAGGACCCAGGACAGTCTATAGGGGGTCTAAGGGTGACACAGTGGGGAGTTGGGGAGGCTGGGAGGCTGAGAGGCTGCGAGGAGCCTGTATGGCAGGCAGGCCAGGGCTCTGGTTCTCTAGTCAATAGGTGCTCCTCCATTGACAGATACAGAACGGTGGCTCAGAGAAGCCGCCCAGAGAGGAGAGGATATTTCAGATCATTTGAGGAGTCTGATATAACTGTAATCAAAGCCCAGAGCTGGCTTTGATTCACTGGGTTCACAGGTTTGGAGCCTGTCCTGGAACTCGCTCTGTAGACCAGGCTGGCCTCGAACTCACAGAGATCCACCTGCCTCTGCCTCCTGAGTGCTGGGATTAAAGGTCTGCACCACCACTTTAATTTTTATAGACCAAAGGAGGATAACCAAGAAAGAATTTAAACTAACATCTCTTTTAAACATGGCTGCACGGCTGGGGAGATGGCTTGGTGGCTAAGAACACCCAGTGCGGGTTTCAGGGCAGCCAGGACTATATAGAGACTTTATCTTCAACAAGCAAAAACAACAGTGTATCCACTGCTCTCAAAGAGGGCCAGGGTTCATCTCGACACCCACATGGCAGCTCACAACGGACTGTACCTCCAGTCCCAAGGGATCCAACACCTTGTGTCCTCTGCTGTCACCCAGTACACACATGGAACACATTCATACATGGAGGTAAAACACCATACACATAAAATTAAACAAAATCATCTAAAAAATAAACATGGCTACAAATTATTAAAGACTAGCAGATGGCACAGTGGTGTCTGTGACCTCAGCACTGGAGAGGCTTAGGCAGGAGAATTGTCACAAGTTTGAGTCCAGCCTGGCATATTCCACCTCAAAAAAATTGTTTAGGTTGTTTTTGTTTGTTTGTTTGTTTGTTTTAGACAGGATGTAACATCCCTGGCTGTCCTGGGATGAACTTTGTAGATCAGGCTTGCCTCAAACTCGAAGAGATCCACCTGCTGCTGTCTCCCAAGTACCAGGATTAAAGGTGTGCACCACCACCACCAGGCTCAAAAAATTTTTTTAGATTAGCCAGGTATGGATGGCACACACTTTTAATTCCAGCACTTGGGAGGCAGAGACAGGTGAACCTCTGAGAGTTCACCCTTGCTATTCATCAGGCTGCCAGGAATATGGGTGGCCCAGGTCTAGTCCAGTATCATATATCCGGGCAGACAAAGAAGGACGGGAAGGACAAGAAAGGAGGATGGGGCAGGAAGGGAAGATGGGGACAGGGAGGGAGGATAGGGGAAGGAGCAGAGGATGGGGACAGCAGGTCATAGAGAGGAACATGGAGAAGGATGTGGGACCAGCCCCAAGGAGCTTCATGGACGTTTCCAGGAGTCTCTACACACCACCCTCTGGATAGGACACAATCTGATCAAGCCTCTCTTCATCTCTCTTGAAGAACATATCAAAAAGAGCCTTGGGGAAGATTTTGCTGAATGCCCTGGACCGGAATCCCTCACAGGGTAGGCAAGGGTGCCTTGTAGAGATTGGATGGCAGCTGTAGGGCATCTGAACCAAAACTCTAGCATTGTTCTAAGCCCTGGTCTGCAGAACGGCTACTCTGTTCCCACCCCGAATGCTACAGGCCATAGTCCAAGCAGACTTCAGAGCAGAACTGAGCTGCAGAGGCTCCAGGCAGCTATGACAGCTAGAAGCAGACATGGAAACAGCAGAGAAGGGTGGTGTTGCCTGCTGGCAAGTCAGACTGCACTGCTCACTGAGCCACTATGGGCCAGCCCTGAGGCCCATGGTGCCTCTGTGCTTTAAATCCTCCAGCTCTGACAGCTGACCTATCAGAAAGGAGTTACCCCATCACAGTCAAGAACTAGCCAGCCAAGTGCCTGGGATTTGCCTAAAGCTCCAGGCCCTGTAGCCTCTGCTGCTCAGCAAAGCTGTGTTCCCTGAAGCTGACCTCGCATCACAGGGCCTCGCAGGGAGATGGACAGCTAGTCCTTCTCATGCTGGCATGATCTTAAAACAGTCTATTATCAATTGAGATGGAAGTATCAAGTACAGTGGTTCTAAACTTTCCTAACCCTGTGACCCTTTAATACAGGTCCTATTGGACCTATTAAACCATAAAATTGTTTCATTGCTACTTCATAACTATAATTTTGTTACTGTTATGAATCATAATGTAAATATCTAATATGCAGGACATATGATACATGACCCCTGTAAAAGGTTGTTTAACCCCAGGGGTTGTGACCCACCAGTTGAGAAACACTAGTCTAGGTATTAAAAAGGAGCATAAAGGATATGGCTGGGCAGTGGTATGGGGCAAGTGGTAGGCAAACAACATGGAAGACTCTGTGAACCAGATAATGAAATCTACCCTTTTGTTTCTCCCCAGAAGGTATATGTGACACCTTGGCCATCCTGGACACCTTGCACCAAGCCTTGGTTGACTGTGAACTCCTGCAGAGAAATCCCTCAGCACCAACATCCACAGCTGCTGCACACATGAACCCCTCCCTCGTCTCCTGCTGAACTTGCTGCCCAGACATGAGCTACCATGGTCATTCTAACCATCATCAGACCAGCCTTGACCACAACCAGACTTGCCTCCATGGTCAACCTGATAACCATGGGACTAGCACTAGCAGTCACGGGACCAACCCTTACAGACTGACCGCCATCACAGTAGCCTCCTCAGTCATCCTGAGCCTCCTTGGTCAGCCTGGCTACCATCTGAACACTCTCCACAAATGGTTTGACTGTTGTCACTTTCTCAGAACTCTGGCAACCAAGGCTCCTTCCAAAACTTGGTCTGGCAGCTACTCCTCTCTTGGGCCTCTCACATTCTCACAGAACCCCCACACTAAAACTTGGCAGTTGCTAGATCAGCCTGAACCTGAGGCTTCTGCCCTTATGCTGGGCACAGTACACAATACATTCCAGAATCTCTGCCCTGCTTTCTCCAGCTCACTGACCTGTGTTATTTGACCTACTCAAGAAGGGCCAGTTCTGCATCCTGATCAGGCTATATGTGTGCAAAACTTAGTGTGGACAAATGTGCATGGAAAAAAATCCCCAAGCACTTTGGCAAGTCTAACTTTGTGAGCTCTGCTATGACCTCACAGGAAAGACAGAAAATCATGGAATGCTTCTAAGAGGAAGAGGCCTATGACCAGTGTGGACTATAACTAGTGCACCCTGGTTTTTGTTTTGCTGTTTCTGGGGTGCCAGGGATGTCCCAGCACTGCACAAGCTCACCCACCAAGCACACCCTTGACCTCATTCTATTCTTTTCAACAAGCTGCCATTTTGCTGGAGTTGCATTAGAGCCTTGACAAACTGAGAAAAGGAAACATCCCTGCAACCAGATTCCCAGAGCTGGCCTGTCACGGCCAAGTGAGGGAAAACCAGAGACAAGTTCAAGCCCACTGATACAGCCATGGTCACAGGCACTGCATTTAGTTCTGTTGTTTTACATTCTTTGAGAAGGATCTCCCTATGTTGCTTAGGCTTGTCTCAAATTCCTGGGTTCAAGCAATCCTTCTGCCTCCCAAGTACCTGGGACAACAGGCTATATATAGTACCATACCCAGCCAGCTAATCCTGATATGACAGAACACCTACTGCCCACACACTCTTATGATTGCCACGCCCCTAAAAGCTCAGCTCCTGGAATTCCTTACCCAGCACACTCGAGATGAGGAAAGCCTCCCAGAGATGAGGATATGTCCTACAAACTTCTAAAGATGGACGACAAAGATGAAAAGACTAGGAACAGAGAACAGAAAATACAAGAACTGTTGGGCAACTACAACATGTGCTAAAAGCGGGGGGGCAAACACAAACAACAATGACTGAATTTTCCAAAATTCCTGTCAGACACAAAAGCACAGCTCCAAAAGACTCAAAGAGCACAAGCAGAATAAATACAAACAGAAAAAGAAAAATCACATCGGAGCCAGGCATGTTGATGCACACCTGTAATCGGGAGGCTGAGGCAGAAGAATCAGTTTACAGCCAGCCCGAGCTAGACAGTGAAAGCCTGTCTCAAAAAGAACAACAGGAAGAAGAAAAGGGTGAAATACTGAGGTGAGGAGAGAAAGCTGCCTACCTTTCATTGCATTTTGCAAAATTACCCTTGAGATTGAAGAATCTCAGACAAAACTCAATTGGGCTTGCAAGAAATAAATGAAGTTCTTTGGAGAGACGGGAATAAGACCAAAAATGTGGATTTATGTAAAGAAAGAAAAAGCACAAAAGAAAGGATAAGTTAAAATGGAAAAAATCCTTTATTCCTCTTACTTTTTCTTGCCTAATAGATAACAGTTTGCATCACATCCAGCTTTTGTGAGTGAAATGCCCAGTACAGACCCAAGGTAGAGAAGGAACTAGGAATGTTTTGTTATTGTGCAGTCTGGGAAGCTTTGCTGCTCATGAGGCAGTACAGTTATTGAAAGTAGACTTGGAGCAGTTGTAGATGGATGCTGTGAATATTAGGATAGACATTAGGAAAAGAGAGAAAGTGATGTTATATAAAATACTTAAAACCACAAATTGGCAGACAATGAGTTGAAGACAAAACAAGTGATTAAACATGAGCAGGCATGGAAGACATTGACCCTCTGTCAGCACCCCCCCAAATATTAGTGGTCTCAATATAATAATCAAAATACAGGGAATCTCAGACCAAAGGACATGTTATCTGCAAGCGTCTGCTTTAGGAGGCTGGAGAGACAGCTCAGCAGATAAGAGCACTTATTGTTCTTGCAGAGGACCTGGGTTCAATCCCCAGAAGCCACAAGGCTACTCCCAACCTCCTATAATTCCTATTCCAAATTATCTGATTGCACTCTTTTGACTCTGTGGGGCATGCATATGGTACCAAACATACACTTGGGCACATGCACATAAGAAATAAACTTTTAAAAAAGAAAACTACTTTAGATATAGACACGTGGATGAAAGTAAAGGGGTGAAGGGAAATACTACTGTGCCAACAATAATCAGAAGAAAGCCTATCCCACTACAGTCATCAGACAGAGCAGATTTCAAGGCAAGGAGAAGCATCAGGAGAGAAAGAGGATATCACATGGTGTCAAAGGGGTCAGCTCACCAAGAAAATAATGTGTGTACCTAGCAACAATCACAAACTACCTAAGACAAAATACAAAGCCAGGCATAGTAATGCATAGCTTTAATCACAGCACTCAGGAGGCAGAGGCACACAGATCTTTGAGTTCAAAGCTAGTCTGTTGTACATAGACCTTGTCTCAAAAATATATAGTAATAGAATTCCAAGAAACAGATGCGTCCATTATTATAGTTGCAGACTTCAATATAGTTCTTTAAGAAATGGGCACACCCAGCAGGTGTGACATTAGCAAAACGGAACACACCAGAACCAATAACCAAAGGGATCCAGTGACACAGACTACTCATCCCACAATGGCACAAATGCATTCTCTTCTAGCTCAAGCAGCGGTCTGCACATATTGGCCACAAACACGCTTAACTAATTAAACATGGAAACCATGCAGCTCTCTCAAGAAACAGAAAAATTAAACTGGTAACAAAAAGACAGCTTGGAAATCCATAAATGCTTAGATTGAATACACAGTTCTACATTAACTATATATGAAAGAATAATTTTCTAGGGTAATTTTAAAACACTTGTAGTTAAATGAAAATGGAAATATACTGCATCAGAACATATGAGACATAAGAGCAGTGTTTAGAGGGAAATGAACAGCACGGGAATGGATAGATTAGCAAAAAATGAAAGATCCAAAATCAATGTCCTGCCACCGCAGGAAGCTATAAAATGAAAATCAAATTGTAAGACCAACTTGTTCAGTATATCCCAATTTGATCTAAAGAATCAATCCAAAATATGCAAATGAAAAGAATAAAAATTAGAGCAGAAATCAGACTCAAAATAAGAAATCAGAAAAGAAAATCAACAAAGCCAAAGCTGGTTCTTGGAAAAGATTAGCAAAAGTGGTTAATAAAAAAAGTTCCTTGTAGGGACTGGAGAGATGGCTCAGTGGTCAGGAGCACTGGCTGCTCTTCCAGGTCCTGAGTTCAATTCCCAGCACCCACATGGCACTCACAACTGCCTCTAACTCCAGTTCCAGGGAATCTGGCAACAATGCACATAAAATAAGATTTTCTTTAAAGTTTAAAATACTTATTTAAAAAAATAAAAGCTTCTTGCCAGACTAATCAAAGAAAAAAACAGAAGAGACAACTTATTAATACCAGCAGTGAAAGAGGAATGTCATGACAGAACAGATCTCAGCAGCACCAAAGGGATTTTAAGTGTGACCATGAATAAGCCTTGTGAGCCAATAAAAGGGACTAATTCCTGGGAAAAACGCATAAAAGCCACACAGGAAGAAACAGACAATCTGATATGTAATGGATGATATAGTTAATAATTAACAAAACAGAAAAATAGCAGGCCAAGGTCAGGTTCTCCAGTACATTCTATGCCAAACTGTAAGAAAAGGGCTGTAGGTATCATCTGCTCTCTTCCAGAAAACAGAAGCAGGCCTTCTTTGCAGCCCCTCCTGTAAGGCCAGGGTTGCCATCATGCCTGCGAATATCTCAAACAAAAAAGACAGAGCGAAATACCTCATAAGTACAGGGTCAAAAATCTTCAGCAAAACATGAGCAAGAAACAGGCAACAGTGTGAGCAGGGGACAAGTATTTGTCCTTCACTCAGGACCAACACGCGCACAAAAAAAAAAAAAAAAAAAAAAAACAAGGAGTGCTCACCTTACCAGTGGAACCAACACATTGTTGTATGGGAAGGAGCCTGGAGACCCTGGCCTCTTTGATGTCCTTACAGAGAGTGGGGGAGGGCTGACACTCAGTGCTTCTTGACCTACAGTCTTGCAGGCTTGAGCCTGCCACCTTTTCCCTCACCCAGTGTGCAGAGACCTTGAACATGGATAGGACGTGAGTACATGCCTATTTCTCCTAGCCAAGTACAAAGTTCAGAGCGAGATGACCCCAGAAGATCATGGGACTTCCTGGATGCAGACCTGGGTCAGGGACAGTGCATTAGCTGTGAGTGGCAGAAAACAATGTGTTTTGCCTCACCTCCACACCTTAGTGACAAGGACCTTACCCACTTCCATACAGCTTAAGAGCAGAGCCCAGCATGCCTGACCACTGGCCAGAGTCCAACCACTCGATCAGCCCGAGGACCTTTACAGAGCTCTAGCCTGAGTGAAGACCTGAGACACCCTGACAGGGAAGCATAAAGGAAGGTACTACCTAGGGAGATCACTGTCCCTGAGCTGATGGCTGAGGCCACGCCTCCAGACAGCAGCTGTAATGGAAAGCTCAGAAGCTATATATATATGAACGATTGCACTCAAACAGAACCTCCCCTGACACTTGAACCCAAAAATTGATTTAAAAAAAAGTTGGTGGATATTGCGTCCCTGAACCCTGACCCAAAGTTCTCTTTACTTCCTGTGACCTGGGAATCACTATTCACCTTGCTCTACTGCTTGATAAAATGCTGTCTTTTTTGTTGTTGTTGTTGAAAAAAATTTTAAATAGCCCAATTTAATTTTTAATCCATACTAACAAGGTTTTCCATGTATGTATGATAACATAACTTATAGTCAACATTAATTCATAATTTTTAATTAGTTTACAAATCATGTATTACTGACAACATTCCAGGCCTAAGGCATGATGAACAAGTAGACGGGATCAGAATGATGAAAGTGAGGAAGCAGGTGAAATTCATAACTATACTGTTTGCACATTTATATCTCTAAATTTAGTCATAAATAAATTGTGTGGTACAATAACTAATACCAACAAAGAATTAGAAAGTCTAAAAAGACACAAAATCAGTACTAATAACACTAAGATAATTACTTTTATATCGATACAGATCAATTTCACATTCAGCAACTCACAAAAATAAAGCCAGTGTTTCCTATTTTTCCATACACAAAAGCAAAGCAATGGTTAGAACAATCGAAAAGTATACTAAATATATCTTAGAAAAGAAGATAAGTGAATTTATTAATCCTTTCCACATGCAGTATGTAAATACATTAACTTGAACTCACTGCATTAATTTGTAGTACCTTTGTATATACTAATTTTATCAGGGAGCTGAAGTTCTAGTAAGTCTTCTAAAATTCTTTTTCAATGTGAAAATCTAGGATTTCTTTGAAAAGAATTTTAGACAACGTATTCTGATCACGCTCTTCTCCTCCTCCCTCAACTCTGCCTGAACCCTTCCTGCCTACCCATCTCCACATCCTTTCTCTCTTTAAAAAACAATCAAATAAAACAAAGAAACAACAAAAAAAATCAAGAAACACACACAAACCCACAAAAATGGAAACCAAAATATACAAGCAAAAGTGCATGACAAAAAAAAAAAAAAAAAAAGAAAAATGCCCAAACAAATCGATATGAGATTTTAAAAAAAAGGCTACAAAAGCACCATTGAGTTTATTTTCTTATAGTCATCTACAGCTGATCTACCCTAAGTGTGCTTAGTACCCCAGGGATACTCAATTGGAGATAATTAAAATTCCCTTTGCAATCAGGTGTTAATTCCCCTCTCAGTGCTGGGATCCCATCTGAAAACTGCTGTCTTTTTGTAGGGCCTTGTAATTATTTGATTGAACATTTCTTTATCTCCGTGATAGGTACCTGGTTAGAATGCCTTTGGCACACTGCTTCCAGAATGAAAGACCTAACTCCTTCCTTTGAAAGTGAGCAAGTGTGGTGGTTTGAAAGGAAATGCCCCAAGGAATGTTGCAATTAGGAGGTGGGCTTTGTTGGAGTAGGTGTGGCCTTGTTGTAGAAAGTGTGTCACTGTGGAGGTGGGCTTAGAGATCTCATATGTTCAAACTATGCCCAGTGTTTAACACCTGGTTGCTTCTGCTGCCTGCGGACCAAGATGTAGAAGTCTCAGCCCCTTCATTACCTTGTCTGCCTGCACACCATCATGTCCTGCCGTGACGACAATGGACTGAACTGTAAGCCAGCTCCAATTAAATGTTTTCCTTTATAAGAGTTTCCATAGTCATGGTGTCTCTTCACAGCAATAAAACCCTAAGACAGCAAGACTGACAGTATGTTGTGGGAGCTGCTAGTAGGAACACAGACTCAGCCACAAGGTGTGGTGGTACCTTCCTTGCTGTCTTTTGGCCACTGTGTCCTGAGTACAACCAAGCAGGCCTATTCAGAAGGCCCTGAGTCATCCTAGTCTGTCAATACCTATAGCATGAGTAATAAAAACCCAGAGAAAGATATAGGTGTTAAAGCTAAAGATCAGAGAAGCAAAGTGGCCAAGCCACTAGAAAGCTCTACCAATGCTCAGACTGAGGGATGATCCACCAAACTCAGATTGCATCTGCAGATGGCACTGCTCTCCACCAACTCAGAATCCTTTCTGAGAGTGCTTGGATTAAAGGTGTGAGCTCTGTTTCTCTTCTAGACTGATTCACTCTAATGTAGCCCTGGGTGTCCTTGAACTCACAGAAATCCATCTGCTTCTGTCTCCTGAGTCCTGGGATTAAAGGTATGTGCCACCACTGCCTGGCTTATATAGCTAACTAGTATGGTTGACTTTGCATTCTGACCCTTCAGGCAATCTTTATTAAATCATTAATAATTTTCACCACAAATACCCAGCAAGGAATAGAACAGAGGACTCTAGCTATCAGCTTGGGTGCATGTCTCTGAAGCAATTCCACCAGACTCAATCAAATCTGACAGTGGTGAGAAGCCCAGTTTCAGCCTGGCTGAGAATCTGACTGTAACATCTGGAACTCTCCAGCTGAGAGAAGCATTTGTGACCTACAAAACCCAATAAAAGCAAATGTTACTATGAAGCTGCTGTGTTTATGGGGTGGTGTGTTACATTGCAGTAGATAACAAAAGCATTTCCTGTGGTAAACTCACACTTCATTAACAAGCATGGTGGGGAGAGGCCTGAGAGTGATCCCTAGGCAAGTTAAAAGCGTGAAGCCAGCACACATAAGCAAAGAGATACTGCGAGAGGAGGAGTGTCTGCTACATTCCTGCTCAGGCCTCACGCTTCTAGTTCACATCAGGTACACCTTGGCCAAAGGCTGAGCAGGAATAGGATCAGGATGCAGGGCACAGGCAGCAGTGAGGGAGGAAGGTAACAGAAGGACCCTGAGTACACTGAGGCTCCAGATGCCCACCCCTTAGAAAACATAATTCAAAGATGAATTTGTTTCAAAAAAAAAAAAAAAAAAAAAAAAACCTACCAAGAGCTCGAGACACCCAGTGCAGAGCCCTTGAATGGAAAGACAGGAGCTAGCTGGGTGAGAACAGGGCGGGGAGCTCAGTGATTTCACAACAGTTCCGAAAAACACATACAAGCATGTGAAAACAAATGTCCTGTCTTCCCCCTTTTCTTTTTCTAGAAATTCTTCTTTGGAATTTTGGAATTGTACTAAGTGTCTGTAACTCATTAAAAATGTTTTCTGGGAAATTCTAACCAATGTCCTTCTTTCTCCTTCTGGCAAAAATACTCCCTTGACCTTTAAATTGCTTCCCTCCCCTGACACCCCCAGCTAAGAGACAGTAACTCTACATTGTCACCACTAGGTGGGGAACACACTCAGAGGATGGAAGTACAGATGGCATGGTTTCCAGCTCTCCCAGCTTGAGGTGGGAGTTCAGATTCAACCCAGAGGGCCTTAGGACATATGCCATCCACCCCCTCCTTTTTTTCTTAGAACCTGCTCTATTTTTAAACTTATACATCCATAAGCGTGTAAAGTTATATATTTTACTGTTTTGCTTCTTGAGATGGATCTTGCTTCGTAACCCCAGGTGGGCTCTAACTCCCAATCCTCCTATCTTAGCTTTCTGTTTTCTCTGCATTGAACACATTCCCTATGGAGAAAAACAGAGGCTTGTGAGACTCAGGAGGCATCAAACACCACACCTATGAGAAAACAAAAATGTGAGACTCTAAGAAGCTTGTTTGTAATTGGGTCTTGCTGTATAGGTCAGGCTGGCCTGGAACTCACAGTCTGCCTGTCTCTGCCTTCCAAGTGCTGGGATCACCCACCTCAGTTTTCTAAAAGTGGCAAACTGCTAGGGAAAGGCTCTGACCAGCCCAAAGGAGACTGCTAGGACTGGGCTTGGCCTGTCCTGCAGAGCAGAATTTTCATGACTCCTTACCTTCTTTCCAGACATAGCTGCTTCTGATTCCTCTTTGCATAGCTGGACAGCTTAATGGAAATTAACAGCTAAAGTCATATGAAAGGAGGAAACCTTAACTGAGGAAATATCTCTATAAGATCCCGCTGTCTGGCATTTTCTTAATTAGTGATCAATAGGGGCAGGCCCAGCCTATGATGAACGGTGCCATCCCTGAACTAGTGGTCCTGGGTTCTATAAGAAAGCAGACTGAGCAAGCCATAATGAGCAAGCCAGTAAGCAGTACTGCTCCAAAGCCTCTGCAACAGCTCCTGCCTCCAGATTCCCACCCTGTTTGAGTTCCTGTCCTGTCCTTCCTTCAGTGATGAAGGATCAAAGTGCTGGGATCACCTTCCTCAATATAAGAATAATAAAGTATAAGCCAAATACCTTCTCTTCCCCCAAACATGCTTTTTGTTCATAGCACTTCCTTATAGCAACAGAAGCCCTAACTAAGACACTGTTCCTATAACTCCTCATCCACACACCTGTTAGGAACTGCAGTAAGAACTTACCAGTTCATTAAAATGTACTTTGGGGAAATTATTATTTTAGACTGTCAAGAGTTCCTTTCTGGGCAGGATAGGAGTATGTGTGGCCATGCATGTACAAGTGGAAAACAGAGAAGTGTGTCTGGCATTGTCCCCCATCACTTTTCACTTATTTTTTGAGACACTTGAGCTAGGCTGCCTGGCCAGCAAGCTTCTGAACTCTGCCTGTGTCTGCGACCCCCAAACCCCACCTTAGTTTACAGTTGCCAATGCCTGGATTGGTACTCTGGTCCTCTTGTTTCCACAGCAAGTACTTTTTTTTCTTTTGCTTATTTAATTTTTTATTAATTTATTTTTTACTTTCCAATCCCAGTTCCCCCTCCCTCCTCTCCTCCTGTTCCCCACTCCCACCCCAAACCACCTCCCATCTTCTCCTCAGAGAGGGTAAGGCCTTCCCTAGGAAGTCTACTAAGTCTGTCCCATTACCTCCTCGAGGCAGAACCAAGGCACCTTTCTCCCCACCCTCACACCTCTGTGTCTAAGATGAGCAAGATATCTCTCCATATAGAATGGGCTCCACTAAGTCAGTTCATGCATTAGAGTTAGATATTGGACCCACTGCCAGTGGCCTCATATATTGTCCCAGTCACACCATTGTCACCTATATTAAGGGAATCTAGTTCAGTCTTATGCAGGTTCCACATTTGTCAGACCTGAGTCAGTGATCCCTCACTAGCTCGGGTCAGCTGTTTTTGTGGATGTCCCCATCATGGTCTTGACTCCTTTGTTCATGTTATCACTCCTCCCTCACTTCAATTATATTCCAGGAGCACATGCCAATGGTTAGTTATAGATTCTGCATCTGTTTTCCATCTGTTTCTGGAAGAGGGTTCTAGCTTCTCTGGGGTTGTGGATTATAGGCTGGATGTCTTTTGCTTTATGTATGGTATCCATTTATGAGTGAGTACATACTATATTTGTCTTTCTGGTTCTGGGTTACCTTACACAGGATGTCTTTTTCTAGTTCCATCCATTTACCTGAAATTTTCAAGATGTCATTGTTTCTTACACCATTGTATAAAAGTACATTTTTTTTAATCTATTCTTCAGTTGAGGGGCATCTAGGTTATTTCCAAGATCTGGCTATAACAAATAATGTTGCTATGAACATAGTTAAGCAAATGTCCTTGTGGTGTGAATGCGCCTCCTTCGGGTATATGTCCAACAGTGGTATTGCAGGGTCTTGAGGTAAGTTGATTCCTAATTTTCTGAGACATTGCCATGCTGATTTCCACAGAGGCTGTACAAGTTTGTACTCCCACCAGCAGTGGAGGAGTGATATCACCTACTCAGGTCTGACAAATAGGGAACCTACGTAAGCCCAAACTAGACTCCCTTAATATAGGTGACAATGGTGTGACGGGGACAGTATATGAGGCCACTGGCAGTGGGTGGGTCCAAGATCTAACACTAATGTACAAACTGACTTAGTTGAGCCCATTCTATATGGAGAGATACCTTGCTCAGCCTAGATGCAGGGGTGTGTGTTCGGGGTGGAGAGGTGCCTTAGTCCTGCCTCAAGGAGATGATGGGACAGATTTAGTAGACTTCCTAGGGGAGGCCTTACCCTCTCTGTAGAGCAGATAGGAGGTAGAGTGGGGGACGAGGATTTGAAGGAGAGGAGGGAGGGGCAACTGGTATTGTAATCTAAAAAGGAAATTAATAAATTTAAAAAATATATTTAAAAAGGTATCAACAACCTAGCAGTATATGTCAAGAGCTCAGGAAAGCAAGAAAAGTCTGAACCAAAAATTAGTAAAGGAAAGAAGTGATAATAATCAAAGCAGAAATAAATAAAAATCAAACTAAAAGAAAAATTTAAAAATCATTGAAACAAAGAATTGAGGTTTTTGTTTGTACATGGATTTTTCTTGCTCTGACAGCTCACAAAACATGACACAGAGACTTATTATTAATTATAAAAGTATGACTTATACTCTGGTGATTCTCTTTAGCCCTCAAAATATAAATTGTCTGATGCTCTGAACAAAATTGGCTATTACACTGTGGGGGGTAGAATATGTGCTATAAAATGGATGAAGTATGTTTAAGACCATTTCAGAAATTGTTGAAAATTCTGTTCTTGAGAAAGAAATCAAAGGAACATCACCCATTTACAATAGCCCCAAATGTGAAATATCTTGGGATAACTCTAACAAACAAATAAAAGACCTGTATGAAAAGAACTTTAAATCTCTAAAGAAATAAACTGAAGAAGACATAAGAAAATGGGAATATCTCCCATGCTCTTGGATAGGTGGGATCAACATTAAAAAAAAGACAATCTTACCAAAAGCAATCTACATATTCAATGCAATCCTCATCAAAATTCCAACACAATTCTTCATAGACCTCAAAAGAACAATACTCAAATTCATATGGAAAAACAATCCTGTACAATAAAGGAACTTCTGGAGGCATCACAATCCCTGACTTCAAACTCTACTATAGAGCTACAGTAATATAAACAGATTAGCATAGGAATAAAAATAGACAGGTGGACCAATGGAATCTAATCAAAGACCCTGACATTAATCCACACACCTATGAACACTTGATTTTTTACAAAGAAGCCAAAATGGTGCAATGGAAAAAGGAAACCATCTTTAACAAATGGTGCTGACATAACTGTCAACATGTAGAAGATTGCAAATAGATCCACATCTGTAGCCATGCACAAAACTCAAGTCTGGGTGGATTAAAGACCTCAACATAAATCCAGCTACATTGAACCTGACAAAAGAGAAAGTGGGAGGCAGCCCTGAACACATTGGCACAGGAGACCGCTTCCTAAATAGAGCACCAGTAGCACAGACACTAAGAGTAACAATCAATAAATGGAACCCCTGAAACTGAAAAGCTTCTATAAGGCAAAGGACATTGTCAACAAGACAAAACAGGATGGGAAAAATCTTCACCAATCCCACATCTAACAGAGAGCTGATTTCCAAAATATATAAAGAACTCAAGAAACTAGACAACAAAATGCCAAACAATCCAATTATAAAATGTGGTGGAGAGCTAAACAGAGAATTTTCAACAGAAGAAACTCAAATGGCTGAAAGAAATTTAAGAAATTGCTCAGCAAACCAAAATTACTCTGAGATACCATCTTACACATGTCAGGATGGCTAAGACAAAAAATACTAAGGACAGTTTATGTTGGAGAGGATGTGGAGTCAGCAGAACATTTCTCCATTGCTGGTGAGAGTGCAAACTTGTACAGCCTCTGTGGAAATCAGAATGGCAATTTCTCAGAAAATCTACCTCAAGACCCTGCAATACCACTGTTGGACATATACCCAAAGGAAGCACATTCACAATATAAGGACATTCACTGTTCAGAGCAACATTATTCATAAGAGCCAGAACTTGGAAATAACCTAAGTGCCCCTCAAGCATAGAATGGACAAAGAAAATGTGGTACATTTACACAATGGAGTATTACTCAGCTATAAAAAAACAAACAAAC
The DNA here is from genome assembly GCF_943737965.1 of Phodopus roborovskii. Classification (NCBI taxonomy): domain Eukaryota; kingdom Metazoa; phylum Chordata; class Mammalia; order Rodentia; family Cricetidae; genus Phodopus; species Phodopus roborovskii. Next base: position 1,243,644 of record NW_026126575.1, read on the forward strand.
AAACAAACAAACAATGACATCATGAAATTTGTGGGCAAATGGATGGAACTAGGAAAAACCATACTGAATCAGACATAAGGCAAAGGATAACAAGACTACAATCCATAGCTTCAGAGAAACAGATGCAGAGATCCACAACCAAACACCAGGATGAACTCCAGGAATCCAGTCAAAGAAAGGGAGGAGGGAACACATGAACAAGGGAGATCAAGATCATGATGGAGAAGTCTACAGAGACAGCTGAACCAAGCTCATACAAACTCATAAACTTTGGACTGACAGCTGTGGAGCCTCCATGGGACCAAACTAGGACCTCTGTATTCTGGGAAACATTTGTAAAGGTGGGGTCCTGAAGGGCCCCTGGCAGTAGGACCAGGGTCTATCCTTGGTGCATGAGCTAGCTTGTTGGAGCCCATTCCCTGTGAGGGGATGGCATGATCAGACTTAACCTAGAGGGACAGGGACTTGGTCCTGCCCCAACTTAACATGCCAAACTGTGTTGACTCTCCATGGAAGCCCTTACCTGTTGGGAGGAGTAGATGGAGGGAGGTTGGGGAGGGGTGAAGAGAAACAGATGGAGGGGTGGGAGGGAGAACATTTGTTGGAATGTAAAATTCATTAAGTTTTTTAAAAAAGAAAATTCTGTTCTCCAATGTTAAAACTGGTTTAAAGATACTTTCATGAAATTCTAATTTTAACCTGTATTACTTGTTAACTCAGCAGATTCTGCTTGATCCTTAAATGAAAATAAACTTTTTAAATTTCAGCTAGGTACAGTTTACAGACCAAACATAGCTATTTAGAGTCAAATGTGAAGGGAACATTTCTGAAGCTGTGTCTCAGGGCACTTCAGATGAACAGGTATGACTCTTTACAATCAAATATTTGGGAAACTACTTTCAATTGTAAAAATTGTGTTTAACTATATTTTTAAAGAAAACATTCCACCCTATTTTATGTTAGCTGTTTTCAGTTAAACTTTAATTTTTTATTTTAATATAAACATTAAAAGCCACGAGTGATAGTACATGCCTTAAATCACAGGCAAAGGCAGGTTGATCTGAGTTCAAGGCCAGCCTGGTCTACAGAGCAAATTCCAGGACAGTCTGGGATAAACAGAGAAACCCTGTGGGTATAGGGAATATCCCGTGTCAAAAGAATGAAGCAGAAAATGTTACATTAGGGTACTCAGCATACTTCTCTGGTCTCTGAGTGTAAGTAGAGACACTCACACCCACACACACGTGTGTACACAAGACATACACCACAAACACATAAACACACACACATATACATTTCTACTTTTTAAAAAACTTAATCTTTGAATTACAATAATCTGTTTAGACTTCACCTCTCCTGAGAGCTCCCTCCTCTCCGAATGAAGGAATAAGCTTTCATGATTAGGGTCCACGTCTTTGCATAGGTTTGAAACAAGTGACTGCCAAGGGCTCTGCTCTTACAGTGCTGACTTTGGTAGTACAGCAAATAGTGGCATGTAATGTTAGTGATACCGTTTTGCTCTGAGTGCCTCCTGGTAGACCACGCAGTAAATGAAAGCTTTATGTCCATTACCACCAGCTTTAACTATGGGTGCAAATCCAACTTTCTCACCACCATCTGTCCAGCACTGGCTGGACAGATGTTCATGCAGTACACTTCATTTGTGAAAAATTCATCAGCTCAAGTTATTTCCCCCTCCTGTGTGCCTTACAGACAGCAATAAGACAATGATTCTTTATATGTGCCCTTTACAGACATATCTTACATAAAGTGAGAAATACCAGTTGTTTAGCTGGGCAAGGTGATGAACACCTAGCATCCCAGCACTTCAAGGGTGGAGACAGGAGAATCAGAAATTTAAGATCATCCTTGGTTATGTAAGAAGTTCAAGGCCAGCTTTAGCTACATGGGACCTTGTCTCAAAAAATAAAACTGGGGCTAGGGAGATGGCTTAACAGTCAAGAGCATAGTGCCTAGCAGAAGCCATTTATCCCAGCACCCAGGCTCTGTGAGCTCCAGGCCAACCTGGACTATACGGAGTTCTAGGTCAGCCAGGGCTACATAGTGAAACCCTGCCCCAGATAAAAGAGAGAGAGAGAAAGAGAGAGAGAGAGAAGAGGGAAAGGGAGAGGGAGGAGGGAGGGGAGGGGTGAGGAGGGAAGGGAAGGAGAGAAGAGAGGTACATCAAAGCAGACTTGGAGAGGACCTTAGTTCAGGTGGCCCACAACCACCTGTAACTCCACCTCCAGAGCATCTGACACCCCTCCTAGCCTCCATGGGCATTTGTTGAATACATGCATCACAGACACACATAAATAAATCTTTTTGAATAAACAAATAAGTAAAATAAAACAGTTGTTTCATCTCACCTAAGTAAAGACTTTGAAGTGCCCTTAAGTCTGTCAATAAACTGTTAAAACTAGTTGTTACTGATTTCAGAAATTCTCATAGAAACAGCATCATTCAACAAAGGGGATGTTTTTTTTACGAGACAGGGTTTCCCTGTATAGCTTTGAAGCCTGTCCTGAAACTAGCTCTTGTAGACCAGACTGGTCTTAAACTCACAGAGATCTGCCTGCCTCTGCCTACCAAGTTCCTGGATTAAGGATGTACACCACCGATGCCTGGTTCAATAAAAGGGATTTTGTAATAGGTCTTTCTTTAGACCACCAACTCCTGAATGATGACAAAGACTTAATGTTAATTATGAAAGCTTGGCCTTAGCTTAGGCTTGTTCCCAACTAGCTCTTATAACTTAACCTGTTTCTATAAACCTATGCTCTGCCACAAACCTTTTTCATATCTCCTCCATTATGTACATCCATACATGTACATTCTATACATTCTGTACATCTGTGTCACTTCCTCAGGTCCTCTCTCTCTCCCCAGAAATCCTGCCTATCCTCTCCTGCCTAGTTATTGGCCATTCAGTTCTTTGTTAAACCAATCAAAAGGTATCTTAGGCAGGTAAGGAAAGACAGAGACACATCTTCACACAGTGTAAAAAAGATTATTCCCAACAGGATTTCATATTTCTTTTTTTTTTTTATTCCCATGAACTTTTCTCCACTTAATGGCAGCAAATAACATTAGACCTTCTCATATCTTGTAGGGTTTTCTAGGTTGGGTTTTTTTATGGTTTTTTTGTTGTTGTTATTTTGTTTTGTTTTATTTTTTTAATCAAAGTAGTTTTACAGAGAAACCCCCATCTTGAAAAAAAAAAAAGTAAGGTACAATAGATTCAGTTGATATTAACAAGTTTTTAAACTCCCCCTTTTTTAACTTGAAAGTTTAAGTAATTTAAGATATTTATTTCACTTACTGCTGTGGGCTACACACTTGGTGCTAAAAGATGTCTTCATTGATTGTTAAGGACTGGCACATATAACTACTTCCTTTTTCTTTTTCTTTTTTCTGAGATAAAGTCTTGCTGCATATTCCTGGCTAGCCTGGATCTTACCATATTGACCATGTTGACCTCAATCTTTGAGACAATCCTCCTGCCTCTGCCTCCCAAGTTCTAACTGGGAGTTAGAACAGTGCCATCACATATGGCTTAATAATTTCTTCTCATAATAAAAGACCTAGGCTAACTGTTTGAGAGTGCATAATATGTTGAGATTAAAAATTAAGGTCAGGCAGGGCTGCAGAAATGCTCAGAGGTTAAGAGCACTGGCTGCTCTTCCAGAGGTCCTGAGTTCAATTCCCAGCACCCACATGGTGGCTCACAAACATCCTATAATAGGATCCAATGCCTTCTTCTGGCATGCAGGTACATATGCAGAACACTCATACATAAAATATGAATAAATAAAAATGTTACCAGGGCCATGGTGGTGTACACCTTTAATACCAGCACTTGGGAGGCAGAAGCAGGTGGATCTCTGTAAATTCAAGACCAGCCTGGTCTCCAAATCGAGTTCCAGGACAGCCAGGGCTGTTACACAGAGAAACCCTGTCTTGACAAACCAAAAAAAAAAAAAAAAAAAAAAAAAAAAAGAATAAGGATCTGAGCCAGGCATAGTGGCACACGCCTTTAATCCCAAAAGCATGTGAATATTTGTGAATTCGAGGCCAGACTAAATTCCAGGACAGCCAGAACTACAGAGAAACCCTGCCTCAAAGGAAAAAAGAATAAGGACATATCTCACAGCTCACAGCTTTTAACAGTTTTTAGCATTTGCAGAAAGAATTAAAGGACTATTTATTACAGCATCTTATAAAAGCTGAAGAGAACAGTGGTAACAGCGGTTAACATTACTCACTTGTAATCTTGACAGTGCTCAGTCACATTTCCAGAGGCCCCGCCCCAACAAGGGGGGAGCACCACAAAGGTCCTGTGCAACCTAGATAAGAGGATTCTTTAAGGAAGCCACACCCATGAAGCGATGCTGAGCCTCCATGATGGATATGCCATGGATGTGGGTTTAGTCACAGTGGGAAGAGGAGAGTACAAGAGGAGAGTAAGAAAAAATATTTTTATGCAGGTATCACTCTGGGACTCCAACCTCAGGGCCTTTGTGCATGTTAGACAAGCGTTCTATGTTGAGTTATACCCTAACACCAGGCCCCAAATTATTCATGTTGGGGGTTGAAGATATTTTTAATTTCCTTCTTCCTAGTCTTTTGAACATTACAATTTTTCTACGAGAAAAATAAATTATTTTTGTAGGGTTTTGTTGTTGCTGATGCTGCTGTAACCTGATAAAAATAAGGATATCATAGAATCCTGAATAGATGAGACATGGACCACACTATGAGATCCCACCTCATTCAGGGACTCTGGCCCCACCTTGAGGAGAAACAGGCTGCCATGAAGATGGGACAGTGAAGTTTCCTGATGCCTAGGGCTCTACCATAAAGGGAGAAACGGCTAACAGAGACTGTGGAACCCAACCAGGGCCAGAGTCCTCACAAGTACAGAAAATAAGCACCAGGCAGGTATAACCACAGGGCCAGAGAAGACCTCTCCCCACTCTCTTTGAGCCAACTTCAAAAGGTTAAATAAGCTGGCCCTGGAGAACCAGAGCTCAGACAGTGAGAGCTCCATGTACATCCAGCCTCCATACTGAAGCAGGAGTGGACAGAAGCTGTGAAGAGAGCACATGGCCCCTATGAGCCTCAAGGGAGCCCCAGTCATTACTGCAAGGCCAGTCTACTGGGAAGGATAGCAGCTAGTCTATGGCTGTGGGGAGAGGCATGGGGTAGGGGGAGAGGCATTCAGTAGGGGGAGAAGGGGAGCAACAGCCTTCTGTCCTGACTTTGGGCAGTAGTGTGACTTTTGCTACCTTAGAACTGCTTAAGAACCAGTGCACAGCTGGAAGGTGGTGGTACATGCCTTTAATCCCAGCACTGGGGAAGCAGAGGAGGTAGATCTCTATGAGTTCAAGGGCAGTCTGGTCTACAGAGTCAGTTCCAGAACAGACTTCAAAGCTACAGAGAAATCCTGTCTCAAAAACAAAAAGAACCAGCACAAGACAGGTTGGGTGATGGTCTGTGTCCCAGCTGGCATAACACATGCCCTGCTGAACAAGATCCAGTGTGCCTTAGCCAGTGGCATTGTTGCTCCCAGCCTCAGTTTCCCTCTCCATCCCTAAACCCATCTGAATCTCTCCAGACCAAGGGCCAAGATCCTCTTACTGTGTTTGCTGCTCTTGGCCAATACCAGCCATGACCACAGGGCTGGCCAGCTCTTGCTTTCTGCAGTGATCCATCCTTCCTCCCACAGCCCCAGGGTACCAGTTTCAGCAAGTGTTACTCCAGCCCAGGACTCAGCAGCTCCTCCAGAGCATCTTCTGTGCACATGAACTCTGTTATCTGCTAAGTATCAACTGACTTGGTTAATTGTCACCATGTCACAATTGTGGAATTTTTATGATTTCTTATAAAAATGCACACATTTGAGTTTTAGTTTCATTGTGTTTCTATTTGACCATTAGGCCTGATTTTGATTAATATCTTGTAAAACCAAAAGCACTAATTAAACTAAAACTACATTTATCTTGTAAGAAAAAAATTATGGTTGCTAACCAGAGTAGAAAATGATATCACACTCAAATGGAAGAGGCTGTAAGAGTAAATATGAGATATATACTGGTCTTTGGCTACACTTGGGCCCTGCCTCTGAAAGGATTGGTTCAGTGCTGCAAACCTGCATCTCTATTAAAAGTGGAAGGAGAAGGTGCTAAAGACACCACGAACAAAAAAGGAGCCTCCTCACCATCTTCAGAGGGACAGAGGACTTTAAATAGACATCCTTGTGACCCCATACACACTTCAGAAGATCTGCAGCACCAGGGCCAATACCCATGTTTATAAAGAACTTGGAGTCAACCTTCACCCATCTAATCATCTTCTCTTCCAGGAAGCCCTCCCCAGCTACTAGGACCAGGCAGGGTCACCCAATTGGCCTCCAGACCCACCACACAGGACCACAGATTGCTTGTGGTACCCTCCTTAAAGTGGAGTTGGCCTGCATTTCTATGTTCAAGGTCCTGGGACCCTGGTAGCCTCCTGCTTCTGAGATAGGCTCTCAGGGCTGTACTTAGGGATAAACCGGGCTATTTTCATCATTTCCTTCCTCTACTCAAGCATCGGCCACCACTGCCAGCTCCCGCAGCTCACACACACTGCCACCACAGCCTTATCCAGGATGCCACCAGCTCACAGAAGCTGTGCCCCAACCAAGGCCTCACAGGTAAGTGGTCTCTTTATTTCCAGCATGACCTCCTGCCTGGTGTGCACTCCAGATGAGCTGGCAGAAAGAGAGGGGAGCCTTGTGTTGTTCCCTTGACTCTCCACTAAAAAATGGAATGTAGGAGAACATTTGCTCTAAGGTGTCAGCTAGCAACTTGGCTGAATCGAGATTCACAAGTCATTCAGTGAACACTCCTTGAAGCCTGCTGGGAGTAGGGCCCCAGTAGAGAGCAAACGTTTGAGAAGGGGAAACAGCCCCTAGTCCTAAACTGGGAGGGAAGGCAGCAAATGAGCCAGAACCAGATGATCCTGAGATGTCTTCCTGACTCTTCACTCTGCCATGAACTTCTGGGTGAGCCTGGGCAAGTGATTCCCCTCTCTGGGCCTTCATTTCCTAGCTCCGGCCATTAGCCAAATGTTTAGACCAATCCCTATGAGCTCCCCTCTGAGTTGCTACTCTGAAAGCTCTTCCGGGGATGGGAGGTGAATCAGGCATAGTGAGAAAGTAGCCAAGGTATAAAATACATTCCATGTGACTCCAGGCTCAGGCAAGGACTGGGTACAGTCTGGAACAACATTTCCTAGCCTCTGTGGCCAGGGATTAAGACTGGAGTCACATGCTTCCCGATTATCTGAGCAGGGGCTGAGAGGGCCCTGTACCTCTCTGCTGCACTTCCTGGGCGACATAGTGAGTTCCAACCTAGGCCAGAGCATGGAGCTCCTGCACCCTGCAAAGGCCTAGACAGTAGGTATATACTTTTGTCCAGCATAGGTCTCCTGGTACAGGCTGACCGGCCCCAATCTCATTGTTCTTCCCACAGCCTGCCTGCTGGATGACTACCTGGGTGCTCCTGTTTCTGCTCTGGCCAGTGGCCACAGCCACCAAGGCCTGCCCAAGGCCCTGTACCTGCCAGGCCTTGGAAACCATGGGGTTAAAGGTTAACTGCGAGGGGCAGGGCCTCACAGCCCTGCCTGTGCTGCCAGCTCATACTCGCCAGCTCCTGCTGGCCAACAATAGCCTACGTTCAGTACCACCAGGTGCCTTTGACCACTTGCCTCAACTATGGAACCTCAATGTGACACACAATCCCTGGCACTGTGACTGCAGCCTCACCTACCTGCGCCTCTGGCTGGAGGACCACATGCCTGAGGCCCTGCTACATGTGTACTGTGTCAGCCCTGACTTGGCCACCAAGCGTCCACTGGGCCAGCTGACAGGCTATCAACTGGGCAACTGTGGCTGGAAGCTGCCACCATCCTGGGCCTATTCGGGGATCTGGTGGGATGTGGCATTAGTAGCTGTGGCTGTGCTGGGCCTAGTACTGCTGGCTAGCCTACTGAACACATTCAAAGAGCCCCTGAATTGAGCCTAGCTATGAAAGCAGGCTGGAAGCCCAGACCTAAGCCGGGTGCCCAGAAGCATCAGACTGAATCAGCCCATGCCATCAAAAACCCACAGGAAGGGCTATTGAAATCACTCAGTGGGCAAAGACACTTACTGCCAAGCCTGAAGATCTGAGTTCTATCCCCAGGACCCATATCATTGGAGAGAACCAAATCTCACCTTCATACTCATGCTGTGCACACACAGCAAATAAATAAATGTAATTTTAAAAGACAACAATAAAACCACTGCATAGCCTTTTTGTATGAGCTCAAAACAGTAACTTTCTTAAGCCTGGTTTCTTCTAGAAATCTGGGTTCATTTTGTTTTAACCTAGTATTGAGACATCTATTTCCCTAAGGTTTCCCACCCAATCATCCCAATCCATTATCTCTGGGCACCCTGACCAGCTTTCATGGCCTCTGCCAATAGCCCCACATGACCCAGGCCAACTTGATACAGGCCTACAGTCCCCATTTGAAGCCCCATAGAAAGTTTACTGGGCATAGCAGTGGGTAGGGCAGAGTGAACTGAAGATCCAGAAGAGAGGGTGCATCTTATCTGGTGCAAATGAGAAAGCAATTCTTCCCCATGTGCTGGTACTAGCCTCTCCCTCTCCCTCCCCCCTCTCTCTCTCTCTCTCTCTCTTTCTCTCTCTCTCTCTCTCTCTCTCTCTCTCTCTCTCTCTCTCTCTCTCTCTCAGAGACCTATGAGCTAAGAACTGTGCCAGCCAAGGTAGCCCTGTGAGTCAGAGGTTCCACTAGGAAGGCCAAGAGGGTAGAGTGGACTATAGGACATTGGTCCACAGAACTCAGTAAAGAGTGGGAGCCAGGAAAAGGGAAGATAATGGGGAGTGGTGGGGACTATGACAATTAGACAACCTGGGCTTCACCCAAAGGGGCAATACCACTGAGTAGAAAGGTCCCCCTAACTCTGAGGTCCAGAGGCAGAGGGTACTGTCCATATGTTCTTTAAGTGTTGGCAATCAAATCAGACTTTTAAAAGAGCAGGACATGGTGGCCATACCCGTAAACCCAGCACTATGGAAACTGGAGCAAAAGGATCACTGAAAGTTCAAGGCCAGCCTGGGCCACATAGTGAGTTCCAGCCTAGCCCAGAGCACAGTGTGAGATCTTGTCTTAAAAAGAGAAAGGGGAGGGGGAGAGTCAGAGAGAGGTAGTGGTGGTACATGCATTTAATCTCTGTGAGTTGGAGGCCAGCCTGGTCTAGAGAGGGAGTTCCAGGACAGCCAGAGCTACACAGAGAAACCCTGTCTCAAAAAAGGGAAAGCAAAAGGAATGAGAGAGAGAAACAGACAGAGAGAGACAGAGACAGACAGAGACAGAGAGAGACAGAGACAGAGACAGAGAGAGACAGAGACAGGCAGACAGAGAGACAGAGAGACAGAGAGAGGCAGACAGAGAGAGACAGAGACAGACAGAGAGAGACAGACACACACACAGAGAGAGAAGTAGGTTGAATGAGAATAGTAGGGGCTGAGAGCATGGGACTCCTGTGTTAGAAATCACACAGAGTAACAACGAATTCTGTGTGAAATCCCTCCCATGAGGTATCACAGGTATCTCCTTAACAAGCAGTCTTCCCTAGCAGAGGGGGATATGGGCCCTGAGCCACTTGACAGACAGGCCAATGTGACCCTTTCACAAGCCAAAAGTCTTCTGAAGTCTGAACACCTTTAATCCCAGCATTCAGAAGGCCGAGAGAGGAGAATCCCTGTGAGTACCAGGCATTCAGGGCTACATATTGAGATCCTCTCTCAAAGACAGAAAAGAAAAAGAAAATCTTCTGAGCATATTCAGATTCCAGGGACCAAGGCCTTCTGTCCCTAGCCCCAACATGGGGAACAGTCTAGATCCTCCTACACCAAAATTCTCCTACTGCCCCCTCCTGGCACTCTGGTGTGCACATATAGGCCTCCACCCTGCTAGCTAAGTTGGCTCTGTCCTGTGACAACTTGCCAGCTGCCCCGAGCTTCATGAGGTAGGAGTCAGGGTGTGATTTCCCAAGGGTCTCAGAAACAAGACTAGAATTTCACTACAGAGCAGGTGCTAGAGTTTGGATCTTGAATGTCTCCCAAAGCCCCATGAATTGGAGGCTTGGGCCCCAGTCCGTGGCACTATAGAGAGGCTGTGGGACCTTCAGGAAGGAGTCTGATGAGAGGAAGTTAAGCATTGAGGATATGACTGTAGAGGAGGTATTGAAACACCACCACCACCCCACCCTGCTTCCCTGCTCCCTAGGAGTGAGCAGTACCTACTACAGGCTCCTTCCATAATATGCCACCTTGACATGGGCCCATTTTTTTTCTTTTGTGTGTCTCTGTGTGGGTGTGTGATTTTGTGTGTGTGTGTGTGTGTGTGTGTGTGTGTGTGTGTGTGTGTGTAGGTGCATGTATAGTGTGGTCACAAGCAAATGAAGGCCAGAAGTTGATGTCTGGTGTCTGCGTCTTGGCCACTCTCCACCTTATTTTTTTTTTTTTAATCAGAGTCTCTCACTGAGCCCAGAGCTTACTCGCCTAGATCCCTTGGCCAGCAAGTCCCAGAGATCTTCCCGTCTCTGCCTCTCTAGTGCTGGGGTTGCAAGCATGCACTGCATTGCTTGCCATCTGGTGTGGTTGCTGAGGATTCAGACTCAGGTCCTCATGTTTGCATGGCAAGCATTTTTACTGACAAAGCCATCTCCCTTCCCTTTGATTCTTCTTGATCATCTCAGGTTTATCTCAGATTATCCAACATCACAATGATGGAAAGTTGGGATGCCTATTGCAATTAAGAAACACAGCGCAGGAGAGAAAGACACCATGCAAAGGGTTCAAGCAGAGGGATTTTTTTTTTTTTTTATTAGGGAAAGGGATCATAAAAAGGGGAAAGGGAAGACAAGCCTCTTGGGACAGGAGAAGCAAGAGAGAGGAAATAGGGAGAAAAGGAGAAAGAGAAAGAGAGAGAAACAGACAGAGGGAAAGAAAGAGAACGATGGGAAGTGGGCAGGGCCCTTTTAAATGGGAACACAGAGATTATGCACAGGTGGTGCTCTTAGTGGCTGCAGCTGAGAGCATATCCTGTCTGAACCCCAAAGACAGGCCAGTACAGATGCCTGAACACTAACAATGCTGGATAATTTAACTGATTTCTCACAGCTCACAAGGCTAGCAAACCCAAGATCAAAGTACCGCACTAGGACTGTCTTCCCATGGAGACAAGGGGAAGTGGACATGGTGGCACACACCTTTAATCCCAGCACTTGGAAGGCAGAGCCGGGAAGATCTCTGGGAGTACAAGCCCAGCTACCAAGTGAGTTACAAGCTATCCAGGATTACATAGTGAAACCCTGTCCAGAGACAAAGCACTAAAGAATCAAGGTGATGTGGTCCCCAGAAGTGGCAGACTCACAGAGACTAGGCTCTAGGTTAGTGGTTAGGGCTGGCCATTAGTATCAGAGAGAACAGAGCTTTGATGTAGAAAGTTGGAAAAAATCTGAGCAGATGGTGTAGCTGCTTTACAAAACTTTGCACAGAATGCCACAAAGTTGTTCATTTCTGAGCAAATGAATAAAATACTATACTATGCAAATATTTTTATTTATTTTATGAGTATAGGTGTTTTGCCTGCCATTATAAAGATTTTACAATTAAAAAAATACATGAAAGTGCTGGAGAGATGACTCAGTGGTTAAAAGCACAAACTGTTCTTGCAGAGGACTGGAGTTCAGTTCCCAGCACCCATATCTGGTTGCTGATAGCTGCCTGTAAGTTCAACTGCAGGGGACCTGGAAACCTCTGGCTTCTTCAAGCACCTGCTCACGCACGCACACACATACACACAAATAAATAAAATATTTTTAAGGGCTGGCGAGGTGGCTAGGTGGCTAAGAGCACTGAGCTCTTCCAGGGAACACAGGTTCAATTTCCAGCACCCACATGGCATTTCACAGGGGTTCTGACACCCTTCTGGCCTCAGCAGGTACTAGGCAGACACATGCATGCAGATATACATACAACCCAAACACCCATACACACAAAGTACTTTTAACTTTTTAAATAATAATTTTAAATACATTTTTAAAAAATGTATTTAAACCAGTGGGGTCTGAGAATGCAGATCAGAGGTAGAAAGGCTTGCCTCATGTGGTGGTTTGAGAGAAAATGCCCCGATAGGCTCATATAGAGTGTCACTATTAGGAGGTGTGGCCTTATTGGAGTAGGTGTGGCAATACTGAAGGAAGTGTGTTACTGGGGTGGGCTTTAAGGTCTCAGAAGCTCAAGCCAGGCCTAGCGGCTTACTGTCCCTTCCTGCTGCTGTAGGTCCAGATGTAGAACTCTCAACTACCTCCCCAGTACCACGTCTGCCTGCACGCCACCGTGCTTCCTGATAATGGACTGAACCTCTGAACTGTAAGCCAGCCACCACAGTTAAATGTTTTCCTTCATAAGAGTTGCTGTGGTCAAGGCGTCTCTTCACAGACACCTAACATGTATAAGGCACGGGGTTCAAGCCCTAGCATCACACACACAAAAAATTATTTAAAAAAATAATATATCTCTTTAAGCTCCTGCTACGGAGTTAGTATTTGTCCCTCCAATGTAACTGTCATCATAACAGCACTAAGGGGCATCACCTCTAAGATGGGATCTCACTTTCTTTCTCATCACGTAATGACCTCCACCATGTCAGGATACATGATGAGGCCCAAACCAGATTCCCTTGAACTGTGAACAAATAAACCTCTGTCATTTGAATGCTCCAACCTGTAGAACTGAGACACTCAGACAGTGGCACTCCTCTAGCCAAAGACAAACACAATTAATGTTTTTTAAAAGCTTTCCTTTTCTAATTCTAGAAAGAATACATTTTCTCTGAAAATAAACTAGTACCAAGTGACAGGGGAGTCACTGGGCACCACATTGTAGTGTTTCTTCTGGTGTCCTTTCTAAACTGTTGATACTACAGCCACCATTATTCCTATTTTCTTCTTTCTAAAATGGAATAGCTCTATCAGTGTTCCTAACTTACATGGACTAAAACTCATGACCATAATCAATAGGTCAGAATATAGAGAGAACTATGAAGAAAATGAAAAGCATGAAATACTACCCCACCCCACACTCCAGACACTACGAATCCAGGCTGGATACCCTGCCAAGCTCTCTCCCAAGATGTATATTATCATAGTCTATAACACATAAATAATTTCCTCACTGGTATAATTGGGAACAAGTCTTCACCATTCACATGTATGTGGTTATTCTTTTTGTTCTTTGAGACTTGGTCTCCAGTAGCCAAGGCTGGCCTCAGATTCACTATGTAACTCATGCTGGCTTTGCAGTTTTCACCCTACCTCTGCCTCCAGTGCTGGTCACGCTCAGGGGATGCTCCATTGCATCACACCTGCCACTTCGTTTTATGCATTCATCTGTTAAGAATGAACATTCATGTCCGAGTGAACAATTCAGTCATGTACTTCCACATGTCTGAGCAGACTATTTCATGGGGGTCTTTACTATACCATGCCTTTCCTGATACATTCAGATGATTTCTAAGCCCCTCCTCTTACCTAAGAAATAACATAAGATCAAAACATAATGCAATAAGTACATAAAATGAAAAAAAATAAAGTTTTAACTAACTGGAGAACCTGGATGGATAAATTGGTGCTCCCAACCTCTGAGAGAAGTTTCCTTCTGCCATGAACAGCAGTCAATGCTAGGACTCGTAACTGGTCCAAATGCTGAAAACAATTTAACTGTGAGTGTTCATGACTAAAGGAGACATCTACATCAACCCTCCCAAGACTCGGGGTACACTGCAGAAGGGGTGGAAAGAAAGTAAGAACCAGAAGATCAGGAGATTCCATGAAATGCTGGATAGGATGTAGTCATTGTACTCCTGAACTCAGCACCTACCATTACCTGTACAAGAGCAAAGCACTCAGAAATGTCATCATGGATGAGGGATGAGCTCATAGCTTAGGAGCTGACTGCAGAAGGAGCAGGAACAATTTTTCTTCAGTGTGGTCACTGGCTGGCCATGCTCTTACTTATTAAAAAAAAATCGAAGGTGGGAGGGAGGGGCACATTCTGGGGATTTAGGGGTAGGATACATGTTGGGCAACAGGACACATTTTATGGGGCTCTATGGGGAAGGAGAGTTTGGAGAACATATGGTCTCTCTCTCACATACACACACATACACATTAATTTGTCAAAGAAAAAATAACAATAATCTTTTGAAAATCTGAGGAATCAAGAATAATGACATATACCTTTAATCCCAGCACTCAAGAGACACAGTCAGAGGCAAGTGGATCTCTGAGTTTAAGGCCAGCTCAGTCTACATAGTGAGTTGCAGGACAGCCAGGGCTATGCCTCAAAACAAACAAACAAACAAACAAAGTTAAGAGCACTGGGGACTAGGGAGAAGGAGAGAATCTCTGGAGAGAGAAAATAGAATAGATAATTATCAATGGATTTGGAAGGGAGTGCTGGAACAGTATGATCAAATGGGGAGATAAAGGGAAGAGAGGGGTAAGGAAGGGAATATGGGGAGGAACAGCTAAAACTAATGGCTATTTGGGGGATCTTATGGAAACCTAATATAGTAGGTTCATATATATATGAAAGAAAACTAAATTGGAATCACCAAGTAATGAGGGAGCCAAAGCCCCCACAAGACATCTCTAGCAAATGAAACCCCCCAGTGCTGGGAATAGATTACATCTAGTCATGTTGTTGGCCAAAGAGGCCTCATGGAAACCCCCAACTAACCCAGGCTATTGCAAGGCTATTGGTTGCTCCTTATAAACTGATGGTAAGGCCCTATTGCTGTAGACATCTATATAGCTCATTGAACACAGGGAAAGCCAGCTGGTACCTACCTAGAGCCTTCACCCATACTGAATATTGTTTGTCAGTACTGGAAGGTGCTCTGCATGCTATCTGAAGAGAGATATAAACATCAACCCAGCTACAAACCCTCTGATCTGCAAGATATGCTAGTGCAATGCTGGCACAAAGCCTGTAGCAGCAACCAGCTATCGCGGTAAATAAGGATCAGGATAAACAAATAGGCCGAATAGATGTTTATTCAGGGAGAAATAACTTACAACCTAGACAGATGAACACCAGGAAATTCAACCCGATCCTCTCCTGTCCGAGTCACGCCAGAAAGAGGGCGCCTTTCTGGCCCCCTCCGACCTCCTTCCACAGGTCACTTCCGCCCATGGCTCCACCCCCCAATGGGCATGGTCAGTGCTACAGAAGGAGACAAAGTGAATATCCCACTACAACCAGTCACTAACTGATTGGAATTAAAGTCCACTCTATGAGATGGAAACCATACTCAACACTGCCTGTGTGGTCAAGAACCTCAAACTAGATAAGCCACAGACCTAGAGGAAAACTAAATGCTACCAAAGGGACACAAGCTCCCTTGCCTAATTTAGAAGCTATATCCAATTAATCATTTGCAAAGGAAAAATTAGTGTTTTTTCCAACAGAGTCTCACTGGGTACACAAGCCACATTTAAGTTCAGGTCCCAGACCCAGCCATAGATGGACAACACAACATGAACGCAAGAGAGTTTTTGAAGGATTTTTGCTTCACGATGCTTTGTCTGGGCATCTTTTTATTTTATTATTATTATTTTTTTTTGCTTATATGTTATAGTTTCCTATTTTATTTTTATGAGTTTTCTATGTGTGCAAATTCATGTCTCTCAGCATATGTGTGTGTTTCTTGTGCTTTTTCTTTAAATCTTTTTCTGTTTGTTTTGTCTGTTCTGGCTATTATAATGAATGATTCCTGTTTGTATTCTAACGAGAAGAGAAAGAAAAGGTATGGATTTGGGTAAGGAAGTGGAAAAGATCTGAAAGGAGGTCGGGATGGAAAAAAATTTTCAAGAAAGAGATTGCCAAGAGTGGGTGACACACTCCTTTAATCCCAGCACTCAGGAAGCAGAGGCAGGTAGATCTCTGTGAGTTTGGGGCCAGCCTGGTCTACAGAATTAATCCCAGGACAGCCAAGGCCACACAGAGGAACCCTGTCTCAAAGAAACCAAAAAAGAAAAAGAAAGTGAGAAAGAGTGCAAAGAGTCTGCTCTTCGAGAGGACCCAAGTTCAGCTCTCAGCACCAACATGATAACTCACAATTGTCTGTAACTCCAGGCCCAGGAGATCCTATGCCCTTTTTGGCCTCCATGGACATTGCATGTACATGGTACATAAGCATACATGCAGACAAAACACCCAAACAAAAAATAAAATTAAAAAGGGGACTGGAGTGATGGCTCAGCACTTACAAGCACTGGTTGCTCTTGTGGAGGATCTGGATTCAAATCTCTGCAACACATGGAAGCTCACAACATAAAAATAAAATAAACCTTTCAAGAATAATAAATAAAGGAAATAAAAATCAGAAAAGAATATGAGGTGGAGACAGAGTCTGGCTGGGCACTGGGCAGTGGTGGTGCACACCTTCAATCCCAGCACTCAGTAGGCAGAGCAGATGAATGTCTGAGTTTGAGACCAGCCTGGACTACACAGGGAACCCTGTCTCAAAAAGACAAAAACAAAACAACAACAACAAAATGCTAACTCAGAGGCCCTTCATGTTTAGTAAAAAGCAGGGTGTGATTTCCCCCCACACCATGGACTGGCCTAATCTCTGCTTCTACCTCAGAGGGCCCAGGGCCAGAGGAAAGGCCTTAGCCAGGTTCCTTTCTCCAAAGCAGGCAGGACAGGGAGGAGGTGTGCCCACCTACCCACCCATTCTGGAGACCAGACTAGGGGCTCCACACACCCAGGCAGGCTCTGGGCTCAGGGGTGACAGGACCACGGTTGAACACGGACTCAGTACAGAAATGTTTAATGGCTGAATTGTACACTGGCTCTGTGACATATCCAGAAAGGCAATTTTTCGTTTTCCAAAAATAGATTTGATAGAAAGACGTACATATTCATAAATAGGTAATGTGAAAATTTCCCCAATGCACATGGAATCCTTGGGCTGGCAATTCTGCCCGTCCAGGCTCTGCAGGGGTGAGTTTGGCTAGAGGCCCACCACTGGCAGCATCCTAGGACAGGGCAACCAATTCAATGTGAACCAGGGGCTCCCTGTAGATTCCCCCCACCCCAGTTGGGGCCTGTGTCCATGGGGATAGACTTCCACCCAAAAAGACATGGAGTCCCTTCTTGGTACCTTAGCGGGCAAGACTCTAGCCCTTCACTCTCCTGTTGCAGTCCTGGGCCTGCCCAGTCTTTTTGTGGGTATTTCCTTGCCCTCCCCAGACACCAGCCTCCACCTGCTCCTGCTGTTTAGTAACTTTTAAACAAGGGAAGAGATTAAACTCCTGTTGCCCCAGAGGCCCTGGGCTGCTGGCAGCCAGCACAGCCTGCCCAGGGGCAGGAAAGCAGCTGGTTCTGTTTCCTGACTCACACACTTGCCTGTCTTCTGGCCCTCAAGCCCAGGGCTCCTTCTGACAAAGTCCCAGAGGTCCAGAGGTCTCTCTGTGCCTCAGCGGGGGAGCAGAGCTTGGCACTACTGTCTGAAGGGATGGCAGGAGCTTCTTTGTAGGAGCCAGATCAGTCCATGTCTCGGTGCCCCCAAGAAACAGGGGTCAAGGGAAGAACTTGTCCTTGCCAGGATGCTGAAGATAAGGCCCGTGGCTAGGGAGGGGCCATCTCCCCTCAGAGATGTCCTCTGGGTCACTTGGAGGATTCTGTGCTGTCAATAAGGCAGGTTGGCAAAGATTTGGGAGAGGAAGGTGGGTCACATTGACCCCAGAGCGAATAGAAAGGTGGGGCAGGCTGTGCAGGCCACGGCCATTCACACTGGATGAGGGCCCTGGGCCTGGCCTTCCAGACCTGCACCCGGCAGCAGAACTGGAACCCAGAGAGTGAGAGGGCAAAGTATTACCAGGGCAGGGTAGTGCAGGGCTCCAGGAGACTTTGGTGTCTGGGCTAAACCCTTAGAGCAGGGCTGTTCCTGCTTAAGGGCACAGGGCAGGGCCTTGGCACCTGGGGATTGAGAAAGGGAAGTGAGGTGATCTTCCTGTGAATGGAAAAAGAAATAATCTTCCTAGTTGCTGGGTGAGCTGGAGGGCACCGGTAAAGAAGGCTCCCTGGACCAACTAGAGCTTATCCAGTTCTATCCAGTCCAGGTTAGACCTTAATGGTAGCAGTTCTCCACCTTCCTAATGTTATGGCTACTTGCAGCTTCTACCCAGTAAGCCACAGTGACCCCCCCCAAGAGCAGCTCTGGTTCACTTAGGAAACCTTGCACCCCACCAGAACAGGCTCAGCTAATCCTCAGGCTGCCTCCTACCTTAAGGGGATCAGTGGGTCTAGCCCTGTTTATTTAGTTCTGTCTCCCTAGGCTGCTATGGAGTTGTTGCAAAGCCCTGCTTCCGGCCCTGTGGCCAATATACCTAGGAAAAGGGGCTGACAGACCAGAATGTTTTTAATGGGAGGCAAGGGTAGGACGGTAGCAGGAAAGGAGATGCAGGGACCAACCCTGATCCATGATTACACTGGACTAACCCTGACTCAATGGCTAGGGCCCCATGGCTGCTGTGGCCTTCCTTGTGGGCCTAAAAGCAGTTTATTCTGTGGATGTGTGAGGTGGTAGAAGGGCACAGAGGTGGGCTGACTCAAAGGGGCAACACTACCTTAGAAACATCCCCTGGTTCAATCCCTGTACCTAGGTGCTTTGTTGATCCCTGAGCCTGCCAAAGCACAGACCTAAGAACCCACTTTTCCTTCTGACCCCAGCAGGAAGCACATGTTAAGGCAGGCAAAGGAACAGTGAGTGCAAAATGGCCAGGTCTCAGGCCACTAAGTACTTGTCTGTTTTGCTTTGAAACTGTAAGCTAGGCCAGGACCAAGGGAGAACTAGAAGCTCTGAACATGAGGCAGGAAAGGTCCCCCACACGAGGCAAGGCTGCCATCCACAGCACCCTCAACCTCCACCTCTGGGACACAGCAGAAGCTACTGTTTCGATGTTGTCATTTGTAGTGCTGAGGACTGAACACAGGGCCGGGGTGAGCTTAGCATGTGCTCCACCTGTGTCCCCTCACCCCCAACCCCACCCCCACAAGCTGCCTCCTCCTTAAATATTCACTTTCCTATCTCAACCCTCCACACTGAAAGATTAGCTGCTTTGGCAACCTGACTGGCAAAATGTTGGGCCTCAAGCCAGCAGACAGTCCCCAGCTGGCCCCTGGCCATGACCTACACTTGTGTCAGTGAAAATGAGATACTACATGGAAAAGCAGAAAAACTCAAGAGGTCTTGGTAAGGCAGCTAGCGACTCAGGCCCAGGGAGCCGTATAGACGCTCCAAACTGGCAGTGGGGGGGGGGGGTGCTGCTTCCTCCTGATGAGCTCAGGCTTCCCAGGGACGAGGCTGAGCACCAATCCACTTTTTACACTCTGGTTAGAGGCCGGAGAATGACCTGGAGGAACCTGGGGTACCAGCCACATCCCTGGAAAGCAGCAGTCAAGGCAGGAGAAGGTTAAGACCAGCACATGGGGACTGGGCAGCACGTTTCCCACCATGGCTCAGGCTAGTCCTGGAATGTGAAGAACACGGAGGAGCAGGTGCTGGCTGGCCTTCTGCACAGGACACCCTGCTTCCCCTTTCTACCCAGCTTCCAGACCAGAGGTGCAGAATCCCTCTAGAGAAAGAAACCAGTGCCCTGGAGGGCTGGCTCTGAATGGTGGGGCTTGACAGGTTGCAGGCAAAGGAGATGGGGAGGTCTTGGCCTGCCTGCCCTGCCCCCCCAGTCAGCACCCACAGCCCCAGCTCTCGGTAACATCCTTGCTGTCCAGCTGGATGTGGTCAGTGCTCTTTTCACTGAACAGGGGACCTCCGTGCCTCATGATGAGTTCAGTGGCCACTCTGGTGAAGGCCTCCTCCACATTGCTGGAGTCCTTGGCAGAGGTCTCGATAGCACAGAGGATGTCATAGTGCTCAGCCAGGCTCTGTGCCTCAGTCAGAGGGACCTCCCGGAAATCAGCAAGGTCTGACTTGTTCCCTGTGGAGAAAGGCCAGGTAGAGCATGGTAAGACCCACAGGTGCCAGACCAACACAGTTCTAGCTAGCAGAGCCACACTAAGAGTCCCAGACCATGTCCCCTCCACCAGACCCAGATAAACACTGCTAGGTATGGTGATTTCCTGTCTTAAAATAGCCCTTTGTTGGTTGGTGATACTTTTTTGTTTCATTTTGTTTTTCAAGACAGGGTTTCTCTATGTAACCCTGGCTGTCCTGGAACTCACTCTGTAGACCAGGCTGTCATGGAACTCACTGAAATCTGCCTGCTTCTGCCTCCTGAGTGCTGTGATTAAAGACATGTACCATCACCTCCTACCTTAAAATAGTCCTTTTTGTTTCAACCTTTTAAAAATGTTATGTGTATGGGTGTTTTGCCTGCATGTCTGTGAACCATGTGTATGCCTGGCAGCCACAAAGACCAGAAGATATCATATCCCCTGAAATTACACATAGTTGTGAGTTCAAATAGAGGTGTTGGGAAAATTCAGGTTATTGGGAAGTGTTCAAATCACTGAGCCATCTCTCTAGCCCCCATCTTATTTATTTACTTGTTTATTTCTTTGTTTTTGAGATAGGGTCTTACTGAGTAGCTACGGCTGGGCTAGAACTCAGTATGTAGACAAGCCTGACCATGATGAACTCACAGAGACATTTGCTTCTGCCTCCTAAATGCTGGGAATAGAGGACAGTGTCACCACACCCAGCATATTTTAGCAATTTTTGAAAATAGTTCTAGCTGGGCAGCAGTGCCACATGAGGCAGGAGATCTCTGAGTTCAAGACCATGGACAGGTGCCAGGGCAGCCAGGGTTATACAGAGAAGCCCTGTCCCAAAAAGCCAAAGAATAACAAAATAAAGAGTTCTCACTAGGTTACCCAGGCTAGACTTGAACCTGTTGACTAAAGCAATCCTCCTGCCCCTCAGCCTCTTGATAGCTGGAACAAGTGTAGCCACCAAGTCAGGATGCCTTTATTTTAAAGTTCTTTTTTATTTTATTATTTTTTTTAAAGACCAGGCTGTGTAGCCTAACTGTCCTGGCACTTGCTCTGTAGACCAGGCTGACCTTGAACTCACAGAGATCCACCTGCCTTTGCCTCCCAAGTTCTGGGTTTATATTTTAAAGCTCTTATTCTTGGATGGCAAGATGGCTCAGTGGGTACAGGTACTTGCTGTTAAACTAGGTAACCTGAGTTCAATGTCCAGTATCTACATGGCGGAAGGAGAAAACAGACTCTAAGTTGTCCTTTGGCCTATACATGTGTGCTTTGGCAATGTCTATACCAATATACATACACCAGACAGACGATGGATGGATGGATGGATGGATGGATGGATGGATGGATGGATGGTGGCAGGCAAGCAGGCAGGCAGGCAGCAGGCAGGCAGGCAGATCAATTTTTAAAAATTTAAATTCTTACTCTAGACCAGAAAGGCAGCTCAGCAGGAAATGACACTTGTTGCCAAGTCCAGTGATCTGAGTTCAGTTCCCAGAACCCACTAGTAAAAGGAGAGAACTGCCTCCAGAAAGTCTGTCATACATGTGAGCATGCACACATGCTCACACAAACTAAGTGAATATAATTTTAAAATGCAAAAGAGAAGTTCTTACTCTATGGCCTTTCATCTTGTTTTCCTTCTGTTCTTTTTCCTTTGCAGTGCTGGGGATGAAACCTATAGCCTCGTGCATACTAGCTATATGCTCAGCCAATGAGCAGCAAGTCAGCTGCATTGCTTCCTCTGAGCAGGAGAAGCAGTGCTGTTTGCAGAGACGCCATGCCTTAGAGCTAGAGCGGTTGGCCCAGAACACACAGGACTACAAAGCAAACTCCTGCCTTCTAATCTCAATTTTGAGTCCAACTTTTAAACTGACTACAAGCTCCTGGTTCAACTCTGGCTCCTTTCCTGGCCAAGCTCAGCCCCTCCCAAGGCAGGCTTGCCTTATACACTGGAAAAGAAAAAAGGCAAAGGTAGATATAAGACTCGTTCTCAGGCCCCTCCAGCCACCATCCCTATCTCACCAATCAGCAGCTGCACAATGTTGGAGCCTGCATACTTCCTCACATCCTCAATCCAGTGAGGCACTGACAAGAAGGAGCTCCTCTTGGTGATGTCATATGCAAGGATGGCCCCATTGGCACTGCGGTAGTAGCTCTGGGTGATGGTTCGGAACCTCTCCTGGCCAGCCGTGTCCCAAATCTGTAGCTGAAGAAAGGGGTCAACCCAGTGACACATGTCAAAGGGACAGGAAGGGCAGTCCCATAGACCCATGTCCAGAACAGTGAGTTCATTGACCTAATGGTAGCTCACAGCAATAGTCCTCTACAAGCCTTAGAAAGCAACTCCAGCCAGGCAGTGTTGGTACACACCTTAATCCCAGCACTTGGGAAGCAAGAATTCTAGGACAGGCTCCAAAAATACACAGAGAAACGCTGTCTTAAAAATGAGAAAAGCAACTCAGGGTTGGGGAGATGGTTCAGAGGTTCAGGGCAATTGCTATGCAATCCAAAGGACCAGAGTTTGGATTCCAGCACTCATTTAACAACCAGGTATCCTGTGCACCTGTTACCTCAGCAATATAAGTGGGCAGAGGCAGGATGACTAAAGCCCCAGGCTCGGAGAGAGACCACAAAAGGAGTAGATGGCAAATAATAGCAGGACATCCAATTCTCCTGGCCTCTGAATGTACACACACAAAAAATACAGAAAAATAAAAGAAAGCAACTCAGAGATCCAAAGGAAGAAAAGAGAAAGGGTGGGGAGCAGCTTGTCTCACAACTCTAGGGTCCCTCAAGACATCTGAACAAGTCCGCCATGGCCTGGCTCTCCCCTACTCCTGGTTTGCAGCGGCTGACCACTAGAGTCTGCAGGCAAGGAACGCGCTCCAGGGAGCATTCAGATCGTGCAGACTACACCTTCAGGTCTTTTCTGCTGCTCACTGGGTCCAGGCTGTACAGTACTGGTCTCCTAATGTTCCCCGTTGGTAGTGAGGAGGCTGGACTGGGGCAGTAACTACCTACTTATCTGCTTTGGCCAAAGCACAGAGCACATGGTCTTTCTTCACTCTTTATTTCTTCATTTAACAAATGCCAGTGCCCTATGGTAGACACCCTGCTGGGCATGGGCAGTGGAGAGGTGGTGTGTACATGTGATGATCCTTGACAGGGACAATCGAAGAACAAATGGCTAAGATATCTCTATATTTGATAAAAAAAAAAAAATACTGATTTTAAAACCCAAGGATATCAACAAATCCCAAACAGAGAAACAAAAAACTGCAGATCATAGCCAAACTGACAAAAAACAAACAAACAAAAAAGCAATTAATTAAATCTAGGCTTCCTAAGTTACTGGATGATAGTAGCAAGGCTGGATGATGATCACTTCCTTTTTTATTCTAATGAACACTCAGTCATCACCTCTACAGAATAGCCCCATCTACTCCCTCACCCCAATTTCTTTGTCTTTCTTTCTTTTTGGATAGTAGGTCAGTTTGAGTGTTATGAAAGCTGAAAGCCTTTTCCACTACACAGAGAACACAAATCAGCCACAACTGCCAAGAATACCACACTGACACCAATCCCTACCACGCTGACACCAATCCCTATCACCACACTGACACCAATTCCTACCACATTGACACCAACCCCTGGCACACCTGCTTCTCAATCCTTCCCAGAAAGCCTCTCGCCTGCATTTGACCTTTAGGAGAAATTCTCCAGGCTACTGGTATCTATAGCTGTGTCCATGAGCAACTGTGGGGTCAGAGCACTTGGAGTCCCAGTAAAGACAAAAATTGTCTCCCAGAGCACACATGCACAAAAACACATTGCCCCTTCTCAGTCACCAAGCAGGGTTGGACAGGGGAGTTCAGTCCCTTCTTTGACTGAGAACTACCATTCTCAGGGAGGGTGGGGCTCTTGTTTTCTTTTAAGCTCCACACTTAATGACTCCCAGCCTATGCTGATCTATAAACCTCCAGGAGCCATGGTGAAGCAGTATTGTCTGCATCACCAGGCCCTTCCCCAGGACAGGCAGCCTCTCCTACCCATCCTCTATCACTTTAGCATAGCTCTTCCTAGGCAGAAGCAACTCTTGTTCCCTTCATGTTCCAGCCTCTCAAACAGCTCACACCATAGACAGCATTGTTGTTTTACTCAGGTATCCTACATCAAGAAGACTTCAGGAGCTAGGCAGGGAGCATGAGATATAGCAACACATACACACATAGATACTACACACAAAGACACCACACACACATAGACACTATACACACTTATCACACACACTACACATACATACACACACACCATACACACCACACACACACTCACTACACACACTCACCAGAAGCAGGGGCTGTAAGCTGCTTTCCAGGGATTCATGGTTTATAGTCCCATGGAGTAAGTCACATGACTACAGTAAACCAACCCTGGTTTTTAGGTTAAAACCATCTCTGGAAGTACAGTTCTAAGACCTGTACCCTGTCCTGTCCTGTCCCTCCCAATGGAAAAGGAGTCTGTCCTGAGTAAGCAGACAGTGGAAAGTTCCAGGCTTCTTTGCATAAGATGAGAACCATGGAAAAGTCAGCTCTCAGGGCAAAACCTGAGATAGTCAGACTGACCCAAATACCTGTTCCTGAGCTATTTTTTATGATGTCTTGGGACATGAGTCAATCCAGGAGGTAGGGTTTGAGGGCTCCTCCTCCAACCAGTCTCCTCTTCGATGCTGTCCTCTAGGGAAGGAAGAGCTTAGCCGCGGGTTCTGCAGGGTACGGAATCCACAGTGTATTATCCTAACTGGTGAAGGGCACCTCTGCCTCTCTGGGTAAGAACAGTGCTTAAGTCTTCCCCCAACCCCTCCCATGCCCCTGGGCTGGAATGGCAGCCTCACAGCTCAACAACCATCTGTAATGAGATCTGGTGCCTCTTCTGGTGTGCTGACAGAACACTGTATACATAATAAATAAAATCTTTAAAAAAAGAAAAAGACTTGGTAGCTCCTTGGAACTAACTCTTCAAGCAGCTGGAGCTATCAATTTCTCATCTCTGGTTCTTCAAAGCCTTCTTTCTTCCTTCACCTTTGTCTGCCATCTCCATTCTCAGGTTTCTATCCTGGTCATCCCAGGGACTCCTCAGCCACCCTCTCATCTAACGCCACTGCTGCTGCCACAGCCTCTGGTTCTGCTCTCACCTCTTTTAGTCCACTTTACTAATAATAATGATCAAAAGTAGGGAAGTAGAAGCCCTTTGGGAGAACCCTTTCATTTGACCTAACGTCACAACCCCAGGGCTCAGAACAGGAGGGTGTCCTGCAGCCACGGAATGAACTGACTTCCTTCTTAAATAGCCAGGAAGATGTTGTACCAGGTTACTGCACCATCATGGTGTGGTCCTTCAAACAAACCAAGGACTGTATTTGTCTCAATCACAGGTCCTGGGGGAAAATGGATGCTAGAGTTCACCATGCAGTTTGAAGCAGTCAGGATGGGGTGATGCCTTGGAGTTGGAGGTCTGCTCGGGCAGCCAGCAGCTGTGGCTGCTGTTTACCTTCCTCAAGGAATCCATTCAGTGTTCAAATCAGCATGGGAGTCATGAAGCCAATCAGAGCCAACTACTTGGCTAATAATCCTCTGTTCAAGGTAGCCAGAGTACCAGGGGAAGCTTTAATAGCTGTCAAATTATGTTAGTCACCAAATCTTAACTTATTTAAAGGAAAAATAAATGTTATAAAAGGATGCTTATAATAAAGGCCTATCATTACTATTGATAGTGTGTCAACTGTATTTAACAGTGTTTAACTCTAATCCAATGCCCAGAGGCAAGTCTTGATCTGATAGAGACCAAGTGAGGGCAAGAAAAGTGAAAATACATTGACCTGCAGACATCAGCTGGTGGCAGACAAAAAGGAATTCAAAGGAGCCAGCATCAGAGGGATGTGGACAGCCTCTGTACCCAGAATTCCTCCCACTCCCTCAACATGGTTAATCAAGGTGAGCATTAGAAAGTACTATATTCCCTTGCTGTAATGTAGCTCCTGCATGGGAGTTTTGTGACAATGCAGAGAAGCATCTGCCATGTGACAGGACAGCCATGCCAGCTTTCTGCAGGTTTCCTCATCACACTCTGGATAGCATCAGCCCATCTCACAAAGAGAACAGTCCATGATGCTTTGAATCCAGACAGGCTTCAGAAATCAACAGAGTGCCTGGAGCTGTCAGCATTTCCTATTTGTCACTCCAAGATCAATCTTTCAGAGATAGGATCTTATATATCCAGGCTGGCCTTGAACCCTCCTTGTAGCCAAAAAGGACCTTGAACTTCTGATCCTCCTGTCTCCATCATCTGAGTCTTGGTATTACAGGCATGAGCACCACCATTCTAGTTATATGCAGAACAGGAAATAGAAACTATGGCTTCATACATGCTGGGCAAGCACTCTACCAACTGAGCTACATGCCCAGCTGCAAGATTATTCTTTACATCTACAGAGTTGCAGGAGAGAAGCTGTGGCAGGGGTATTTCAAGCCTGCAGCCCTAGCCCCCCACTGTGTGCAAGGTCCCACAGCATATGGAAAGCTTTTTCAGCAAATCTTCTCAGTGAGTTACATCTCTCACAAGAATCAAACCCTTGCCTGAACTTTCTTGATGTGTTTGCCTTTGGCAAACAGGTCCTGCCCTAGTTGCTTACAAAGAGCTGACAGCTCCTAATACCCTTCCCTTCCTGGAAGCTCAGACCACCCTCTTATTACTAGCCACAAGGCTGCAGCACCAAGGGGTGAGCACCTCTCAGGCACCTGGCCCAGTTCAGGTGAGTACCATGACCAGGGCAGTAAAAATATCTTCTAATCCCAGCAGTGGTGGTTCACACCTTTAATCCCAGCACTCAGGAGGCAGAAACAGGCAGATCTCTGTGAATTCAAGACTACAAAAGCTAGTTCCAGGACAGGCTCCAAAGCTACAAAGGGAAACTCTATCTCAAAAAAACAAAAAAAAAAAAGTCTACGCTACAAGTTCTGCCCTCCATGACCTTCAGCTCAGAGTCTCCACAGTTAAGTCTCTAAACTCACACTCTATCACCAGATAAGGTGATTTTTTTTTCTTTTTCTTCCTTTCTTCCTTTTTTTTTTTTTTAACTAGGGGAGCTTGAGCTAGGACCTAGTGCATACTAAGCAAGGTGTTCTAGCACTGAGCTGCATTCCTAGTCTCCCAGACTTTCTTATTTTCCTAGACTCACAGTCTCAACTCTCCCCACTCTTCCCGGCCCGCCCTGTGCTCTGCATCTTTGGTAGTGAGGAAGTAACCCCAGCCTGGGGTCTCAGCTCAGTCTTGGGCCCGTGTGTCCTCCTCCACTTAGTCACCACATCACTCAGAACACAGTGCCAGGCAGCCTCCCAGACACTTTGTTTCCCGCTGTTCTCAGAACACAGGGGGCACAGCTCATGTAGACAGGCGGTGGTGGTGCACACCTTTAATTCCAGCTCTCGGGAGGCAGAGGCAGGTGGAACTCCATGAGTTCAAAGCCAACTTGGTCTACAGAGTGCGTTCCAGGACAGCCATGGTAGTTACACAGAGAAACCCCGTCTTGCAAAACTTAAAAAAGAAAAAAAGAAAAAAAAAAAAGAAAAAAGAATACTCATCCATTTTTCAGTGCCTCCCTCAGCCCTCCTGTCTCCGTGAACCTGGACAAGGTGAGCTGCTGCCTCCTCTGGACTTGTCCAAGCATGCAACATGCATCCATGCATGCCCATGACAGCTATGGGCACCACAGGGCCCTGCTCTGTAGCAGCCATCTTCACTATCAACATTCTGCCCTGTTCTTGCCCTGTTTGCAGCAGGTCCACTGCCTGGTTCATTCTCTCTAGTCACCACAGTGACATCGTGCCAGGTGCTATCTGAGATGAGGCCTGACGGACAGAGCCAGCTTCTGCTGAACCTTTTCCTCTTCAGAGCCTGGACACTGAGAGAAGGCAGGGGTGTTGAGATCTCTCTTTCTCAAGTCATCTTCAGCTCCCAGCTCCCAAACACACTGTGTACCAGCCCAAAGCAGCCAAGGAAAACACAAAGAAGCCTCTAAAACTATGACCCAAAATAAACCATTACTCCCTTTCATGTTGATTTTATTTAGGCATTCTGTTAGTGATGAAAAACTAACCCACGCCTGTGAACTGGAGGCCCAACTGGTGGGACTCTCAGGTCAAGATGTACTGAGTCCCCTTCAAAAATGAAAATGGACTGGAGAGGTTGGAGAGGTGTCCCAGTGTTAAGAGCACTTGCTGGGCTTTCAGAGGACCAGGTTCAATTCCCAGCACCCATAGTGCAAATTCCAGTTCCAGGGAATCTAACACCCTTCTAGCTTCTGCAGACACCAGGCATACACATGGGACACATACATGCAGGTAAATATTTATGCACATAAAACAAAAATGAATCTTTTTAAAAATGTAAAAAGAGCCAGGCATGATGGTAGGGCACCCTTTAATCCCAACAATCAGAAGGCAGAGACAGATGGATCTCTGAGTTCAAGGCCAGCCTGATCTACACAGAGAGCTCCTAGACAACCATAATTACATAATAGACCCTGTCTCGGGGAAAATAAAAAGGAAAAAGATGGGACACATTTAGCAAAAGCTTGTCACAATCTACCAAATGTCAGAACTGTCTTCAGGACCTATGTGTGCCCCTAACCCAGAAACCTGACTACTTTTCCTTTTTACAGTGCTGGGAATGGAACCCAGGGTGAGCAGACTGGGCAAACAAACACTCTGGCAATGATATATTCTTACCCCTAGAACTGGTTTTGTTTGTTTGGCAGGTTGTTTGGTTTCTTGTTTTTTTATTACATTTTATTTATTCTTGTGTTCAGGAAAGGGATGTGCCCACAGAGGTCAGAACTTTCAGGAGTAAGTTCTTTCCTTCATCATGTGGGTCCTAGGGATCCCTCAAGTCATCAGGCATACTGGCAAACACCTTTAACCACTGTGCTATCTCACAGACTCCTGGAATTCGTTGGTTTTTGGGACAGGGTCTCACTTAGTTGCCCAGGCAGGCTTTGAACTTGCAACCCTTTTGCCTGAGGCTTATGAAAGCTGAGATGGCAGGCTTGTACAATCAGACCTGAAAAGTATCTGTTTTCAGGGGTTTTTAACATGTGTTCATGGTCATCTCATAAATAGACTCTTAGGACAGCTACAATGACCCATGCCTTTTATCTCAGCCACTAGGGCTGAAGCAGGACAATCCCTTTAGCATAGTACTAAGTCAAGATAGTCAATATAGAGCCTTTCTCAAAAATAAAGTTGGCCATGATATCATAAGCCTTTAATCCCAGGCTGATCTCAGTGAGTTCCAGGCTTATCTACACAGCCAGTGCCAGGGCAGCCAGGACTACATAAGACCCTGTCTCAAATGAGTGTGTGTGTGTGTGTGTGTGTGTGTGTGTGTGTAGGGGAATATACAATAGATATAGTTAAATAGAATTATACGTGTATATATACATGTATACACATATATAAGTAAAAACAAAGATGTGACTGGATAGCAATGTGACTGAATTTTTGACATCACAACTTAGAACTTAAATGTTCAATCAGCTGTGACACTCTCCATCCAGGATCTTTTCTGTAATCTGGCACTTTCTCTTTTGGCAGGTTTTCAGGGGTGGATCTGAGGATTAAAGTCTTACAGGGCCACTAGGGCCTGCCATGGTGTTAAGCAATTCTTTGGTTCAGAATGAAGCCTGGTGCCAATATGGTGGCTCACATCAGCATTTGGAAGGTTGAGACGGGAGAATCACAACACTGAGGTCGTCCCAAGCTACAGAGTAAATTCTAGATCAGCCAGCCAGCCCTTTATAACAAAAAAATTAAATTAAAAGGAAAGAAAGAGGGCTGAGCATTTAGCTCAGTAGTAAAGTCCTTGTGTAGGATCTCGGGTTCAATCCCCAGCACTGGAAATAAAAGAGCCACTCTCAAACCTCACACTGAGGACTGGCTCTCCCTTTTTCCATCCAGGATGGGGAGGTCTCCAAGACAAAGTGGGACAATTAAGGATAGAAGAGGCCAGGTGTGGGCAAGCTTGTAATCCCAGCTCTTCACACTGGAGGATGTTCCAAATTTAAAACTACCCTGGGCTGTACAGCAAGTACAGGCCAGTCCAGGTTACATAATGAGACCCTGTCTCATATAATGACAACAAAAACCAGAAAATATTAAATGGCATCTATTCTTGACAAAGGTTTTTACTCATGAACTCAAAGGGTTAGGGGTTCCTTAACCAACAGGATTTGGTTGGTTTCTATTGCAATGTGAATAAAGCATTTTGTATTGAACCATTAGTCTAGAAGACAAGTTTTCTCTCTTATTCAAAGTGGTTATTTTCAACACTGCTCAATTCATTTGAATTAGCAAGGATTTGTTTATAACAAGCACCTGGTATTACAATGTTGAAACAATACTACTAGCTAAATAGTACAATACAAATGATTCATGATAAGCAAATTTTTTAAATTTTTGTTTGTTTCTTAAAGCAGGGTTTTTCTATGCAGTCCTAGCTATCCTGGAACTCATTCTGTAGACCAAATTGACTTTGGATTCAGATCCTCCTGCCTCTGCATCCCAAGTGCTGGAATTAAAGGCATGTGCCACCACCACCCAATTTATTTTTTTAACTTTTAAATAATACCTATTTGGGGGAGGAGAGCACATGTGTAGCACACAAGTGTGGAGGACAGACAACAACTTTCAGGAGTTAATTATCTCCTTCTACCAAGTGGGTACCAGGGACTAAACTCATCAGGTTGTTAGGCTAGATAGCAAGCACCTTTATCCACTGAGCTGCCTCACTGGCCTCCATGACCAGATTTTACACTGATCCCCACCTCTCTCACTTGTTGACTGTGTGTTTGCTGCCTGTGGTGAAGGGCATAACACTACAAAGACAACAATGCTCCAGACTAGGAACAGAAAGGCTAGGCTCTAGTTCAAGACGTGCCACATCCTGGTTGCCTTTCCTCCCTTTATACAGTGTAGACATCTCCCACAAGGGTGCCGCAAAGATCAAATGGAGGAATGAATGAGGGGAGTGATGAAATGGGTAAGATGCACATATGTAAGTGTGCTCCTCCTGCTACTGACCTTTAAACATGTCTCAGGCCCCACATACCCAAAGAAGCCAGATGTGGTAGCTGATACCCAAAATGCCAGCACTAGGCAGAGGCAGAAGAATCACAAGTAAAGAATATTCTGAGCTACAGAATATGACTTATCAAAAACAAAAACAAAAAACAAAAGGAGTCCAGGCAGTGGTGGCAAATGCTTTTAATCCCAGCACTTGGGAGGCAGAGGCAGGAGAATCTCTGTGAGTTGAGGCCAGTCTGGTCTACAGAGTGAGTGCCAGGACAGGCTCCAAAGCTACACAGAGAAACCCTGTCTTGAAAAACCAAATAAATAAATAAAAGGGAAAAGAAAGAGAAGAGAGGCAGGGAGGTCAAGTAGGTGGTGAACCCACCCTTCCTGACTCCCCATGACACTTCCTCTCTTGGGTACGTACATACCATCACACTTCCCATTCTGATGATTATCCACTAGGGTAAAAGCTGGACAGGCATCTTAGACAACAGTAAGTTAGAAGAGGTGCCATCATATACCCAAGGTAATAGGTGCTGTACTAAGGGTTAGTTTGCCTCTGTGGTTCTGGAGCTAGCCCTCCCCCAGCCTTGCCTTCCCACATGAGCACAGCGAGGACAGTAAGAATCCTCAGGAGGCAAGGTTTAGTTTACAATGAGCATGGTGACCATTGGTATCAAGAACAGATTTCTTCAGACAATCACTGTGACCCAGAACATCTCTTATCTAACAGTCCTTCTTCTATTCTGAGCATAACCAAAAAGTCAAATTGATTTTATCCAAATAGGAAACGCACAAATGAAAAGCCAGGTCCTAGGCTGGAAGAACTGGGAAGGCAAACAAGAAAAGTCTTGGTTTGTGAAGCTTAGTAGGAGGGTACTTGTCTTTAGTGCACAGGCCTTGGATTCCATCACCAGCACTGACACACACACACACACACACACACACACACACACACACACACACACACTTTTAATCCTCCCTATACCTACTTTGGGAGTAACACAAACAGATATGAAACAAAGTATATTTATGAGGCCACAAACAGCTTGAGTCAAGGACAATGAGCTGGAAGTCCTGGTCCAAAGGCACAGATTCCATAAGAGTTGTAGAAGCTGGCCAGTGGTAGCACACACCTTTGATCCCAGCACTCAGGAGGCAGAGGCAGACATATCTCTGTGAGTTCAAGGCCAACCTGGCCTACAGAGTAAGTTTTAGAACAGCCAGGGCTATACCGAGACACTATCTTGAAAAACCAGAAAGAGAGAGATGTGGTAGTGTTTGTACCAAGTAGCCAGGAGGCCTGATGAAGCCATGTATAGGGATGAAAATCCTAACCAGGCTCCCAATACTTGGGGCCTGTGTGCCTAGTGATCTGCAAAACCAACTTTACATAACAGGCCTTTGTGTTGTTCATATAAAGGAAGGAAGAAGCAATGGGAATGGACTCAGGGTCTGGTTGGGGCTGAGCTTTCCTAGGGGACATAGCAGGGAATAGTGAGAGGAAACAAGCTCACCATCCCTAGTCATTTAGGAGAACATGGCAACAAAAGCAACATCAGACAAACCCTTTGTCTGCATTATACACTTTCCCCTTATTTACAATATATTTTGGAGGATAAAAAAGAAATGAGTAGTACTAATTGTTTTCTGTTTATTAGATTCAGGGTAGCTTGAGGGCCAGAGGGGTAAGGGAACTTCCCTAAGTAGCCTTTAAGGCTTTGAAATTTGCAATTTGAATCATATGCATAGATCACCTATTCAAAAAAGAAAAAAGAAAAAAAGAGAGAGAGTGTGTGAGAGAGAGAGCTAGGAAGGGCCAGCAAGATAGCTCAATGAATGAAGACGCTTGCTGCCAAGCCTGACAACCTGAGTTCAATTCACAGGACCCACATAGTGAAAGAAGTGAAGGGACTTTGCTTGAGACGTCTTGTGACCTCCACAAGCCTACTGTTGCACGAGCGTACATACATAAATAATAATAATAAATTGTTAAAACGTAATTTTTTAAAAAGCCAGGCAAACTTTAAATGCTTTCAAGCATGTCCACAGTTTTCAATAACCTTCACAAGCAGGTGAGTGGTCAGTCATTAGTCCCATTTCAGAGATGAAGAAGCCTGAGGCTCCAAGAGAGAACTGCAATTGCATTGACAGAAGTAAGACCCAAGCCTAAGAGTTCTTATTCAGACCCTCCAATCAGAAAGACAAGCTGCATTCAGATTCACATGCTACACCCAGTCCTCAGACCTATAGTCAAACACATCCAGGACACCTCAAATGCCCGTTTTAAAACTTGTGTGATCTGACTGGGTTTGTTTGTTTTAATTTACTGTATGGCTATATATGAAGTGTGTGTCAAACATGCACACATATACAAAGGTACACACATGCCAAGACATGTGTGTGGAGGTCAGGGGTCAACTTTCAGGCGTCAGTTCTCACCTTTCACCCTGGGTTCCAGGATCAAACTTAAGCAGCAAGGACTTTCACATGCTGAGTCATCTGACCACCCCCAAGTGGGGCTATCTCAGTGTCCCTATTAGCTGATAAACACCCTGAAATATTCTGGTGCCAACTCTTATTACTGAAAACATGCATAAGATTCCTAAGTATAAAAACTGGTTGTGGTAGTACACACCTGTGGTCCCAGCACTTGGGAAGTAGAGGCAAGAGGATCACAAGTTCAAGGGTATCCTCGCCTACATAGTGATTTTTTTGTTTGTTTTTCGAGACAGGGTTTCTCTGTATTGCTTTGGAGGCTGTCCTTGAACTAGCTTTTGTAGACCAGGCTGGTCTCGAACTCACAGAGATCAGCCTGCCTCTGCCTCCTGAGTGCTGGGATTAAAGGTATGTACCACTAACCCCCGGCTCTACACAGTGACTTTTGAGGCCAGCCTAGACTACATGAAGCTCTGTCTTGCAAAAAACAGAGAGAGAGGGGGCCCAAAAGCATACTCTGTTCTTAGTGAGTACGGTGCATCATCATTAGAACTTCAAGGCCACCTTTCCAGGTGCAGAAAGAAATCAGTGAAGAAGCACGTACCCAGAAGCCAGTCAAATCCAGAGTTCAAGTCCTGGTTTTTTCCCCTGATTTATAAAAGACCTGGGGTAAGCCAGCTACTTCACTTTTCTTGGCTTCAGCTTCCTCTATAAATATTAACCAGTAAACAGGCATATACTGGACAGCATGTATCTGACACTGGCCAGCTGGATCTCTGTGTCCTTAAGGAGCTTATCTTCAACAGGAAGAGACAAACAACCCAGGTAAGCTCATGTCTAGGTGAGCGCTATGAGCACATAGACAGCAGGGGAAAAGACCTGAGAGGTCAAGGGAGGGCTCTGTGGGAAAGCAGGGTTCGTGGGAGAACCAGGTAATAGAATATCAGTTACACAGGGATCTAAGGACACGGTATGACAAGGCGTGGATGAAAAGGTGGTAAGGCAGGAACAATCTTGGCATATCTACAGAAGAGGGCTAAAGAGGTCAGAGAACAGAGTTGGAGACAGTGCAGTGGTTGTAAAGGGAAATGAGCATAGAAAAAAAGAACTCCATTGAATCTGTTATTTTCAAATTTCCATTTTAGCAGAAGTCTCTAAACAAGTAAGCAAAACTGAAACACAGAACTGAATAAAAAATGGCTTTGCTCTGAAAACAAACACAAAACTGAATAAAATGGTTTTGCTCTGACCTGTTGCCTTCTTGGCCTTCCCAACTCACTTCAGATGGCTGCAACAGCAGGTGGCCTGTCTCTAAGAATTCCTTACCCTCTTACAAAGCCCAGATCAGGTGGGAGACAGGCTTACTGGTAGAGCTTATACACTGAGCCCTAAGATCAACCCCCAGCACAGCACAAAAAAAAAAAAAAAAAATTAAGAGTGACAATGACTTCCAGTCTATAGAACAGCTGCCTCACAATAGCTTCTAGAAAGGACAACCAACATACATACACAGCTCTGCCATTGACAGGCCCACAAGGCTGCCTTCTGAAGTTATCATAAGAAAAGGAAATAAGAAACTGCACTGTGCTGTATTGCATAACCTAAGCTTGAGTGCATAGTCCACCCAGGGCTGCACTAGGGGACGGGTTATCTCCACAGGTAAACAGGAATAATGCCCCCTCTTTGACCAATCTGCACCCGGATCCACACACACCAGACTCAGGCCAACAGCTTTCCAAAAGAGAACTATATTCCTTCTGTTTCTATTTTCACATTGCACTTTGTTGACTGCTGGCATTATCAAAGGTTGACCATGAATACACTCCACCCATGTCAGCCCTTACCTGGCCACCTGCTCCAAAGGGATGGTCCAGAACAACCATAGCTGCCTGCCTGCACCTGGCCCTTTTCCACCTCACAGAAACCAAAATATACTGATTGACTTGCTTTTTTTTTTTTTTCCCCTACACGATGGGACATGAGAGAGGCAACACCCAGAAATTATCCCAACTTTATAGAAACAAAGAGCTAAGTATCCCAGCCAAGGGCAACAGAGGGCAGGCCTACAGCCACCCAAATAAACAGAGCCACAGCAGCGACAGAGTCAAGAGACTCCCATCCCTGGGCTTCACTTCCTGAAAACACAGGGCAGCCCCCACCCAGTACTCTTTAAAGCAAAGATCCTTGTGAAGTTGAAACCAGGAAAAAACGGCAAAAGACTTCGGTGGGGTGCAAGCTGGGAAAGTTACTGTCAGCAAGAACAATGCTGTGTCTTGTCCAGGATGCTACTGTTAGAGAGGGCAGACACCTAGGTTAAGAAACTGATTTCATTCATCACAAATATTATTTATCAAATCATTGCCAGGACATTGTGGCAACCACATCCTGCTGTTTCTGCTGGGGTCATTGCCAAAGTTTGGTTCTCTCCCCCACCTTCCGGTATCTGTAAAGTTTTCGGTTTCTATCAAACCCCATCTGGGGAGGCCCCCCACCCCCACCCCGTGCTGGCCCTAGTGGAGTTGAGTTCCACCACCAGGTCTATAAAAGAGACTGCAGGGAGGCGTGGCCAGGGAGGAAATTCTGACAAAAACTTTTGGCCCTCCGGTCCTAGCTGCCACTACTTCCTGGTCCCTCCTGGTCACGGGGATGTCGTTATCTGGCTGAGTGCTCCCCAGAGAGCCGCGCAGAGGAGGGTCTGTCCCGGCATGCGCGGCGCTCACGGAACGGGCCGCAGGTTGCCTTTCGCCGCAAGTTATTTCGGAGGGCCCCCGGGCCGAGAGCGGAGGAGGAGGGCAGGTTCCTCCTCCACGCTCTGGCCGCCTACTGTCAGCAGAGCCCAAGGCGGTGCTTTCCGACCCGAACTCAGAGCGGACGGACATCAAGGCCCAGGCCGGCTCCGAAAGAAGGGGAAGCTGAAGGACTGTCCAGGAACCACCCGCCAAGAGCAAAGCAGCGGGCCGCGCCGCCTCCCACCTTGACCCGCTTGCCCTGGATCTCCAGCGTCTTCATGGTGAAGTCGACACCGATGGTGCTGCCCTGACGCGCGGAAAAGACGCCGGTCTTGAAGCGCTGCACCACGCACGTCTTGCCCACGCTCGCGTCGCCCACCAACACCAGCTTGAACAGGAAATCGTAGTGCTCGTCCTGATCCCCCGGGCCAGGACCCGCCATGTCTCCGAGGGAGACCTGGGACGCAGGGGTCCGGCTTGGGCTCACGACAGCCACAGGCCGAGGTCCGTGCGCCCCAGCCGCCCGGCCGCCTGACTACGTGGAGCCTCCGCAGCACCTGAACGAGCGGCGCGGACCGATCGACGGCCCCGCCCCGGAGCCCCGCGGACTCGGCTCCGCCCGGGAGCGCAGCGCCCGGCCCTCCCGCAGAGCTCTCGGCCAGCCGTCGGTGCTGCGCCGGCCCAGGACTACCTCAGGCCCGCTCGTGCGCCGCCTTCAGGGCGGGGCGTACCTCCCTGCTTCCCCAGCACCGCCCATCTTCGGCCG
Organism: Phodopus roborovskii; assembly: GCF_943737965.1. Taxonomy (NCBI): domain Eukaryota; kingdom Metazoa; phylum Chordata; class Mammalia; order Rodentia; family Cricetidae; genus Phodopus; species Phodopus roborovskii. Next base: position 1,280,848 of record NW_026126575.1, read on the forward strand.
CTCGATGTCTGGGTCCCGCCCCCAGCACCGCCCAGATGCACCCTTCCTTAGCCTACGCCTCCTATCCTGTCAGTACAGTACCGACCCTCCCTCAGCACCACCCTTTCTAAGCGTCTCACCTCCCCGGCCCTTCCCGGAGCAGCAACCCGCGCCACACCACGGCCACCGCCCCCGACCCTTCTGTCAACATCACCCTAACCTCGCCCTCAGCACCATTCTTTCTCACTTCTCAGCATCTCAGTAACTGGGGCTCAAGCATCGTGCGGATCCGCTGTCAACACCTCCCTGAGCCTCCTCCACTTGGTCCTGACCCCGCCCTCAGCACCTCTTACCCCGCCTTAGCTGGTGATCCCGAGCCCGCCTTAGCTTGGACCTCGCCTTCGGCACTGCATCCAAGACGGAAATCCGCCCACACCTCTTCATAGCCCTCAAACTAACTCCTTCCTAATTCCTTTCATCGCAGATCTCAGACCCACCTCAGTCTGCTGCGACCCCCTCATAGCCTTCCGCCCCACAACCGCCCTATAACCTGCCCACCTCAGCCCAGAAAAAACTGTACTGGCCCTGTACTGGCCCGCCTCCGTCCCTCGCCTGGCTTGCACCAACCAAGTCAGGAGCATGCAAGAGGCCTCGATAGGATAGTGCTGGGGCAGGGGACAGTCAACTGACGATGAAGAGCTGGTCAAGCAGAACCCACCTCAATGTTCCCACTTCTGAGATGTGAAAGCCCTGGTAACACACATCAAAGGCAGCTTCCATTAGGTCAAAAATGAAGACAAGAGGAAAGGAAATTTTTTGAAGGTAGAATGACCCAGAGTCCCATTAGGAGGAATGATAGGCCAGACATGAGTCCAGCCAAATTTGGACTCCCTGGGAATATAGTCCAGATCCCTGCCCCTGAGAGGTACAAGGAAAACGTGTGAGCCAGCCAGCTCCTAAGTTTGGCCTGGGAAACAGAGGTCAAAGAAACAGACCCAGATGTCTGTAAGCAGTTTGAACTAGATCAAATAGGCCCTACCCCTAAAGATGAGAGAAAACAGAATGTCTGAGCCTCTTGAGATAACCCTTAAGCCTTCTGATGCTATTTAATTCAATAGATTTCATTAATGGTTGTGGCAGGGCCCTCGAACTATTCTAGTGCCTTGAGATCCATCCATGAACAAAATGCAAAATCTAAACCCTCCCCGGTAGGGAAGGGAAGAGGACCTCCCAAACCTAAGGAGACTACAGAGAGCAAGCCCATAGGCACCATCACCGCAGGTTCCATGACCAGGCTCACCGGCCAAGAAGATGAAAAGGCAAAGGCTGACCCATGGAGAAAGCAGAAGAGATGTTCACTCTGAGAACTCCATCCTTGTGAGAAATGCACAGCAGTTCCAGCCAGGAATCCCTAAAATGCCACTGAAAAGAACTTCCTGGTAGAGACCTACAGCCTCAAGAAACTGCCTCCATGCAATATGTAAACTGAACCAGAGTGGTGCCCTCCGTGAAGATGGCTCTGAAGTGGGGAGTACTCCTCAGCTGGGCCTAACTCAGAGTGAATGGAAAGGGGAGTTTTCAAGAGACAGGCAAGCATGGGAAAGAGGGACTGGCCTCTACTCTGCCCATCCCTAGCTGGAGCTAGTCTTGGGAAGGTATTTTGGTCTGTATCTGGGTTGTGTCAGCAAAAGCCAACCCATTACCTTTATTTATGGAGTACCAAGACTTTTTAAATTGGACTATGAACCCAGGTATGGTGGTGAACACCTGTAATCCCAGCTCATGGAAGACTGAGACAGGAGGATTGCCTTGAGTGTCATTTAGGGATATACAGAAGACACTGTCTCAAAAAAATTCAAAAACAAACAAATAAAAACACTGTGCCTATGGGTGAGGGACACATGACTCAGGAAATGTATTAAAATCATTAAAATGGGGGAATGGGGGTTGAAGAGATAGACTAGAGATAAAATGCCTGCTGGGAAAGCATGAGAACCAGAATTTGGATTTCCAATGTTAGTGTAAAATGTCAGGTGATGTGCATAACTGTAACTACGGAGCTAAGCAGAGCAGACACAGATGGATCTTGGAGGCCTGGCCAGCTAGCCTAGCCAAAATGGCAAGCTCCAAGTTCAAATGAGAGTTTGTCCTCCTCCCCCTCTCCTCCCCCCCCCCCCCCCCCGTTTTTTCGAGACAAGGTTTCTCTGTGTAGCTTTGGCTGTCCTTGGAGCTCACTCTGTAGACCAGGCTGACCTCAAATTCAGAGATAACACCTGCCTCTGCCTACTGAGTGCTGGGATTAAAGGTGTACATGACCACTGCCCTTCTGACAGTCTTTAAAACAAAAACAAACAAACAAACAAAAAATGGAGAAAAATAGAGGACACCCAACATCAATCACTGACCTCTACCTATTAATCCATACATACACAGGCACAGGCACCTCCCCAACACACACACATACATGCACATATACCACACCCAACACACACCAAAAGGAGAAGAAAAAAAAAAACCACTAAAATGTACACTTTCGAGGAGAATATTCTTTTGTTGTTGTTTTATTTTTTTGAGACAGAGTTCTCTATGTAGCTTTGCAGCCTGTTCTGGAACTCACTCTGTAGACCAGACTGGCCTCAAAATGAGAGATCCTCCTGCCTCTGCCTCCCCAGTGCTGGGATTAAAGGCATGTGCCACCCCACTGCCAGCCCAGCTCAGCTCTGGGAGAGTATTCTATGCTGTGTAAATCACATTTTACCAATCTGCACTTCCTTTCTTTTGGCAGTAACTTTTTTAAAAGTACAGTGGCATATTTTTTTTAAAATGCATTATGCTCATTTGAGATGGGACAATTCAAATTATACTCAATAAACTACTTTTCCTATAAAAATATTAAGTCCTATTTCAAATGCAAATTTTGAAATAAAGCATACCTCAAACTTAAGTAACCCAAAGATTTAAAGATCTTATTTTTTATTTGTGTGTATGTCTGGATGTCACATGTGTGCAGGTGCTTGCAGAGGCCAGAAGAGGGAACTGGATACCACAGAGTCACTTATGACTCTGAACCATAACCACAGACTCAGATCCTCTGTAAGTTACTCAATGGCTCTTAACCACTGAGCCATATCTCAAGTACTACACTAGACTTTTTTTGTTTTGTTTTTCGAGACAGGATTTCTCTGTATTGTTTTGGAGCCTTTCCTGGAACTCACTCTGTAGACCAGGCTGGCCTCAAACTCACAGAGATCTGCCTGCATCTGCCTCCCGAGTGCTGGGATTAAAGGTGTGCACCACCAACACCCGGGAGAACTTTTTTTTTTAACATAAGATTTAATTAGCCAGGAAGTAGTGAAGCACACCTCAGAACTAGAGTTACAAGTAGTTATGAGCTACCCTATGTGGGTGGTGGGAACTAAACCCAGGTCCTCTGCAATGACAACATTGAGCCATCTTTCCAGGCCTCTGGATTTAAAGCAACTTAGTGGTGGGTGAGCTGAATGGATATTAATAGTCACTGTCACATGGTGACATCATCGTAGCTGATAAATAGCAGATATCCCATAATCACCATTCTGTGTGTTTCAGAGCTTCCCCCACCCTATCCCCAGTGGCTAAAAAGACAATTGTGCCCTCTTCCTTCTTTTCCTTGTTTCTTTTGTGTCTTTTTTCTCTCTAAACTTATCTTAAAATACATAACAACACTCTAACTTCCCTTATGTGTCACCAAAGCTAATCCAAAAAATAAGCCCCCAATCAAAAATAGACCTGGAAAAAAATTAGCACAAAGATGTCAAATACCAACCATGATATCCTATGTTCTTAATACAGGAGTCAGGCAGCACAGCCATGACTTGATGCGCCTCCAACAAGGCCACTTACAGCAACACAGCTCTGCCATCCTCCATGATGTTGCTCCCACGGGCAAACTCTTCCTAGCCCCTAAAGAGCCTACATTCTTTCCATGGAACAAGCTTCTCCAAACCAAGGGCCCTTGTTCCCTCAGCCTGGGTTGGATCCCTGCCACTTACTATGCCACTGGCCATCCAGATGCTCCCACCATCCTCAGAACAGGAAGCCTGCAGCTCACACTGCTCAGGCTTAAGAGACCTTGCAAGAGGTTCCCGTTAGGTAGCAAAGACTCAGCTCAGAGTAGAGCTTTGGATTCAGTTACTTAGGGTGTATAATGTGTACCCACAAAGGCCAGCACATAGCCATTCTCAGCTGTAAATAATCTGACTGTATGCCCATGCCAGGTGGAGCCTTGGGATCTGTATGATGCCTGGCACCACAATCATTCTACACGACTCCCCACCACCCCCTGCAGTGTTCCGTGCCTTCCATGACTGACGTCGCACCATCTCAGCCTACTTACACCACAGGATAAGGTCCAAGCACAGACCTTATTAAAAATTTTAATAAAAGCAGCTTTCTCTGAAACAAGTTATAATAGTAAAGTTGCAAACTTAGAATTCCTGTCCACAAGACAGGAGAGGGAAAAGCGGTCACACAGAGGGGACCGTGACAAAGTGAAGCAGTGCCCAGCACAAGGGGGCGTCTCTACTGCTGACAGTGGAGTCCCATCTCAGGGCAGACACACCATCTTCCAGAGAACATGTCTCTGGATTTGAATATGATTTGAATAAGAAGCATTCATTTTTAATACTGGTTACTAATTAATCCTTCTCTCTTCCCAAAATCATAGTACAAGGCAGAACTTTCAGACAGAGTTGATTTTACACATTCCAAAATAAAAATAAATGGATCCATATGGTAGCAAAAGGTATCTGTAAAAGGTGATGGTTAGTCTTCGGCATCCTGACAGCTTACTGGAAAGTCAGGAACAGGACCTTACCATCAGGCCAGCTCACATATCCAGAAAAGGAGGGAGAAGAGATGAAGGATGAGAAAGGCACAGGGCCCCCAGCACTTAGCCAGCCTAGCAACAACCTAGGGTAGCAATGAGGATGATAGGCCCAGGGTGGGTCACAAGCACAACCACCAGATCTCCCAGAGTCCAAGAAGGGCTCATCCTAGTACCCCAGGAGCCGCTTGGCTTCTTCACTCTGTGCCTGCAGGGTCTCACTTGCATATTTCTGGAGCAGTTCCATTTTCTTCCTCCGTACAAGCGCCTCCTCGATCTGTGAACACCAGCAGTGAAGAAGTTAGCCCTTGGCAAGGCCTCCACCTCTACCACAACCCAAGCAGGGAATACCTACAGGGACACAGTCAACAAGTCTGACTCTCACTGAACTTACTCCCTCTGGGAAAGTTCAGTCAAAGCTCATGCTGTCAGTTCTGTCTAGAGGGTTCTGACCTTCACGGTTCCCACACCCCTCTGTGTTCACGATGAGTGCTACAGTCAGGATCAAAGGCTGCATGGTAGGATGGAAGGACAAGGAACACCCGGGAAGATGAGCCAAGCTGGAGGAATGGCTCCACTGGGCATAGCATCCAGCCTACCTCCTGCTGCGATGGCACCGGAACATGAGCAATAAACTTCTGCTGACCATCTTCCCCTGCCTTCTCTTGGCTGCCTTCCTCATCAGACTGAAGAAGACAAACATACAACCCATGAGCAAGTCACCACTGTGCACATAAGCACTCACACCTCTGTAGGCCTGGTATCACAAACCTTTAACCTTCCACTTGGGAAGCTGAGGCAAGAGGCCCACTTCAAGTGCCAGTCAGCCTGTCTCCAAAATTAATAAAAAACAAAAGCACCAGCTAGACATTGGTGGTGCACGTCTTTAATCCCAGCACTCGGGAGGCAGAAGCAGGAGGATCTCAGTGCCAGGACAGGCTCCAAAACAATACAGAGAAACCCTGTCTCAAAAAAACAAAAAAGGACAGTGGGGCTGGAGAGCAATTTTCATTGTTGTTGTTTTTTTGGTTTATTGAGACAGTTTCTCTATAACAGCACTAGCTGTCCTGGAACTAGCTCTGTAAACCAGGCTGGTCTCGAACTCACAGAGATCTACCTTCTCTGCCTCCGCTGGGATTAAAGGCATGTGCCACCAATGCCCAGCCAGGAGAGCAATTTTAAGGCCTGTCTGAACAACTTAGTGAAACTCTATCTCAAAATAGAGACCTAGAGATGGTGTTCAGTGGCAGGTTACTTCCCCTGGTACCACAAAAACAAGCAAACAAACAAAGCCTAAATTATTTAAAATGACGTAGGCAGGAATCTCCATATCTTGCTACACATTCACTAAGTCATCAAACCTGTCTCCAAACCTGCTTCTTTGCCAGTAACATACAGCAAGTTCTATCAACTGTACATGGGAAATCTGCCTCATCTCAGAACAGCAAATCAGATGTGTTCTGATTAGTCCCAGCAGCAAGGCCACGCTGGACAACAGAAGAGTCTGGAGCCCAAAGGCTCTGCATGAGAGATGTGGACCACAGCCCTATCACAGGTCATAAGCCTCTGCAGAAGCACATGGGCCTGTTTCCATCTGTGAAATGAGCGTGGAAGACTACTACAGACTACTTCTGTGAGCCACGGAAGTGCTGAAGTCATGGACTAAAGCTTATGTGATCTCAACTGGATTTACAAACTGTCCCACGTTATTCAAGAGAATTAATCCGTTGGAAGGAAGCTAACAAAGGCTCCCTTAGCCCTCCTGTCTGGAACCCTCCCTGTACTCCTGCAAAGGGTCATCACAGCCATCCTGGAGGTGAGGAAGCTGGGCTCTGAGCCACGGCCCAGCCTCCTCCCTGGTCTACTCTGAAGCACCGACAGGACCCATGCCAGTACCTCCTCCTCGGTGACAGCATAGATGTTGACCTCCTCTTCCTCTTCCTCCTCCTCTTCTTTTTCTCCCCTTGCCAGCCGAGCCTCTCTCTCTGCTTTCCATTTTCCCAGCAGCTCAGCCCTGACTGAAGACAAATGAGAATAAAGGTTATTTAAAAACATTTCACTGGGCTGGGAGGCCAAGATCTTCCCTCTGGAAAAGGACATCCTGATTCTGCCCTGGAGGGTGAAAAATGGCTACAAAGGACTGTCTGTCATACAATTCCTCTAGGCCTAAGTAGGTGCAAGGCAGTTTTTGTAGGAATGTTTCCCAATACTTTCCAGTGGCTGACTGACATACACACATGAAAAAGGAAAGGATACACGCATGCTGGGTCCCACCCTCACTATGCACATCCAAATTCCTGTGGGTACTGATATGGACACACATCTCAAGCTGGCATGGTGTGCTCTGCAAGGAAGGAAGCACTCACTGGTACAGATACCACCCTCTCCATCAGTAAGCTTGTCAGCTGTGCAAAAAGCAGATCTAAAAGCTCCTGACATGTGTGCTACTAAACAAGTTCAACAAAAGCTAGCTTAGAAGATCTAGACAGTGACCTCCCAGAAACAGGAAGATCTGTGACTTCACCTGCTGTTCTGAGCCCAGCATGACCTGACTCCCTCACCTGCCATCCAGATGTCAGATCACTAGCAGCCCACTGAAGACCCTTAGCAACAATAAAAGCCAGCTTTTGGTATCATGCACTGTTTTAAATCCTTTTTAAGGGAGAGAACAGAACCCAGGTGCCAGCTACAGTGACATGCCCAAAGACATACGTTTCTTTTCATAGTCTTGTTCCAAAGGCACAATGACTCCATCATCTTCATCCAGGTAACCATAATATTCAAAGTCAATCGCCTTCATGAGCTCAGCACGTGTCTTTCTGGGAGGAGGAAGGGCTACAAGAAATGGCAGCAACTTAGCTGGATTCCCGTCAGCATCATCCTTGAGCCAAATCTTTTCTCCATACAGTGCTAGAGCCACAAATGACACATGGCCATGGAAATGCCACCAAGTCAGCATTTCTCTATGTCATATATGGGATCAAGAGAGTGGAACCATCTTTCCTAAAGCTGAAGTTTGGGTCCAATGAATAGAAGTTAATTAAAGAAGTCTATCTTTGGCTAAGGGTATAAGCCAATGATTAGAATCCCTGTTTCATATGCTGGAGGCCCTGGGTTCAATCCTCAACATTATAAAAACAGATAAATAACAAATAAATAAATGGAACCTACATGATTTAAATAACTAGAACTGGAGATTTAGATAAATGATGAACTGTGTTAAACAAGCCCAAGGCCCCAGGTTCAATCTGAAGCACCTTCTAGCAATACCCTCAAACCACAAGTTCATAATAAAGTTTTATCGGCAGAGAAATATATCCCAGAACTATTCATACAACAGTGAAAACACTAGGGATAACCTAACCTAATATTAGAAATGTCAGCATGGGATACTCTGAAATAGCTTTAGCGCTCCTTTACAAAGTGTTTTGAAGCATAGGAAATGGTACAATGCTGACTGACACAAAATCAATACACAGAACAAGAAACCATAAAAGGGCAAAGGAGAGCACTCTGAAGAAAACAATTCAGACTAAGGACAACTATCAAGAATATGAATGTATTTATCAAAGAGAAATCAAATGGAAATTATAAACTAACATTGGTGAGAGAATGGAAATGTGGGAACTAGAGAAATGGCTCAGAGGTTATGCCACCTCACTGTTCTTCCGGAGGACCTGGGCTTGGTTCCCAGCATCCACATGATGGCTCATAACCATCTCTAACTTCAGATCCACGGGGATGAATCTAACACCTTCTTCTGACTCTTGAGGGGCGCTGCATGCATGTGCAGAGACACACATATAGGCAAAACACCCATGTAAGGAGTAAGGTTTTTTCTGCCTGCCTCCTGGTCTGTTCTGCCACCGCGCCAGCCCCAAATAATACACAGAGACTCTGTATTTGATACAATGCTGTTGGCCCTTAATTATTAACCCATTTCTGCTGTTCTATGTATTTCTCTTACCGGGGAGCAGGCCGGCATACTGCTTTCTCCAGATTCTCCATCTTGACCCCTCCTCCTTACTGCCTCTTTCCTCCTCGTCTCCTAGCCCCGCCTATCTTGCTTTCCTATTGGCCAACAGTGCTTTATTCATTAAACCAGTATGAGAAACATATTTACAAAATCGCCTCTCCATCACACCTACATACATAAAATATAATCTCAAAAAAATTTAAGGAAAAATGCAAATGTGTGAACATTTTCATTGGTAATTAAATTTAATTATCAACTTTACTAACCAAATAAATAAACAGGAAATGGTAACAAACATCCCTAATTCTAGCACTTGAGAGACTACATAAGTTCCAGGCTGGCTTCTTGCTACCTAGTAAGACCCTGTCTCAAAACAAAACAGGGAGGTGACTTAACAGCTAAAAGTGCTTGCTAAGCAAGCCTGACAACCTCACTTCAATCCCCAGAACCCATGTAAAGAAGCCAGATGCAGTAACACATCTATCTGTAAATCCAGACTTCCTGCATCACAATGGGAAACAGAAACAGAACTGCTAGAAAACTTGAGGGTCATCTAGCCTAGGAGACACAGCAATAAGAAAGGCAGGAGAGAACCAACTCCCACATACACACTGGAGCACACACGTCCTGCACATACACACACAGACACATATACATCACTTTTTTAAAATCACAAAATCCATTACTCAGGAGGCAGAGGCAGGTGGATCTCTTGAGTTCCATGTCATCCAGAATTACACAGAAAAACCTTTTTCTCAAAAAATAAATAAATAACCTAATAATGATAATTATGAGAACTAGAAATAAAGCCCTATCAATACTACCAATAGAATGGTGAAATAAGGCTAATTCACACCACAATGATCCTTATGATGTACTTTAATTCTTCACAACCAATTATGCAGTAGCTTTTAAGTGCTACTTAAGTGGTGACCAAGGAGTGTCAGAGCAGGCATCGAACAATCATGTTTTGGCAGACCTCTACTCACTCACTGCCCATAGTTGGTAATGGCAACTTTATCAGCCACTTCAGTTCATGTCCTGTGAAGAGGTGGTCATCATACCGGCTAAAGCAAAACACTGCCTTCCGCCTGACCACAGGGCCTAGCTTTAAAGTACAATCACGTGAAAGAAAAGGTACACTTTTAGCCAACTGAGACTGACTGATCTTTCATATAATATGAAAAAAAAATAAATAAATAAGCCTTGAAAGGGGCCTAGAAGGAAACATGAAGATACTGGTTCTTAGTCATCTCTGCTGGAGTTCTACATTGGGGCAGCAAGGGGACTTAAAGCTTTCCTTAATTATACTGAGTAAGAGTGACTTGTGCATACTGCTCTTGAGCCAGGCATGGTGGCACAGGAGACTGAGGCAGGCTATCTTTTTAGTCTTTGAGCTCACAAGATTAGACATGCCTGGGTAACACTGAAAGACTCTTATGTCAACAAAACCTACAACAGAAATAAAAATGTATGTGGAGGACTGAAGATGTCAATCATTGGTAGAGTGCTTGCCAATCATGTACAAGGTCTAAGGGGGTTCAATTCTTCTTCTTCCCCCCCCCCCCCCAGTTTTTTTAAGACAGGGTTTCTCTGTATAGCCCTGGCTGTCCTAAAATTCACTCTATAGACCAGGCTGGTCTTGAACTCACAGAGATCCACCCACCTCTGCCTCCTGAGTGCTGGGATTAAAGGTATATGTCACCACGGCCTGGCTTAGGATTCAATTCTTAACACAGAAGAAAAATTAAATACATTTATAAGAAAGTAAATGGGGCAATGAGATGGCTCAGAGAGTACAGGCACTAACCATGAGGCTTGATGGCACACAATGGAAGCAGAGAACTCCTCTAAGTTGTCCTCTGATAACCATACAAACCCTCACAACAATAAACACTCATTAATTACAATAAAGAAGGATGAAAAGTAAATGCAAACAACAACAACAACAAGCCAACATGGTGACACAGGTCTGTAAACCCAGAATTCTGAAGGCTGAGGTTGAAGTTAGAAGGCAAGTTTGAGGCCAGGCGGAACAAAGTCTTAAAAACAGAGGCTAGGTGTCTATAATCCTAGCAGGTGGAGGCAGGAAGATCAGGAGTTCAAAGCCTGGGTTACATGAGACCATGTTCCAAAAATATAAAATTAAGAATAAAATCTGAAAAGTATTTTTTTTAAATCTGGATACAGTAATTCCTACACTGTGTAGCATGTAGTATACTTCTCTCTCTCACTAGCAGGAATTAAAGGCCAATGCTTTCTCAAGCATGAGTTACTTACGTTCTTTCTCGAACAGCTCTCTGACACCAGGCAAGTCTTTTGCTGCCCCAAAGTACTTGTAACCACGGTTTCCTGGGACTTCTTTACCCTCATGATCCAGCATCTTAGGGCCAACTTTCTTATTGAGAAAGAAAAAGGAAACATGGATCTGACACATAATCCTATTTTCCTATGTTTACAAACATATTTTGAGATAATTATGTCACATGTGGAAAACACCCCATACAAAAATGGATTTTTCTAAACCATTAAATATTAACCCAGGGCTAGAAAAGTGATCAGGACTACAGTGCTTGTCTATTATGCAAACAGCCTTGGTTCAAGCACCACAAAAACACAAGTTTAAAAAAGAAAAAAGGCCTGACACGGAAGCATACACCTCTCATTTCAGCACTGCACTGAGGGGGCTAAAGAAGTAGGCTTGATGACCTGAGTTCAATTCCCCAGGACCCACATGGTAGAAGAGAAAAAATGACTTCTACAAGCTATCCTCTGACCACCAAATGTACATTGTGGCACATACATGCACACATACACACATATACACATACACACATAGATAGATAGATAGATAGATAGATAGATAGATAGATAGATAGATAGATAGATAATCATTAAAAAAAAATGAAAAACCAAAAGGAAAAATCCACATGGATGAGGATGTAGCTCAGCACAGTGTTTGTCTAGCCCAAACAAAACTGGGTGTGGTGGTACATACCTATAATCCCAGCACTTGAGAACCTGAGACAGGAAGACTGCCACAAATCCAAGGCTAGGTTGGACTATATACAGCATGGGCTACAGAATGAGGCTTAGATTCAAAACAAAAACAGGAAAACAGCCAAAAAAGAAAGAAAAAAGAAAAAGCATACCTTGGGGCACAAAGCTAAAGCTCAATCAGTAGAGGCCTTGCCTAGCTTGCACAAGGTCCTAGGGTCAATCCCCAGCAGCACATAAAACCAGGTATAGTGGTACATGCTAGAAGCTCCAGCACTCAGGGGGTAGAGGCAGGAGGCAGCAGTTACTTTGGAGGCTAACCTTGGTTACTTTGAGGCCAACCTGACTACATGACATACTGTCTCAAAAGAAAAACAAATAAAAATAATAATAAACATCAAATTAAGACAGGATGGAAAATGCCAAAGTACATCACAGAATGTCCTCAGCACACTGTGTGCAACAGATTGCAGTATACAGTGTGTATTATGGGGCTAGAGAAATAGCTCAGATCTTAGTAATATACACTGCTCTTTTCAGAAGATCTGAGCACCCACATCAGGCAGCTCACAATGATCTGTAACTCCCGCTCCAGAGCTCAGACTCCTCCTTTGACCTCTATGGGCACCAACACTCCAGTCTTTGTTCTCCCCACTTGGTCCATCCCTCCTCCTCCTCCACCCCCCATGACTGGTGGTGCAAGACTTTAATCCCAGCAATGCTAGATGGGTATCTATGAGTTTGAGGCCAGCCTTATCTACATAGTGAGTTCCAGTATAACATAACCTTACTATAACCATAATACTAAGGGGGGAAAAACCCACAACAGACAGCACTGTCTCTGGGGAGCTCAAAAAAGAATGTGAGGTGGCCATGGCTATTTTAAACAGGTACCCTGCCTAGGCCAAGGCCTGAGCCATGTAGTGTTTCAGGATTATGCCATCATCCTTTGCACAGGCATTCTCCCATACGTAACAGCTGCTTTTTCAAACCCTCTATCAATACCAGCTGGCTCCTCTTGGAGAGGCATGAACTGAACCTATAGGAATGCACAGCCAGCACACTGTTCAACAAGCTCAGATATGTCTCAGGGACCACGGGAACTAAAGGCTACTTACTCCATAATCAGGACCACCCAGTTCCTTGATCCGGACTTCCCAGTGGCCTTTCTCCCTTAGGAGTTTGTTAATTTCATCATTCAGGTCTCGAATTCGGAATTCCCCTAAACCAGCTAGGAAACAAAACTGTTAATGTCATTTCTTCAATATGGCATGCCCTAAAACACTGAATGTCAATACTTCCATAGCTTTACAATGGATGGAAACATCCCAATGGTCTACTACCTAAAACTGCTCATTTAAATTGATAAGGCCTGGTGTGGTAGTACATGCCTTTAATCCCAGCATTCAGGAAGCAGAGGTAGGCAAAGCTCTGTGAGTTCAAGGCCAGCCTGGCAAACACAGCAAATTCCAGCCTAGCCAGGGAGACCCTGTCTCAAGAATAAAAATTTTAAAATAAATAAATTAACAAGGAAAGTCATCAACACCCAAATAAAGGAAGACCAAGTACTATAAACAGAGACTCCCAATAGTGTAGGATTAAAAAAAATTATTTAAGAAAACTTCACCCTGGGTAGCAACCAAAACGATGTAAATGGAAGCACTTCTATATTTTTTCCCCACCATTAAAATGCACCTGTTAAGGTGGTACCAACAGTTAAGTCTCTGAGGCAAGCAAAGTCTGAGTGGGTCTGGTTTCAGCACCAGTGGCCAGCACCACCCTGTGCTGCTTTAGCACTTTGGAGAAAGCAGATAGTCTAAGGGACCGGCTGCAAAGGAAAAGCACAAAGAGAGGAGGAAGTGCTGACTATGGTGGCTAAGGACTGGACACAGATGGACACCCCAGCAAAGAAGGTAAGAGGGTCACTGGTGACCACACAGTCGGAAAACCTTCAAGAGTCCCTGCAAGACCTTTCTGGGGCAAAGCTAAATGGAAAGCTGAAAACGGTTATGTGGGAACACTGCAGGGAGACAGGCAACCTCAATCAGTCTGTGGTGACAACCTACACAGATACATAAATCAGCCCAAATTCAGCCCACTTTATGTTGGAAATGGCCTGCTTCATCCTGAATAAGTCTATTTAAATAAAGAAGAAAAGATAACAATGAAGAGAGAGCTCTGTAGTTAAGGGCATTTGCTGCTCCTGCAGAGAACCAGTTTGTTCCCAGCACCCACACCAGGCAGCACATATGCCTGTAACTCCAGCTGCAGAGGATCTGATGTGCTCTTCTAGCCTCGGCAGGCACCGCATCCACATGCACAGACACACACAGGCATATGCATAATTGAAAATAAAATAAATCTTTAAAAATTAAAAGAAAGAAAAACATCAGCTGTTATGGATCACCGAGTTCCAGGCCAGCCTGCTCTGCAGAGTGAGTTCCAGGACAACCAGGACTACACTGAGAAACCCTATCTCAGAAAAAAAAAAAAAAAAAAAAAAAAAAAAAAGTGGGATGTTATTAGGTGCTTTACCCTATAAATGTCAACCAGGTCAAGCTGACTGACAATTTAATTTGTTTGTTTGTTTTAGCCTCCTGTGTGCTGTGTAGCTGTGAGGATGCCTTTCAGCTTTGGCATGCATGCACAACACTTGGGCCAGTGTTTACATTCCATAATGACCTTGCTAATTCCCTATGTGCTTGTCTTACTAGTCATTAGAAATGAGAGCAGAGGCCCCACTCCTAACTGTATTCTATAACACTGTACAGCATTAGTCAGCTTACCATTCTGAATCTGAGCAACTTTTTTTGAGATCTCTCCAATAATCTGTGGGAAAATAGATAGTAACAGGCACATTTTCACAATTGTTGAACATATCTGAAAGCACAGTAAAACTGTAATTCACAACTAACAAAAATACTATAGGTGTGGTAGAGGTAGAGCACACCATTACTCACACTACTGGGGAGGCAGAGGCAGGCAGATCTCTGTGTTTTCAAGGCTGGTTTGGCCTACACAGTTAATTCTAGACCAGCCAGGACTACAAAGTGGGACCATGTCTCAAAAAACAAAAACAATGCTGGGATTTGGTAGTGCACACCTTAATCCCACACTTGAGAGGTGAAGGCAAACAGATCTCTGTGAGTTAAAGGCCAGACTGGTATATATAAGGACATCCAGGGACACAAAGAAGATCCAGTCTCAAAAAATAACCTAAAATTCTGGTTAATAATCATGTGATAAAAAGATTTATCCAGAACACACCTGTCGTCTCCATTTCTCAGCTTTGGGCAACTCAGTACATTCGGAAGCAAGAAAGGGTCTTCGTTCCTAAAAAGAATGAGAGTAACACATGTTGTCTCTAGGCTCTACACACACTTAAATAACAACCACAAACAATTCAGGCTTGAGACCTGAAATATTTAATGTTTTAAATATACTTGAAGTACTGTGCTAGAAGATACTCAATTCCTAACCCTAACTTTACAATCTCTTCTTAGGAACTATAGAATTTGGAAACATAATTACTCAAGGAAATGTCTTGTTAAAATAAACACATACATGTATGAAATCTCACCAGGCCCACCCTCTACCTTCTTATTGTCAACATTAGAGCTACAATAATAAGGGAACCCAGACATCACTTTAGATTAAAAAAAAAAAAAAAAAAAAAAAAGATGGAAAAAGCAGGAGCCATATAACCACTCTACCCCAACAGAAGAGAGGAACATCATGCTGAAGTTCAAGTGTACTAAGTCTTCAACAAGTACAGTTAGTTAGGAGCAGATGGAAGTTTGAAGCCAACTCAAGGAGTTTCAATGCATTTCCGCTTGACACTTCCCAGAGGATGAGACTTCACTTACCTTGACTTTTCCCTCTTCTAGCTGAGCTTGACGAAATCTTGCCAGGGCAGTCCTGCCAGGGACACAAAGAACCCCATTAGACTTCTTATCACACAAGTTCCTGGATGCAGCTGGTCTGCTTGTGACCACATCTGAAGTCAGTAGTGTAAATAGTAATAAGGAAACCAGAGTAGTTAAGAATTTTTGTATTTCAAGGGATAGGCCTCCAATGCTATCTGCATTTCTGAACACTAAGGTATCTACTTAACTATACTGCATATATAAACAGTGGGGAAACTCTATCAGACTACTATGATAAGCAATATACAGAAATGTTAGAAGATTAACAAAGATGCCCTTGCTGCCATCCCCAACCTATCCACAGGTGAAAAAATGTTTATCCAGGATAAGTTGTAGAGGATGTCAGAAAACATTAATGGAAAAAAAACAAACACAAGCAAACACAGGGATGCTATGTTAGCACATGGATAGAAGAAACCACTTCTAGAAAGACTCCTACTAAAGTGACCATGTACAAGTGCTATGCTTATTATTAAATCTCAACTATTTTAGCCCTAAGTAAGTTGATACTCACATGGCCTTTTCTGCATTTCGGGCCTAGATGGAGACAAAGGAAGAGAACAGTTTAGAATATCTGGGGGTTTTTTCCTTGACTTTAATATTTTTTTTTCAAACTCATACGTGTGCGCCTGCCTATGTATAGGTGCTCCATGTGTGTACAGTGGCCAGAGGGTAGAAGTAAACATCAGCTCCATGGAACTCAAGTACAGGCAGTGTAAGCCACCTGATATGGATGCTGGGAACCAAACCTGATCCTCTGCAAGAACAGTAAGCGTTTTTTAGCCACTAAGCCAACTCCTCAGTCCCTACAACACCTTTTATGACTTCTATTGTTTTCTATTTTTGTTATTTTTTAAATTATCTACTTTTTATAATCACACACGTGTAAAGTGTACTGTGATCATATCCATTAACCTCTCTGATCCCTTTCCCATCCCTACTAGGATTACACATGTACCACCATGCACAGCTCTGACCAGAAAACAGCATCACTGGCTGTGCCCTGCCAAGGGAACTGAAAGGAAAGTACACAAGACTGGTTTTTGTAAAGCAATTTTTGTGCAAATGCTGTCACATCAATGTTAAGTCAATGATCCCTAAATCACAGGGTCAGGAAAACAACATGTTTTTCTCAGTTGGGTTGTAGACTATATGATGAATTTGGGACTTGGATTTTGCTCCAAGTTCTTCCTCTCACCATCAAGAGACACAGCCTCGCTAAAAATCTTCACACCAAATATTGTAGCTCTTATCTTAAAATGCTGTGATGAGTTATTTAGATAATCAGATACATAGTTTACAGAGTTGACAAAATGAGCTTCATTTAATTTGCCCTTCAGATTCTCCCTTCCAACCACCTCTGAAAGAAACTTGGCAGGTAGTTGGTGGATAAATGAACATGGAAGGAGGGCAGGACACACCCTCCTTTAGAAACAGCTGCTTCAAGACCACTATTTTCTTTCCTTGTTAGGATTCTGTACTAACAGTCTATAGTGGCTTCCAAAACATCCTTTGTAATCATTCCATGGCATCATGTGCTTCCTAAATTTTTGTGTATCTATATTTAATAGGATAAATATCTATTACTATGTATGTATACAATATCATCCAAATAAGTGTATTAGTGGCTTTTTTTCTATTTAATATTGTAAAGTACCCCAGACAGGCAAGAAGACCTACATATTTGAATAAATGTACACATTTTGTATATATATTGACATGGTTATGTATATACTGAACAACTGTTTCATAAACATTGATATTCACATATGGGTAAATATCTACTAAAATGGGCTGGTTTTTGTGGATAAGACTATACAGACCTCAACACTAGATCTCAAAGATATTAATAAAACTCAGGGGTTTGAAAGCAAATCCGTATGCTTTTTAAGGGGAGTTTTAATATGTATAGATATGTATGAACGTTTTGCCTATTACATGTATGTGTACCACGTGAATGCCTAGTGCCCTCTAACTTCAGAAGTGGGTTTTGGATCCCCTAAAACTGGAGTTACAAATGATTGTGAGCCACTGTGGGTGCTGGGAACTGAAATTGTTCTTAACCACTGGGTCACCTCTCCAGCCCCCACAAGGATTTCACTTTGAAAATATAAAGTAACCACGTCTGTTTGTACCAACACTTCGTGTGATATATTTGCACATTGTACACTTCTTGAGCGAATGAAACTGAGGATCACCTCTCGACACTTCAGCCTATGCTAGTCACGGTGATGGCACACCTGTCTAGAGATTGCCAGACTCTGTCTCGGACACTAGGCAAGCAAAAGTGTGAAGACCCTGCTCATGAGAAGTTCCTATCTGCGAAGGCTGAGAACACGTGGGCGGGTCCTCGGCCCATTCAGTCCTATAAGATACTGTGCTTCATCCGGATGAACGACCAAGAGTAATTCAGCTCCACAACTCAGTTTTCTCCTGCAATCAACACCTATACTAGGCGGGAATAGAACCCCTGACTAGGCCTAGGACCCCGAGCCGCATCCTGGCCCGGGCCTCTCGAGCCCATGCTCCCGATCCCTCCCCACACCACTCACCATGGTGCCGGCAAGGGCGCCCGGGCGCCGCGCCCCAGCACAGTGTGCCTTGCTGTCCGGGACCAGGCGGGCCGGCGGGGGAACGGAAAACAGCTGACAGGATGATCTTTTTGTCGGAAGAACAAATGGAAGGACCGGAAGTTAAGGACCGGAAGCGAATGAATGAACGGGGGAGGGGCGAAAGACGCAATTGCGCTTCTGTGGGCGGTTTTCCGGCGGCGTCTGTCCAGTGCGTCATCTCTCGCGTACTTGGGTAAGACTACGCTTGCGCCGCGGGAATGAGTCTGTCAAGGTTTGGTTTTCTTCTCGTGGTAAGAACGGTCAGAGATTCGCCTGTCTCTGGCCTTCCTGATCCTTCTATGACAGCAGATGACCATTTTGAAAATGACTCCTCTGTCTCTCTGAATGCAATGAGTGTTCACGGCCACTCCAGGCCCTGCAGGAAGTACTGTCGCCTGCGTGGACTCGGGTCCCTGACACACCTTCAGGTGCCGGCGCTGGCTGGGGAGCCAGTGGAGCAAACCTGCCTTCCCGGGAGGCTAATTTATAGCTGCCTGTCATTTACTTGGAGCTGAACAATGCCTGAGGCCATCTCTCCTCCTTTTAGGAAACGTGTAATTATCATTATAATTTATTGTTCCCAAGAAACCGACAAGATGAATGTGATCGTGAAAGAAACATGTGAGCCAACGAATGAGACCTTTCTCCCAGAAGCCAGAAACCACTCTCTTTTAAAATACAAACTTAAGGCTAGGCTTGCTGGCCCATGCCTTTAATCCCCTGGTTTTGTTTTTGTGAGTCTGAGGACAGCCTGGTCATATAGAGTTCCAGGCCAGCCAGGGGTGCACAGTGAGAACCTGCCTCAAAACTGAAGAGCTGGGCACCTTTGATCCCAGCACTCAGAAGACAGAGGCATACATATCTGAATTCCAGTCCACAAAGTGAGTTCCAGAGAAACTCTGGCAGGGGGGGAATGAGAGAATGAAATACGGAGGTAAGGTCCAGACAAAAAGCCACCTGGAGCCCGTTTTTCCATGCTCCCTGATGCTGACCATCTATCTTGATGGACAAACTGTTAGAGGCTTGGTGGACATGGGTGTGGACATCACCATATTAACAGAAACAGAGGTTCTTCACTTTCCCCCATTGGAAATTTAGACCTGACCCTCCCATCAGTGGAGTAGGAGGCCAACAAGATTCAAATTTACCTCCAGTCCAGTCCATCGGGAAGATCTTGATAGCAACAAGGGAGCCAATCATCCTATCATTTCTATGGTAACGAGAAACCTCTGGGGTAGAGACATCCTGGAGGATATAGGTGCTGTCTTAATTACTGACGATAGAGTTTTCTTTGATGACTTTCAGGTCCATGAAAAGACAGGTTTGGCAAATTGCAATCCTATACATAAGTTGCACCCCCAATTCTAAGTGCCACTGTTCCTCAGAAATCCACCATGATCAAGCCTCCTAGCCCTATTCCATTGACATGACTCTCGAATCAAGATGTCTAGGTGGAACACTGGCCTATAATTGAACCTAAGATGTCAATCCTAAAGAAATGAGTTGTAGAACAGCTAAACATGGGGCACATAGAACTGACCACAAGTAAACACAATGCCTTCAAGAGATTGTGACACTACCACCTCCTGTAGGATCTTTGTGCAGTTGATGATCAAACGGAAAAAATGTGGTCCATGCAACCAGGTCTCCCCCACCCTAGTGCTATTCCTCCATCTATTGTATTTCAATTTTAGATATTAAGGATTGCTTTTTTCAAATTCTAGTGCCACAGTATTGGGACCATTTTGCCTTTACAGTATGAGAACCTAATATACATAAGTCAAAGAGATATCAATGAATATTACCCTAGGGAATAAAGAATAGCCCCCACAATCTGCCAGTTATATGTTTCTCAGGCCTTCCTTGGTGAATTCCCAAGGACATCTTCTTAATCCATTACGTAGATAATCTCCTTCTGGAACATCCAGATGCAGTCTATCTGCAAAGGACTGTTGAAAAAGTGTTTTAAAAAAAATCTCATTACATCTGATGGTGGTGTCAGATCAGGTTTAAATAGTATCCCCCTTTGCCTTAAGCTTTTTCCACTGCTAAGCAGGCCTGCCCCCCTTCCTTTAAATTGGAAATGAAGGAATTGTACTCATTCTTAGAACGATTATGTTCACAGCTAACTGACTTAAACCTTTTCTACCCATCCCCAATCAAGAAATGAGATAACTCTTTTCATTGTTGGAGGGCCCAATTTGCCCGTCCATCAAGGTTAGACTTACTCATGAGGCTGGAGATCTACTACAAAAGGTTGGGGCCATTGTAGCTATCTTTAGCCTGCAGTACCACGACTCTCAAAAGCCTTTGTTGGCCATGATCCTCTGAACACCCAGGGGGGTTGAGGGAGTGTTATGTCAATCTGTGCCCCTACAATAGATACATTAAGCACATTCTGATCTGTGCAAAGTCACCTCTAAGTCCGATCAATCCTTGCAACTTGGCCTTAAGGCACAAATGCTGGCACAGAGAACATATGGACAAGAGCCAAAGAAGCTTGTCTTCCCCCTTTCTTCAAAGAATACCCAGTCACTCTGGGAGGACTCTATCTTATTTCAGGAAATGGTTGCAGGATTCACAGGGACAATCACTTGCCAAAAAACAAGATTTTAGCAGGGCTTTCTACTCCTTCAATAAAGATACAGCCCCATGCAATCCCGTCCTCCACTCCCATCCCTCACAACACCCTGCCCTTCTCAGATTCCAATAAAAACAGATATGGTGTCCTTATCCAGCATACTGGTTACAAAAGTGTTAAATATGTTATCCCTAACCCTGATTCTGTTCAATTGAGTGAGCTTTTGGCCTTCCTCAAGGTTCTAGTAGAGTGCCAGACTGAGCCCATTAACACTTTTTCTGACAGCCAGTACACTGAACAGTTCATGTGCTTGCCTTTTCTCAAAAAGACTCACTGACCCCATTATCAGTACTATGCTGCTCATACAATATTCCTTAAATCAAAGGACTGAAAACTGGCCCCTATCACATATTAGATCTCACGCCAAATTACCTGGAATATTGACTCAAGAAAAATCACAGACACTGTCAGGTTAACAGCCAGTGTGGATCTCCTAGACCAAGCCAGGATTCTTCACCAGCATCTCCACAGAATTTGCATAGAGTTCTTCCAGAATTATCAGTCTCCCAATGAGACACCTCTTGGGCATGTGCCACTTGTGCTCCTCTTGCCCCTTTAGGATCACTTCAACACACAGGGGTTAACCCCTCAGGCTTGTTACCTAAGGCCAGCTGGCAGATGAATGTTATTCACTATACCCCCTTTGACAATCTTAAATATGTTCATGAGATAGTAGATACCTATTCCTCCTTTGGTTATGCCTTTGCCCTTTCTGGGGAGAAAGCTGTCCTTAAGTCAGCCATGGTAGTTATAGGGGTACTTTGGGCACTTAAGACTGACAAATAGCCTTGCCTATGCCTCTCAACAATTCAGTGACTTCCTGGGGTCCTGGAAGATTTCCCATACCACTAGCATTCCCCAAAATTTGCAGGGACAAGCCATTGTGTAGAGGATCAACCTAAGGAGCTGTTGGCCTGTTGGCCAGGCTAGGAGAGATCCTCATCTGGCCTTAACAGAGGTCCTTTTCCATATGAACTTTCTCAGTTTTGATGACAAGGGTCAGTCCGGCCTTCAGGCAATTGGCATCTCAACCTGCCCCTGGTGAGATCAAGAGATCTTATCTCCTTCCAAAGGCAGCAGACAGCTCCTCTACTAACCCATGGGTGAGGTGAGGGTATGCTTATGTTTTTTCTAAGACTGCTATGACAGCAATACAGGTTCCAGTAAGAGATACGTGTCTAGCCATGGATCAGCCTGCTTCCACCAAGGAGGAATAGCTCAGGATAGGTAAGGTATATACTCCCCTTTCTTGCTCTCATTGCTACTCAACTCCCGAAAACAAATTCATTTATTTCAATTAAATCAGATAAGGGCAGAGGCCTCTAAGTAATATAAAAAGGCTATTTGACTCGGCACTCAGGAGACAGAGGCAGGTGGATCTCTGTGAGTTCGAGGCCAGCCTGGTCTACAGAGCTAGTTCCAGGACAGGTTCTGAAGCAATACAGAAAAACCCTGTCTCAAAAAAAAAAAAAAAATCTATTTGATTGATGGGGAATGTTCTTCTGTGTATATGTTTCTCTTACTAGTTAATGAATAAAACACTGGTTGATTGGCCAGACAGGAAGTGACATAGCTGGGCAGAATCAGGACATAAGCAGGGACAAACAGGAAATCACTCTCTTCTCTGTGGAGATGCTGAGCAGTCATTATGTAGCAGGCAAAGGAGCTGCATGTCGGCCTTCCCCAATAAGATAAGACCACGTGGAAATAGTTATGGGTTAATAATCAAGACAGCCAATAAGAAACCCAAGCCAATGGCCGACCGCTTTATAACTAATATAGCATTCATGTGTTTCTTTGGGGGCTGAGAAGGGCAGGGGTACCTGCCAGGCCAGAAAGCTCACTTTACATTTGCTCTCTCCTGGATGCTCACATATGACGTAATTGGAAGGGCGGTATTGTTAATACTTGTTTTCTTTAAATGTCTTCTAGCCACAGTCGCTGTCAGAGGTCCTGATGGTGCCTAGCTAATGAGGGGTGACTAGGCAATGTCAACAAATCAGAACACCTGGGTGCTGGGAAAGTATATAAATTTGTTTTTCCTTTGAGCTGACTCCCAGGATCTCTGTCATTGACCCCTGAATCCTCACCCCCTCCCCCTGAGGAAGCCATTGGGTCCCAGCAACACTACATGTCTGTCTGTCTGTCCCCTGGTGTCTCCCTGGCATCTCCCTTTCTTTCTCCCCTGAGCCTAATTTCCTCCTCCTACTCTCCCTCCACAGTTCTGCTTATACCTTCTTCCCCACTATTGGCCATTTAGCTTTTTGCTAGACTAATCAGGTGCCTTAGGCAGGCAAGGGAAAGCTACAACACATATTTACATAATTAACAATTATTCAGAAACAAATGCAACAAATCTTTGCAGTTATGCAAATATCCCACAACAAATGGAATCAGAGATGTGTGCACCTCTTCACTTCCCATGAAATGAACAGTAGGTAAATTCCTAGGGCCATATATTTATCAAAGAAAACCTTGACCTTCCCCCTTTCCTGCCCCTTTCCCTTTTCTGAGAGGTGACCCTAACTAGGAATAGCCAACTTGGACTGAGTCTAGAATCCACAGCCAGGCCTAGAAACTAAGTCTCTGTAAAATTTGAAGCCATTGCCTTTGCAAGGTTTAAGCTATTATGTTAAATATTATATTCCAAACTAGAATGATTAATCTTCACATAAAGACTTGAGAGAAAATATAAAAGGAGAAAGAGAAGATGAGGACGAGGAGTAAGATGTTCTAATGTCTGCTGTCCTGGAACTCCTTATGTAGGTCATGTTAGCCTCACCTTCAGACATGCATTCGCCTGACTCCCCAATAGTGGGATTAAGAACATATGTCTGCACATCTGGCTTCAAAAACTTACTCATTTTCATCCAGGCTCTCAAGCTTGGCCTGAAATTTGTGTTATAGCTGAGGATGACTTTGAACTTTGATCTTCCAGCCTCTGATTCCCGTAACAACCACACCACTACACCCAGATGGTTGGGAGGGGCCTTTTTTCCCTTTTCTTGGACAGAGTCTTGCTATTATACTAGGCTGACCTTGAACTCTATGTTAATACTGCCTCAGTCTCACCAAGTGCTGGAACTACAGATGTATAGCACCACACCCAGTTCTCAGTTCAGAAGGTGTGGATGATTGCCACCAAGCTTGATGACCCTGAGTTTGTATGCTGAAACTCACATAATGGAAAGGGATAACTGCTTCCTACAAACTGTCCTGTGACCTCAACATTTACACTCATACACATAAAATACATGAATTAAGAGTAAAAATTTTAAGAATCCTGATTTGGGACAACTCAATCTATTCTTGTCAATTTAATCGACTCAAGTGAAAAGTCTGTTTTCATCTATGACAGAAGCAGGGTAGAAAAAGATAGTACAATGAATTGATTAACATCACACTTCCAAATTAAAAATATTGCCCAACCCCACCAGAAAAATGCTTTTGCCAATGGTTCCTCCCTTGCACCCTTCTATGAACTTCAAATACTGTTCGTTCCTCTTTCAAAGATGCCCATTGGGATTAGAGGTGTGTGCCACCACCACAGGCAGCAGACTTGCACTTGGCTGACATACTATCCAGGAAGCAACTGCAAACTGCAAGCTGTTGAGCTCTAGACTTGCTGAAATTCGCTGATGTGAACCAGTCAGGTTTATGTGATTGCTCCCTTCACCATGAACAGCTAATCAGATGCTTCTGATAAATGTCCCCTGCCCAGCCTTTGAGAGGCCTTTCGGCTTCCTAGGCCCTGACAACCAATGCCTCAGTTTCAGCTGGAAGTAGTTAAGAGTATATAGTCCCTGCTCCCCTTAACAGGCTGAAAAAGCTATGTCAAAAGGAAACTCCCCTGACCTAGGGGACCAAATGTCTACCTACAATGAAAATTGATACACCAGAAAAATGGGCTCAGATCAATGTTAAGATTCATTTACAAATAGCTCTACCATATGATCGGGCACTTGGTCTCCTTTACACGGAACAAAGATCCATCACAGGGCCATTGCCCCTTCTGCTTGTAATTACTGTTGGCTCTTATTAATACAATCATTAAATGACAATTCCTGTCTGGGTACTTTTAAGCTAATAGTTATTACATCCAAATGTAAACTGGTATACACCACAATCAAGGACTTGACCAAGGACACAACTTCAGGTGGAAATGTTATACCCTGTTAACCTGTTAGCACTACCTGCCCAAGAACCAGGCAACATCCTGGAAAGATGTGAGTTGTAGTTATTGAAAATAACAAAGCTTTATGGTATGGTATCCTGTGGGTTTTAGACATAAGCCCCAACATGTGCCTTGGGGCCACTCAGCTTAAAAGTTTCCATTAAGTGATCCTGACCAAATTCCATCTTGGTCAGTATATAAGGTTTTAATTAAAAAAAAAAAAAAAAAAAAAAAAAAAAAAAGAGAGTTAATCTTCTAAAGGACCTGTGTTAGTTCAAAGCACCTACACGACTCCAGTTCCAGGAGATCCAATGCCCAAGTCTACCACCCATTAGCACCAGGCATGTACACGGGGTACAGATATACACATAGGCAAACACCCATACATGCATAAAAAAAATGTGTTGAGACTTTACAGGGCTGGAGAGATGGCTCAGCAGTTAAGAGCATGTACTCCTCTTCCAGAGGACCTACCTGTTCAGTTCTTAGTACAAAATGGTGGGCAGCTTACAACCACCTCGAAGTCCAGCACCACAGAATCCAACATCCTCTTCTGGCCTCAGCAGCTGTACACATGGCAATCCCTCATACAGACACATAAAAAATAAAATCTTTCCTGGATATAGTGGCAAACACATTTAATCTCAGCACTCAGAAGGCAAAGTCAAGGACAGCCAGAACCTTATCAATTAAACATTTTTTTTTTAAAAAACCTGGCATTAAAACAAAATCATTTGTGTTATGTAAAACTAATTTTTTTGAACAATTTATGTGCATTAATGTAAAGGTGTCAGATCCCTGAAACTGAAGTTACAATTGTGAGTTGCCATGTGGGTGTTGAGAGCACTGGCTGCTCTTCCAAAGGTCCTCAGTTCATTTCCCAGCAACCACATGGTGGTTCACAACCATCTGTAATTAGACCTGATTCTATCTTCTGGCCTACAGTCATAAATGCAGATAGAGCACAATACACATAAGTCTTAAAAAAAATAAAAGCATTAGCTATCTAATATCACAATTTACTACAATGATTTTACTAAGTGACTATGTGCAACAGCTTTGTAGTTGGGCTAAAAGTAGATTTGGAATTGTTCTTTATAAAGCATGCAAAAAAAATAAATAAATAAAAACTGGCTTGGCGCTGGGAGCTCACTTTTAATCACAGCACTCAAGAGGCAGAGGCAGGCGGATCTCCAGTTGAGGTAAGACCAGCCTGGTCAATAAGAGCTAGTTCCAGGACAACTAAGACTGTGAGAAGTCCTACCCCAACAAACAAAATAAAAAATAAAGAGAATTAGCACTGTAGCTGCTCTAAAATTCATACTCAAGCAGTAACATCTGTAGTCATCTAACTCAGTAGTCCCCCCCCCCAGACTAAAAGGGCTAATACTAATTATTCCTTTGCACAAAGCACAGTACTTGGAATCTTGGGACTATGATTTGTAGAATGAGCATGTATGAATAACAGCAGTTGGGAATTCTCCTATTCTCACTGTTCTAATTGATATTAGAAGACACAGCAAAGGCAATGTGCTCAAAATGATCTACAAAGACCATATACTTGCAGCTTGAGTTGAAAAACATGAGGATTTATTTAGACTGCCAACCTTCCAATCAATCACTCTGCCAACTACTGGAAAGCTAGAAACAATGTTGTCATATAGCTGTTTCCTAATTGAAGACATTCCCTTCTAAAGGGAGACTCCCTAAAACTCAGAAAACTAAAGAAACAAGGCTTTAAAACTCAGGAAGTTACAAACTTCTTAAACCCTCTTGTTCCACAATCTTGTAGACATTCAAACCAAGCTAATTGCAAGTTATACAGAGAGCTACACGGACGTAGCTTTCATAAGTAGTAACCCATGCTAGGGTGGGTTTTTTGAAGATGTTGCATCTCAGCTCCTGCAAAAAGCTCATAGTTCATCAAACTAGACAGACTTGGGTAGAATCATTTAACACACCCCTGGTGCTATACCCTGGGTGAAGCCAGATTTGTTCTAATCTCTCAAGGATGTTACCTACACAACACATGCATTTAACTCAACAGGCTAAGAACTCAAGGTTCTATTTTAAATGCTTTTGTGTGAAGATATCAGATCCTCTGGAGCTAGAAAGACAGTTGTGAGTTGCCACGTGGGTGCAGAGAATTGAACTGGGTCCCTCTACAGCCAGTGCTCTTAACCAATCATTAAGTACTTTGAAATGTATGAACATACTATCTCAGGGTATGTATCACAAATCTAACCATGACAATGAATTGGTTCATATGTCCCTTTATACACCTTCAAGGTGACTTTTACATTTTTTAATCTTGAATTTCTGATATTCAACTTGCAAAATGCTCCATCCGAAAATCTCTTGTAATGCTGAATTGTACATCAATAAAACTATATGTACAACCAGTGAAGCATGTAGGTGGACCAAGCATACCACAATACTTTGTAATTAGGGGAACTCTTACCAGTTCTAGGATCAAACTCAGGTATTCTGATACCTTCTCTTTCTGAGCCATCTCACCTTTCCATTTTTGCTATGCAGCACAAGGTCACCTTAAACTTTTGTCGACCAAATGCTGGGGAAGACAGAGCCATCAGGCTGTGTAGCATGCCTTAAAAGTTTTTTACTCCATTTGCCAGAATGTTATGTACAGACAGACACCACTGTGCCTGGTACCAAGCAGGCCATAAAAGGGCACTAGATCCTCTGTAGCTGGGATTACAGGTGATTGACACTACAGACATGTCGGTGCTGGAACCTGAACCCCAAATGCTCAAGAAGCTGTTGAACACCTGAGTACATGCTTCATCCCCTACCCACGTTTTTAAGGAAGGCTCTTACTATGTATGTAGCCTCAAACAGGCCTCAAACTCATCTCACCTGCTTTGCCTCCTGAGTTCTGGAATTAAAGGAACAGGGAACAGACCCAGCAGTTTTTAAGGGTGTTTTGTCCTTAAAACATGTGTGCAGTGCCTTTGGAGAGATCAAGGACATCAGAGTTCCTGGTTGAGATATGTCATATGAGTGATGGGAACCAAACTTCTAGGTCTTCTAGGTCAGTGCTCTTAACTATGGAGACACCTCTTCAGCTACCTCCCCCATATAGTAGATCTTAAGGATATTTAGGCCTTAACTGGGAAATAATATAAGATGCAAATTCTTGGCACATGCTTTTAATCACAGCACATGGGAAGCAGAGGCAGGTAGATCTTTTGAGCCCAGGGTCTACAAAGTTGTTCCAGGGCAATCATTAGAGAATCTGTCTTAACACCCCCACCCTCCCACCCCCGGCCACACACACACCATGCAATCTAACATCCTTATAATCCTCATTTTTAAAGACTACAAAACTAAAACCAACATTCCAAAATCCAATCAATTGTGGAACTAACAATGAAACTTTCATGAGGCACATTAAATGTAAAAAAAAAAAAAAAAAAAAAAAATCACTTGGCTTTATAGACTATGCTGGCCTCTCAAATCTGCCTGTCTCCAAGTGCTCAGACTAAAAGGTATATACCACACCTGATTTCAGAGCACTAACTTTGTAATTTAGGTGAGAAAGAGCTATGTATCAAGACTGCCCCCAAAAGGAAGCAAAAAGTAACTTTTAGTGTGGTAGTTCCCACCTTTAATCCCAGCACTTGGGAGGTAGTACTGCCAAGTTTGAGGATGCCCTAGACTAAAGACCACATTTTCTTAAATAACTATAGGTTTCTTACAAGTAAAAGCTGTTCAAGGCTGGCAAAATAGCTCAGTGTGTGAAGATACTTGCCACCTAAGCCTGATGACATAAAATCAACCTCAGAACCCATGTAAAAACTCCACAAATTTGTCCATACACACCTTAGCATGTGTATACATCTACATACACCCCACAGCATGTGTATATATACACATACACCTTGGCATGTATGTACATACAAACCATGCTAAATAACAATTTTAATCTGACTTCCAAATAAATCCATTATTCATGAAGACAATGTTATTCACCGTTAATTTTTAAATCCTGTCTAATTCCCCCAACTAAACCTTATTCCTATATGACCAACTAGCTCCTACAAATTATTTGAACTACCTGAAAAATACATGCTCAAACCATCAATAACAAAGTAATCGGAATTTTACAAAGAATACTTGTGGTCTATAGAACTGGTTAACTGTTAACCACTGTCTTGTGCCACTTTATGTACTGAAAACTTCAGATCAGAGGCTTAAGAGAAGCCATAGGCCAGCTGACACCAACACTCAAGGTTTTATTGTACATGTTACCAAGGTTACCAAGACATTGTGAAAGCCAGTTCTATTTCTTTCTACCTTTACGTGGATTCTAGGTTGAGGTTATTAGGCACAATGACCCACTAAGCTTTTTGTTTTGGGGAGGGAGGAAGGCTTCAACTGTATTTAACAGTGATACTTAAAAACGGGTCATTTTGCCAGGTGGTGGCATATACCTTTAATCCCAGAGTTTGAGAGGCAGATGGATTTCAGTTTCTTAGGGGCCAGTCTAGTTTACAAATTGAGGTCCTGATAGCCAGGACTGTTACACAGATAAACTGTCTTGAAAACAAACAAAAAAACCAGGTCATTCCTTATGCTATCTACTTTTAGAAATGAATTTACTAGGCTATCTAATATGCTTGACTACCTAGACCATACCATTTGGTCAGGAAGGAAAAAAAAAAACAAAACAAAAAAAAAAAATTCAATGTAAATCTAAATAAATGTCAGGCATATATTTGCATGCCCCAACACTGAAAGACAAACTGACCAGAACATCAAATGGGATCATTAACTACTACTAAATAGGAAAACCACCACTTGTACTACAGAAAGCAAGGGTAAGAAGGGTGCTCAAGGTTAACCCCGAACTACATCCTGTTGGCTTGCTTTTATTATCTATATAGTAAGGGCATTGAATCAAATGATGGGGGGGTGGAGGGAAAAGGAATCTAACATTTCAGATCTTTGGGGGGGGCACTAAAAAGCAGTAAAGTTCAGACCTATTTTGAGTGAACACAGAACTAAGAGCATTGTAACAACAGGTCAGGCCAAGAGAATTTAGTGCATTTAAAGAAGTCAAAGAAGCATGTGTGCAGAATCAGTCTTCTTTCCATCTTTATGTGGGTTCTGAAATGAAATTCGGGTCACCAAGCTTGTGTGTGGCAACTGCCTTTACCCACTAGGTCATATTGCAGGCTCACAGAGAACTTTCTATAACTCTACAAATGAATAAAGCACCCAAATTATTGTGTTCTTCTGTCACCAGCTTTTCCTTACTTAAAGACATTAGCACAGAAAGAAAAGTCCAAACTGTCATCTTTCAGTCCTCCACATTCCCCTCTTTAATATGGCATTTTGTTCTATATACAATGATGAAAATTTAAAACAAACAAAAGGAACTTTAGTCAAACTCCCCTTCCTCCTCCAGCTTTATTGGAATAGTTTAAAATTACATTTTCTATTTTCTAGGACTTCAGTTGCTTTTTTCCATCTGACTTTTTAAAAACTGATTACAGCAAATGAAACACAGTTGTCTAAGTGATATAGTATACAAAAATAACATCTTGATTTCTGTGAAAATGCATTTCTCTGCAATTCCTAAATAGCTCCAAATTATGCTAACTCTGAGCGATGTTTACTCTGGGTTTTAGATTTATAGATTTAGTCTTTGAAAAAAAAAATGTGTTCTACACCTTTACCATCACCATCTGCATGGGATGAAGCTGCTCCTGTGTTAGGCTTTTATCCCGATTTCCCTGGTATAGCCATCAACACATTTGTCTTTTCAGTTTACTCTCCCACTCAACTGTATGTTCTATGAGGGCCTGATACAGATGTTACTTGATGTTATTTAGTAGCTACTGAGGTCAGCCAATCCAAGGCCGTCATTATGCTAAAAAATTAATGTTATTTATGGAAGCTCAATGCTTCCAGAATTGGTTTTACCTCCTACATGGGAACACACTTAAACCCAGAAGGGCTTATTGGTCTGACTGAACTCTTCCCATTCATTAATCCCTATTCACCAGTGGCATGGAAAGGGGGTTCTTTAACAAAGCATTATACATAACACCTCTACCAAACTAAACATAAACTTTTTTTTTGTAGTTAAATGCAGAAATTCGGTTTTTTTCCACCCCTTTCCTCCTTTTACACTGCAAGTAAAGCTCACTGGCCTGGGAACAGCCTCTATCTGCCAACCTTTGGCCAGTGAAGAGGATTCAGAGAAAATAATACAACCATCAATCAGAAAGGAGGGGCGACAAAGGAAAATAATTAGGCTGTGGCCTCAATTGTGCATTCCCGTGCAAGATGCCCTGACTCGCCACAGCGGTAACAGTTGACTTCACTCGTCTTGCTGCAATTGATGGCTACATGACCAGTT
Source organism: Phodopus roborovskii (assembly GCF_943737965.1). Taxonomy (NCBI): domain Eukaryota; kingdom Metazoa; phylum Chordata; class Mammalia; order Rodentia; family Cricetidae; genus Phodopus; species Phodopus roborovskii. The sequence continues at coordinate 1,312,405 of NW_026126575.1, forward strand.
TCACCACACCTAAAAAATAAGTAATAAATTAAATTTTCACACTGCATTCTCAGTCTACATAGAACACAAACAAGTACATTTTTAAGATTATAAGCATTTTGGGAGCCATTACTGCCCAAGTCTTTTCCTTTTTTTTTAAAATCCCTTCCAGTGGGCTAAATATATATATACACACATATATGTTATATATATACATATAGCTTTACATTGGAGACAGGCTCCTATGTTAAGTCAAAGTTGGCCTCAAACACAACCTAGCCTTGAGCTGGATCTTCAGGTGTTACATTATTATACACAGCTAAAACCCCAGATGTTTGTATTTTGTAACTAAGAACAAAGAGGAAAACTAGGTTCTCAAAAACCTTAAGAGATTAACTATCGCCAGGCATTGGTGGCGCACACCTTTACTCCCAGCACTCAGGAAGCAAAGGCAGGTGGATCTCTGTGAGTTCAAGGCCAGCCTGGTCTACAGAGTGAGTGCCAGGACAGGCTTGAAAATAAAGCAATACAGAGAAACCCTGTCTTAAAAAAAAAAAAAAAAAAAAACAAAGAGATTAGCCTATCACCAAGGTGAAAATGTTAGCAAAAATGTTCTGCTATTCGTAAATTAATCACTACAGTTTAATTTATATACGCCCAATAGCACGTAACTACTCCAGTCAAACAATAGATCATATATGAAAGTCAGAGTACAAATCACAGAAGTTTGTTTCTTCTCTCCACCATGAGATAAAACAGGTATGGTATGCACAAATACTTTTATATCCACCAAGCCCTCACTGGCCTATACTGCACTTGATGATCTAAAGTCATCTGCCACTATGGCAAATGACTTTCATTCCCCAGAATCCACCCCATGGAAGGAGAACCAAGTTCACAAGCTGTCTTCATATTTTAAATGCACTGATAAGGCTCTCCCTTTAACCAACAATACCTTCACAAAAAGCTACAATGACTCACCTATAGCACTTCACCTTGGTGCAGTCTTTTTGAATATGTCCAAATTCACCACAAGAATAGCACTTCTGCTCATCCGCGTGGTCACAGTCGCGAGCCAGATGGCCTGGCTTGCCACAGTTGTAGCAGCATTGCTCTCGCTCTCTCTTGGGCTCCTTGCAGTCCTTGGCAATGTGGCCACCTCTACCGCAATTATAGCAGGCTTCAACAATAAGGAAAAGAAGCAGACCAAGACTATAAAACCTTTACAAAATAATGATATGGTGCTTCAAACAACATGCTACAAACCCTCTAAACATGACAAAGCTGTGTGTCCCAAAGTATGAAGTGTTAAATACTTACCATCCTCCTGAAGATCACAATCCTTAGCAAGATGACCAGACTCACCACAGCGGTAACAGATGTCAGGAAGAGAGGAGGAAACAAACTGGAACCCTATTTTGAGCAGGGAAAAAAAAAAAAAAAGAATTGGGATGATCAGGCCAGTCTTGGTATTACTGAATTCTGGAGCACCTCAAAATTTTTTATTCGACAAAAATACCTCTATCCGAGGTAAAACCACCTCTGCCACGGCTTCTCATTCCACGACCCCGACCTCCGCCAGTAGGGCATTCTCTGGCCCAGTGGCCAGATCGTCCACACTTGAAGCATTCGTTGCTGCTCATAGCTGCAATTAAAAGCTTTCAAATATAAAAAAATAAAAAATAAAAAAAAAACCAAAATCAAAACACTTGAATTTACTTTATAGTCATTAGAATAGCATCTCTATTTTTGACTCATGTACTACCATATGCATGAAAAACCCAAAAATTGTATCTTACAATTTCTAAATAAGGAATATATGGATTAACATGTTTGAGTTATAATCCCTGCAGTACCTCAATATTCCAGGTTCAGATTATTTTTACCTAAGTGGTTTGCCAGCATGAATGTTATATAGCCACGTGAACCTAGTGACCAAGGAAGCTCATATTTTCAAAAAAAAAAAAAAACCATTGCCCAGAAATACTAACTTAAAAATTCAACCTAAGAACAGTGACTGAGAGCTGGGCGTTGGTGGCACACACCTTTAACCCCAGCACTCAGGAGGCAGGCAGACCTATGTGAGTTCCAGGCCAGCCTCCAAAGCCAGAGAAGCCCTGTCTCAAAAAAAGCAGTGGCTGAGAATCCTGAGTTCTAGGCCAACCAGGGGCATATATATTCAGATCATTTCCCCAAAACCTGAGACCAAAAGTCACCCCACAACCAGTGAGCTCAGCAGTCTAATGGCCTTAGATAGTGTGAATGCAAGTTGCTTGCCCTCTCTCTTTGGCCAGGCCACTCACAAAGCACACTATTTTATGTATAAATGCATTCAGAGACTTGACCATTCCTCATAAAAGCTTAAAATACAGCTGAAAAATGTGTCTGTCCTAATTATATTTCTCTGCAGTCCCCTCTCACTTGCCTCACCCATTTCTAACTTTTAAGAGCCACTTCAATGCCAAGTCTACAAGAAAATCTGCACACACCCCCCAGCTTGGAATTTGCATTAAAATCCAGAGTACTTTGTTAATAGCTGCTAAATCAAACTAACACAATGCTTTTTTAGCATATTCCAGTATGGCATGCCATACAGTGATCCTTTTTAATAGCAGTTATGCAAGCATGGCTTTTGGGGACAGCAGGGAAATCTTAAGTCCTCTTTCTGCTTTGTGCAACTGTGTGCATCTTATATAGACCCAATCCAATAAAATACAAAAAGTAATAATGTGTTTGCTGTCACAAGCTACTACAACAGTAATTTACTACTACGGTAATGTTTTCAATTATGCACTTATTAGGGTACAGTCACTCAAACTAGTTTTCTCAAACAACAACTATGATTCTATGCAAGATTTTTTTAGTAGGCAAAGCTTTTGCTTCCTAGGGATCAAGGCTTACTCTGTAAGAATTTTTAGAGACAGGGTTTCTCTCTCTGTAGCTTTGGGGCCTGTCCTGGAACTAGCGCTGTAGACTAGGCTGGCCTTGAACTCAGAGATCCACCTGCCTCTGCCTCCCAAGTGCTGGGATTAAAGGACATTTCTGATTTAAAAAAACAAACAAAAGCCCAAAGAACAAAACTTAACTCCAGGTTGGAAAGATGGCTCAGTAGTTACAAGCATGTGCTGCTCATGGAAGGGCTGGAATTCAGTTTCCTGCATTGACACGGCCCCAGTTCCAGGATACTAAGTAAGACACCCTCCTCTGGCATCCACTAGCACCAGGTATGCACATGGCACACATACATGCAGACCAATAGTTACACAAAATAAAGGCAGAGTAAACTAAGAAAGTTCTAGGTGGAAAGTTATTATCTAACAATCCTGGAATTATTGAAAAATTTCCACCAGGATAACTAAAATGAGCCAGCAGACCGCTCTCTACTGTCACTTGTTATGCAAGCTTTTAATAATTCAGAGCTCTGTAGGATTACTATCATAAAGTGCTACACAAAATGTCAGCATGAAATAAATGATCATGAATGTCTACATGGTGAGATTAGATCTCAACCTCCCCCCCAAAACCCCATATACTGCTTTTAGGCAACATAAGATCCATTTGTTCTTTTGCTTTACTAAAAACCTAGTTATTAGTTATCAACTACGCTAGATGTTTCTAAAGATTCTAGTAACATGGTTAATCCCGGCTTAACTAGTCAACTATGTTAAGCAGTTATGTTACCTCAGACACATGGCTAGCTGAGTGCAATGGCACTGAAGGGAGAATCTGGATTTGAATTTGAAGGCAATATAATATGGGATACTCTAGGCCTCTTCACACCCCTCCACTGTTCTGTTTCGTTTGCAAAAGGGAGGTGATAAAGCTGATCTGTTGTCAGAAGCATTACAAGTTCCCTTTACTTCATAGCTGCTCAATGTCAAACATCTGTTAAAGCTTCATGACCCCTGCACAAGTTATCCCAAGTCACCCAGTTATTTACAGATACTTTAGTACATGGGAGTAATACAGATTAGCTTCCCACTTTAAAGTCAATTTCCTAATTGAAAGGGATGAAGTTTACCAGAAATACAGTCTGAACTCCTACTACTAGATCAAGTATCTTTTTCAAAACTAGATAAAGCCACATGGGTTGAAATCCCAGCATTTGGGAGGCAGAGGCAGGAGGATTGAGGATCTGTTCAAGGTCAACCTTGCCTACATGAAACCCTGCCTATGTATGGAAGGGGGTGGGGAGGGAGAAGCATTACACATGGGCTGGGAGATGACTCAGTGGTTAAGACCATTTACTGCTCTAGCACAGGATCTCTTTTGTCCTCTAGGCAACTCACATAGGCGAACGTGCAGACATGTACACATATTGGACAGGGCAGATCCTGTAGGAGACCTCTTCGCCTTGTCAGCTCTCTTCTTCAACCTTCACGTGGATTCCAAGGATCAAACTCAGGTACCAGATTTTTTTCCCCATAAGTACTTGACCTGCTGAGTACATTTTTGTGCCACTCTATGCCTTAATTGTAAATATTACATTGTCATGACACACACCAGTTAAAGATATGGTAGGTCAACACCACTCAAAAATGACAGTGATCAACAGGTACATTTGGAAAAGATTCACTTGGAGGCCAGGTATGCTAAACTAAGTAAGAGGCTTGATTATTTTACAAGTTCTGAACATATCCAGACTTACCAGATTAAATAACAGAATTAGCAATTTGTTAATTCATAGCAATTTTGTTTTTTTTTTTTTTGGAGACAAAGTGAAATAGATTGTATTTCACCTTTTATTATATCTAGTTTATTACAACAGTGTGTGGCATTGTGGTACCAAGCTAATTTACTGAGCATAATACAAAGTGAGCTTGTTCAGAGGGTCAAGAACTGTACTATAGTCTCAGTTCCTACCTTGATAAGGTAGGAATAATTCTGTGCTTGGGGGAAAAAATTGACAGAGAGCATAGGAAGGAATGTAAATCATTTGTTAGGAAAGCCAGATGAAATAGTAAAGATAGCTCTGTACATACCATACTTGCCAAGGGCCATGTTTCTTTTCAGTATTCCCATTATATAATATAAATGCACTTTCTAGGAGGTAGTTAGGATTTTTTTTTTAAATCTTGTGTTGAGGTTGAGCCCTTCCTTAGTGGCACTCTACACTGAGCTACATCTTCATCCTAGAGATGACTACTTCATTAGAATTTCTATTAGTCTTGACTATATAAATCCCTTACTGGTTTTGGTATAGAAAATGTTATTGAGCAGGGCTGTGGTGGCACACATGTTTAGTCCCAACACTGATGAGGCAGAGGCTGGGGGCTCTGAGTTCAAGGCCATCCTGGTCTACAAAGCTACACAGAAACCCTGTCTCGAAAAACAAAGACAAACAAGTAAAAAAGGGAACACATCACAAAGAACAAGTGACTTATCTACTAAAGCCATACAGGTAGATACAAGTACAAACAAGATGTTAACATTTTGTCTCTAAATCTCTATAGAATTAAGGCTAAGTGATAAAGTGATAAGCATATACATACATGCTTCTTCTATATTACTTGAATTCCAATGTACAAAATATTCATTCTTTTAGATAAACCAAGTAAAAACTATAACAGTTAACACTCTGAAGTCATTTTAAATTTATTCACAGTAATCTTTCGGAGATTTCTCAATCTTAAACCAGAATATTTTCCCCCTCAAACCTCAGTGTCAACGCACACAAACACTAGCAACTTAATTTCACTAGCTAAATATCCTCAGTTTTAACAATGGAGTCAACTCCAGATGATTACTGTAACAGTCTCTTATTTCCACCCCCTACCCCTTTTAGAAATAGGGTCTCTCATCAAGCTTTTGTTGGCCTGGAATTTATTAGGCTGTCCTCAAATTGACAGATGGGTCTCACCATCCTAAGTTCAGGCATTAAAGAAGTGTGCCACCACTCTTGGATTTCTCTGCCTTTTTAAGACAAAGTTTTACTGCCTCAAATTTATTTACAATCCTCCCAAGTGCTGGGATGATATAGACCATGTAGGCCTGTATCACCACACCTGGCTTGTTTTCCTAATGTACAAAGCACTATGTGCAATCTGAATTTGAGGCCCAAGTTCACTTCATTATCTATCCCAACTATTTAACAACCTGAAATTAGACACTGCCAGAATATGAGCCCTATTAAGTGAGGCAGTATGGAAAAGAGAATTCTCCACATAGCTGGCCATGATGCCTTGGTATTAGTCTTATGGCTCTCAACTTACTGTCAGCCTGGAGGTTAGGAAGAGGAAGGCAAACTTTCTCAGTAAGTATTTACCCAATGGAGAAATCATTCCAGCGATTTACTTACTAGATAATTTTATTGGGTTCTAAAATGCCCCCCCAAATCACCATACATCACAAAAACGAATACTTTTTTGTCCACCAAAGCTGTTTAATTGCTGGAATATAATCCCTTGGTCTCCTTCTACTTTGATTTAAAACATTTTACAGATTGCACATCTCTTTGAAATAAATTATTCCTTGCTATCAATATGAAGAGGAGTAATTACAATACAAAAATGTCTTAATATGAAGTAGGAGGAAGTACACAGATACACTACTGTTAGGTTTTTAAAACCTGTTGCCAGGAGCTGTAATTTGGGGCTGAAATTAAGCCCTTAATTCAGCCCTTGGGATTCCAATAAATTATTTCTTTTATAGTCCAGCATACAGAGTTCCTTGTAGACAAGAAGCTTTTAAAGAGTTAAAAAAAAAAAAAGTACCTAGAACCATGGGGGTTATCACCTGGTAAGCTTAAACCCTCTAATTATTTTGGTTTTTTTTTTCTGAATCAAAGAATTAGGCATAAAACTACAGCTTATGTCTTTTTAAAACTCAAAAAATCTTACAATGTATACCAAGAACAAATGGTTAACTTGAATTTTTTTAATCAAAAAATTAAATCATTGGTGCAAAACCTCTCCAAAACTCGACCAAACAGAAAATGGGGCTATAACGTAATTCCCTTTCACTAAAAGGCAGACAAACTCAATGTCGTGGTTTAACTTGCCTGTTTTCTGTTCTCAAGAATATTGCTAAAACTTGAAATCAGACGATTGCTGGTCTACGTTTCCGTTCCCCAAGACCCCCACCCCCACCTCAAGACCAGATGTAGTCACTTCCTCTGAAAGTGCCTGGTAGCCGAGGCCATGTGCTTGACATGTGGCAACACCAAGCCAAGTGGAGGCGATTAGACCGTTCTAAAAACAGGTTTTCACGATAATGAAAATCCAGATTCATCTTTGCCAATTCTACTGCCGAGGCTTGCTTGTAATTTATATCCGTTTAATCTGGGAAATAATGGCAGACTTACCCCGCCGAGATTGCCTTAAAGGCCCGACAAACTGGGAGTCTTTCCCACCCTCGCCCACCCGCCCGCCCCATAATAGGGTTTAAGGACCTACGACTTTATCTTATCGATTCGGGGAAAAGTGCTCTTTGAGCGGCAATGTCGAATAAGCCGTGTAGGAAAACTATAAGAAATCAAAAGGAATAAAGGTTGGCAGTATGGAGAGCTGAATCCAGACTCATGCGCCCTACAGCGGCGTGCGCGGGCTTCGTCACGGGCCGGTTCCTGAGGCCCCGCAGAAGCTGGCACATGGCCCGCCAGGCCTCCACCCCGCGGTCAGGCCTGCGGATCTCCTCCGCGCCCGCGCGCCCTTCCCCGCACACGGCCCCGTTCAAGGAGTTCCCGCCACACTGGCCCTGGGCGCTAGGCCCGCGCGCGACCCCCTTCGCCTCGGCCCCAAGGGCGCCAGGCCTCGTCGCCACACGCCTGAGGCCTGCGCGACCAAGGGCGCCGAGCGAGACCCCCCCCACACGCACTGGCCCTTAGTTCCCGTGCCGCAGAACGGCCAGGACGGCCGCCCGACTTCGGCAGGCCGGAAACCTGGGCCCAGAGTCAGCCAGGCCGAACCCCGCGCCTGACGCAGCAGGGAGCAGGCCAAGGTGCGGCCGCCATCGCGCCTCGCAGCTCCGGCCCTCAGTCGGTCTCGGCCGCGCCAACCCGCGGCCTCCACAGCGCGGCCTCCACCCTCAGCCCTCACCTTCGGCGTCTGAGCTGCCCACAGCGGTGGATACTCGGACGCAGGCCCAGGTAAGCGACTCGCAAAGCAGTGGCTGTTTATTTCCAGGGTCCTTGCCTGCGCCACACGCGGATCTGCACACGGCTCCTCACACGCCGCTGCGCACGGCTCTCCTCCGCCTCGCCCACGCGTCCAATCAGCGCAGGGAACTGGACCGGCCAATCAGAATCGCCCGCGGGGAGCGCGGCCTAGCGCGAGGGCGGCATGGGGCGGAGCATGCTCCGCCTCCACGCTCCGCTTCTTCCGCTGTGCTCGGCGCGTGGCCTTCCCGCCTGTAGCTGATCTCCGTATTTGAAAGTCTTATTTCGCTGCTTTTCTTCAGGCAGTTTGTCCCTCCAACTTTTGCTGGCCTTCTTCTAACTCCAAGTGGCCGCTCTGGCTAGCTGTATTCTAGGGGACTGTCCCGGGCAGTGGTCGCGGCTTGCGGAAGCCAACCTCCCCTGCCCGGCGCCCCCTCAGCTGGAGGCGCTCAAAAGAAGGCCAGGTTTCCAGAATACACAAACTTAAGTTTGGGGGAAGGTCATAGGAGTGACTGTGGCCACCATTACGGCCCATGAGATGCGTTTGGTTTTTGTGCCTTCTGGATTGCAATCCTACCAAATGAAAGTGCCTAATGAGGGTGAATATGTGACAGGGTACTATTACTGAGATCTGAGTCACAACACTCCTTGTGACATCCCTAGGATTTATGGGTGAAAGAGGAAGCTATGAAAGTGGTTGACATGGGCTGTTCTGTTCAGGATTAAACTTCAGTTTGGTGTTGGTGGTGTCTTCAATAGAAGATTCTGTTTGTAGTCATAGATAGGCCTTTAAACCAGAAGGCTTTCATGTAAGTTTTCATTTTAAGTTCAGGGTTTGATCTCCAGTGGTATTACCACCCCATCCCAAAAGACTGTTTTAATGTAAACTAAAACATTCTAGAACTGCGTCCAAATTAGGAATGTATTTTTATTACAAACATGAAAAAAATGTGGAAGATTCTCAAGTCTCCTCTGAGTTCCAGAAGGTACTAAAATGTCTAAATATTGTGACTGCTGTGTCCCAACAGAGGACTTTGTTCCCACTAATGACTTCCTCTTTAAACTTAAAGATGGGCCTGCAGGAATGAGTTAATAGCAAAATACTTGCAGCCAGGCATGGTAGCATATACTTTAATCCCTTGCACTTGGGAAGTAGAGGCAGAAGGATCTCTGTCAGTCCAAATTCACCCTGATCTACATATCAAGTTCCAGGCCAGCTGTGGCTACATAGTAAGACCCTTGGGGTGGAATTGTGGTTTAGTAATAGAGCATTTGACTCTCTTGCACAAGGGTCTGGTTTCCATCTCCAGCCCACTAAACGAAATCTTCAACTATAGTGAGACCTTGTCTCAAAAACAAAACAATAAAAATAAAAACCCACCACTACCAACAACAACAAAAACACCTCATGCTGCTCTTGCTAGGACTAGAATTCAGTTCATATTGCTAACAATGAACTATCTGTAACTCCAGTCCCAGAGGATCTAATGCCCTCTATCTTAGAAGGTGCACATAAATACAATCTTTTGTCTTTGTTAGAGTCAGGGTCTCACAGACATCCACCTGCATCTACTTCTAGAGTTCTGGTACTATAAAATTACACCACTATGCCCAGCTTCATGAATCTTTTCTTCTTTTTTCAAGCTGAATGCAGAAATCTACAGAAGCTGAATGCCAGGCTGGGGATGGCTCAACTGTAGAGTGGTTTGCATGTGTGAGGTAATGGTTTCCAATACCCAATACCAAAACAAACAAAGGGTCTGGAGAAATGCCTCAGCAGTAAAGAACCCACACTCAACTACCAGCACCCACAAGGCTGTTTATAACCATCTATATCTCCAGTTCCAAAGGATCCAAAACTTTCTTTTTTCCTCCATAGACACTGTACCCATGTGCTACACAGACATATATGCAACCAAAATATCCTTAATAAATAAATAAATAAACCTAGGGAAAAAGTTTAAAGATAAAACAAGGATGAACACTCCTTGCTAGTACTCTTCATTCTTTTGATGGCTAGGTAGACTTGAGCTGCTGGATTTGTTTTTATTTTTTATTTTTTTTTAGACAGGGTTTCTCTGTGTATCCCTGACTGTGCTGGAACATGGCTCTGTAGACCAGACTGGCCTTGAATTTAGAGATTTGCCTTCCTCTGCCTCCCAAGTGTTGGGATTAAAGGCATGCACCAACGCCTGGGTTGAGCTATTCTTGTGCCTAGGATATAATCTCAGTGGATCCTTTCAGTTCCAAGGCTATGAATGACTGAGAGACATGAAACCTAGGTTAAATCAACACTACTCATCATTGCAAAACATTTAGCAGTGTTTAATACAGTGTTAATGAAAAAGCAACAATTACTAACACATGAATGCATGATCTTAAGAACAGTGCTGTTTTTTAACTTTTAAACAAAAATGATGAACCATAAAAATTTTTTCATAGCATTAAAATAATCACATTTCCAGTCATGTTGAATAAATCCTTAACAATTGATTACAATGTCAGACTTAACAGTAAAATGTAAAATGACTTTATAGATACATAAATTTCCTCCCTTGGTCTGATTTATCCTCACAGTAACTTTTTCTTTCCTATCTTTGTGTTTGTTTGTTTGTTTGTTTAAGACAGAGTCACCAAAAACAGGATGTCTTCAAATTCCCTAGGTAGAGGAGGATGACCTTGACCTCTTGATCGTCCTACCTCCTTTGTCCAAGTGCTGGGGTTACAGGCAAACACAACCACATCCAGCCTTGACAATGTCTTGAGATAAAGCAATTGCAGTCAAGCATCATCTTAAATTCAAGCAATGAATATGTATAAGCTGAGGCTATATAACAAATCCAGAATGGGTGCATCTACTGCTCCAGTATATAAGAACCATAATTGGGTTTTGCTTTTAAGACAGGGTCTCACTATGTAGTCTTGGCTGACCTCAAACTCAGAGATCTGCTTGTCTTTGCCTCTTTTTATTGGTATTAAAGGTAAGCAACACCATACCAGGCTAAATTAAAATTTTACGGTTTCTTTATTACTTGCCATTCTAAATACAATCACACATAAAATGTTTGATCTTATTTTTAGGCCCAGGGATAGAATGTTTCTTATATTTAAAAATTTTTTTAAGCTGGGTGTGGTGATGTGGCAGCTGATGACTCTTTACTTGGCATCCAACTTTCTGTAATTATGACTATTCATAAAACCAGACTGGCCATGAGGCATTATGGCAGTTGGCAAAGAGATCTGTAATGGAAGTTAACTTGTATTTCTTGAATAGTACCACCTTTTTAACTAGAAATGTTTAAAAATAAGGAAGGGAAAATAAGCTTACCAAAAGCTAAACCTTGGGTCACCAAGACAGTTCAGCAAGTATCAGTATTTGCTATCTGACTTGACAGCCTAAGCTTGATCTCTGGAGCCCACATGCTATAAGGAAAGAATAGCTCCCCAACCTGTCCTCTGATCTCCACACATGTGTGACAGAGTACTTGAAAACATGTACAAGTACACATACAAAAATATATAAATAAAATGTAATAAAAAATGCTAAGTTAGGCTGTCAGTTCTGGAAGGGACACCTGTCACAGTCTCTGGCCTTGGGAATATGTTTTACCTCCTCCTTCTTCCCTGTTCAGACATACATTATGCCCAGTGTTACATGGGGTTACAAAGGTAATTAGGTATCATCTAGACTTTGCTCTTGAAGAACTTGTAGGTTCTTAATAAGAAAGTATTGAGTGTTTGAGAAAGGTTGGGCTAAAATGCTATGACTCAGCATGATTCAGTTCTTAAAATGGGTCACAGTTGAACAGCTGTACTTGCCAACTCTTCATTTCCACTTCAATGCCCAACTGCATGGCACAAGCCTTAGATTCTGCTGTCAAACAGAGATGATACATAGATCTTTCTTTTTCTTTTTTTTATGTGTTCTGTACCAGCAGGGAAAGTGCTGTGACTTTACTTGGAAAGTATCTGGATAAAGATAAGGAGAATAAATGGATGTTTCCGTCTCATGCATGCCTCCAAAGCAGAAACATGGACTAAACTAAAACCTATGGGGTGGGGAATCAGGTGGGTGTGGTAGAGCACACCTGTAATCTGAGCATTCAAGAAGCCAAGGAGAGAAGATTGCAAGTAATTCCAGGCTGGCTGGACCATCAAAGTGAGTTCCAAGTAGGTCTAATGTGAGATCCTGTCTCAAAAAAGAAAAAGAAAACAAACAAAAAACCCAAAGGGGCTAGAGAGATGGCTTGAAGATTAAGAGTATGTACTGCTCTTGCAGAGGGACCAGGTCAAGTTCCCAAATCGAAACTAAAGCAACCAGGGATCCCAGACCCTCTTTCCAGGGAAGATTCACATGTACATACTCTCACAGAGATACATACACATAATTAATTATTTTCAAATCTTTAAGAAGAAATAAACTAAAAAAGAAAGCTGGGCGGTGGTGACACATTGGTCTCTGAGTTTGAGCCTGGTCTACAGAGTGAGTTCCAGGACCTTCTCCAACAGCTACATAGAGAAACTGCTTTGGAAAAAAAAAAAAAGAGTTGAATGTGGAATGGCTAAGAATTGAGCTATGAATATAAAGCTCTGATAGCAATATCTGGTACAAACCAAACAGGATCACTCTGTTACCTGTTACTATCTATTGAATGCAGATTCTAGATTGCTTTGGTTTGTTGGTTTGCCTGACCAGAAATTCACTATGTAGACCAGTGTAACCTTGCACTCACAGAGCTCTTCCTCCATCAGTCCTGGCAGAGGTGTAGCCCAGACAGGTCTTGAACTCATGATCTTCCCACCTCAGTCTCTTTGGGATAACCTGCTAGCATGTACCAACATTACCAGCTGGTTTTGGTTTTGATTTAAGTTGTTTTTTTTTTGTTTGTTTGTTTGTTTTTTTAAATTCAGGATCTCACTGTGTAGTTCTAGCTAGGAATTTGCAGTGTAGACCAGGCTGGTTTACAATCTACCCCAGCTTCTTAGTGCTAGGATTAAAGGAATGTGCCATCATACCAACCCAAGAGCTGGGATTAAAAGCATGAGCCACCAATGCCCTATTTGGTCTTGAGACAATGTTTCTATAGCCCATGATGGCCTCAAACTTGCTACAGAGCCAAGATAAGCTAGGAATCCTTATCCTTCAGTCTGCCTCCCCCAGCTACTGGGGTCACAGATGTGCACCACCATGTCCAGCTATGCTAGGCATTTTTATAACTTTTTCACAAAGCTTTTGTAAATTCTCATTATCCCCAGGAAGAAAATGTTTGGAGATCTTAAATAATCTGCACAAGGTCAGAATAAGAGGGAGCAAGTTTCCAACACATCCCAAATGCTTCCCAAATGCTTATAAAGCCTTAGTTTATCCACTAGGCCATCAACTCAGCTCCATGGTGGTAATTTTAGCACTCGGGAGGCAGAGGCAGGAGGATCTCTGAGTTAAAGGCCATTCTAGTCTATATAATGAGTTCCAGGACAGCTAGGGCAATGTAGAGAGACCTTACCTCCCCCACATCAAAGAAGACAAAACAAAAAGAAAAATGTTAATTATACATGTAAGCATTTGAAATTATCTTTTTTCACCCAGCACAACTCTCTGTAGATCCATCCAAATCACTGTAGATCCCCAGTTTGGCTGTTTAGCTCCCACTCATTGAAGGACTTTCCAGTTTTTAGCTATTATAGTAAGTGGCATTGCAAAAAGAGAGAAAATAAATCAGTTGCCATGTTTTTGTATGAATAAAATTATGCCATGTTTTTGTATGAATGCAAATTTTTATTTTGCATCTCAATTTCTCATTAGCATTTCACAGATCACCAGTGAAGCTAAACGTATTCTTAAATTGTAGAGTCTTCAGTTTCACTTTTTTCTTTCCAGAACAACCTATTTGGTATTTGGTTCATTTTCTTTGTTTGTTTCTTTTTTTCAAGGTAGGGTTTCTCTGTAGCTTTGGAGCCTGTCCTGGAACTTGATCTGTAGACCAGGATGGCCTTGAACTCACAGAGATCCTCCTGCCTCCACCTCCCAAGTGCTGGGATTAAAGGAGTGAGCCACCACCTCCTGGCCAACCTTGGATGTCTTGGGTGTTAACCCTTACTTTCCAACACATGTTTCCAGACAGGGTCTCTTGTTGCTCACTGCTTCATAGGCCAAGCTAACTTGCCTCTTATCTTTTTGTAGGGCACCCTGGAATTACAAATGCTTACTAAGATGGAAACATACAATCTCATGTAATGGTGATGACTGATCCTTATTGGGACTAGACCTGGTTTAGAATTGCCTAGAGATTCTTCTCCAGGGTATTTGTGAGGTGTTTCTGGAGAGGTTTAACTGACGTGGAAGGTCCATCTTAGTGAATACTATTTCCCAAAGTGTTATAACATTTAGGAGTTGCTTGAGAATTGCTAAAACATGAGTGTGTTCAACTGATAAAGTTAGGGTGTTCATTCACTTTGAGCTTGTGGACATCACTGTAGCCTACATACTTGGTAGCTGTCATTTATTCTGCATCACTTTGTTCTGCAGGATATTTTGTTTTGGTCAGAGAAGGGTCAACCATTTTATTCAGAGGCTTAAGTGTGTGGGAAGGGACTGAAGAGGTCCACACAATCCTCAGTAGGGCAGGTCTTTCTGGCTTCCCATCTCGTTGCATTATATTTTAATTGGTGATATCAAAGCTTCTACCTGCTTGAGGGCAGGTGTCAAAAGCCCATAGATGTGCTTTAGTAAATCTTTTTCCCAATATTTTCAAGCATTTAAATGTGTCTATTTCACAGCAAACCCAGCCCATGCTCTCCAGCATTTTGATCAGCCCTGGGAAGCTGCTGACATCACTGTCTTCCTCCCTTGGTGTTCCCATTTCCCCAGCTCTGCAGCCAGAATTTAGAATCCTGACTCATCCTTCAGCCAGCCACAGAGAACGCTGATTATTCCAGTACAGTCAGTGCACCTTTTCAAAGTGATTTTGAAAAGGAGAAAGTTTTGGAGGAGCCAAAGCCAGTGTGTGGTTAGGTATCAGGCAGCCTCCTTTTAGTCTCTGCTCAGTGGCCACCGCTGCCTCCTTGGCAGAAACAGGAGCCATGATTTTATAGAGCTGTCCATAAAGCTGTGGATTATCCCAACCCTCACAACAAGTTCTGTCCTCTTGAGTGCCATAATAGTGCATTGACCACCTTGATCTTCACTGATAGAGCCACCTGCTTATGGCATGAGGCTCAGTGTAAGAATCTGCATAGCCCAGCAGTTCACACATTAGCCAGAGATCTCTGCGCTATAGCTGAAAATGTGGTGTACCTCTGTGGTTTTAGCACTCAGGAGGCTGAGGCCGTCTGATAACAAGCTTAAGCTGCATGAAATCTTGTTTCAAGTATTTTGTTTTGTTTTGATTTGGTTTGGTTTGGTTTTTTGAGACAGGTTTCTCTGTAGCTTTGGAGCCTGGCCTGGAACTCGCTCTGTAGATCAGGCTGGCCTTGAACTCACAGAGGTCTGCCTGCCTCTGCCTCCCAAGTGCTAGATTATTGGTGTGCACCACCCATGCCTGACTCATTTAAAAAATGTGTATTACTTTATATTTACTTAATTGTTTCTGGTGGAGGGGGCACCAAAGCCCAGGTTTGGAGGTCTAAGAACAACTTGCAGAACCCAGTTTAACCCTTCTACCATCTCATCAACCTTTCTTTTCTTTATTGATACACAATAATTGTATGATTTACAATACATGGCATGTAAAATAAAATCAGAGTAATTAATTTCCACTTCCTTATCGTTCCTTCTTTTTGGAGGCATCAAGTTCACCTTTTCCAGTTTGCCACAGATGGTATTGAATTGCAGTCACTCAACCATGCTGGAAACATTAGACCTGATTCTCCCTTTTTGTTTCTGCTTCCTGGCCCTTTCTGACCTCTATTATTCACATTTTTACTCATGATTGAGAGTCAATACTTTTATTTTATTTTATTTGAGACAGGTCTCACTGTGCAGCCTGGCTGTCCTGGAACTACCTCTGTAGACCAGGCTGACCTCAAATCAGAGATCCACCTGCCTGTGAGTACTGGGATCAAAGGCATGCCTCCCTGCCCCCAGCTAGAGGTCAGTTTCTAAAGCTTTCATAGATGAGAATAGATGAAAACACATATTTGACCCCCCCAGCTCATTTCATTTAACAGAATTTGATTAGTTAATTCCCTAAATAATGAACTGAAAATCTAATATGCAAAAATTCTTATAGGAGGTGTGAGAGAGAGAAAAAGAGAGAGACTCAAAATTTCTGCTTAAGCCAATAAGCCAAAGCAAGGGCACAAAGATAGGGATTGGTCTGGGATGTCAAGGAGGATGAGAATTTATGCTTGTGCTATACAAATAATGCCAAGGAAAAGGCTTTGGGTATTACCAAGGGCTGAGTTAAGTAAGTGTCACTATAAGAAAAACAAAACAACAACAAAAACCAAAAAACTAAAATGAGGCCTCTTGAGTAATTTCTTTCCTTCCTTCCTTTCTTCCTTCCTTTCGTCCTTCCTTCCTTCTTTCCTTCCTTCTTTCAATACTGAAGATAAAATCTAAGATCCCAGTCTCCTTAGGCAAACATTCTATCACTAAAGCTACAAGGCTGAAACTTGACCTCACTGTATAGCTGGGGCTGCCCTTGATCTTGCAATTTTCCTGCCACCCAATGCCTGAGATTACAAGTCTATCCACACCAGTCTGGCCACAATTTATGTCCTGTAAGTGTTTGTTTCATAGGAAATGTTGTTTTGTAATAGACCCCCAGACCTACTTACTACATGATGGAAGTCCCATTCAGACCATAAATCTCAGCATGTAGACAGTGCCACCCACCAAAATTAAAACAAATGCCTAATCCATCAAAGTTCTGGGAAAGTCTCTAAATGTACCTTGCTTTTTGACTTCGTTAGTTCCACTTCTGGCTAAGTGTTCTTGCTAACTAAAGTATGTCAACCCAGGACATGATTTTTGTGACTTCCTATGGGCTTACACCTATGCCTGAGCAGCCTTTTCTAGTGGACATCCTACAGTCATTTGTGTGGATTGTGTTTTATTTTGCTGGGGTTTTGAGACACAGCTCATGGAGACCAGGCTGATCTCTGATTCATTAGGTAGCAGAGAATGACCTAGAACCTCTGATTTTCCTGCCTCTACCTCCTGATGGGAGATGTCATTCTGTATATGTTTCTCATACTGGTTTATGAATAAAGCACTGTTGGCCAATAGGAAAGCAAGACAGGCGGGACTAGGAGACAAGGAGGAAATAGGAAGGAGGAGCCAAGATGGAGAGTCAGGAGAAAGCAGTCTGCCGGCCGGCTCCCCGGTAACAGAAATACATAGATCAGCAGAAATGGGTTAATAATTAAGGCAGAGCTTGCCGATAAGAAACAAATAACCGTCTCAGTGTGTTATTTGGGGCTGGCGCAGCGGCGGGACAAGACCAGGCGGCAGGCGGAAAAACCCTACACCTTACAACCTCCACTCAGCTTTAATGGAAATATTTTTTTGTTTTTACTCCTACTTCCAAAAATCCATTTAATATATTGTCCTCGGATAGAGGACGTATCAGATATTAAATTGATAAGAACAGATACTACACTTGATCTTAGCCAAAAGGCCGAGAAGCGATAATGATGGAAATATTTTTGGTGAATGATCTATTTCATTAGGTTGATGGCAATTAAAGCTGTGTGCCATTCTTTAAGGCAGTTTTCTATGTCATTCCTACCTCCAAGCTATTCCATTTATTGCTTACTTTGCCCTAAGGCCCTTACTCTTGCTCTCTCCTTATACATTGACTGAAAATTTGGTTTAAACACCCATCTCTGGCTGGTAGATGGCCCAGTGAGTGAAGGTGTTTGCAGCTAAGCCTGTTGACCAGAGTCATCCTCAGGGCCCACATGGTGGAAGGAGAGAACCAACAGTCATGGGTTGCCTCTGACTGCCTGTGGCCATGGCTCCTGTGGTTATTAATTGGAAGGCCTTGGTGGGAGAGGCCCAGTTGGCCAGTTCCATTTGTGTCATGTGCTGAGCTGTAAAAATTGGCAGATGTAGGTACCTGGAGCTGGAGATGTAGGACAGTTGGAAGCCCTGAGTTCAGTCTCCAGCATTGCATAAATTGGGAAAAGTCGCACACGCCTAGAATCCAGCACCCTGTCTGCCTCACCCTCTCAAGTACTGGAATTACAGGTGTGAACCACCATGCCTGGCTTGGGGTGAATCCTTTATCCAAATATTGTACTGTGGTAGAATATATGCTGTAAAATTTACCTTTTAGTGTGTAGCTCAGCACTTAACAGTCCCCGATGCTACACAGCCAGAATCCATCTCCAGAACTTTGCCATCTTTTCAGATTGAAACACTGCCTCCCTCACCAGCCTCTGGCATCCACCATGCTTCTCTATGGATGAGTCTAGGGACTTCATGTAAGTGGAACTCTATTGTCTTTGTATGACTAGTTTATTTCACTTGTCATAGTGCCCTCCCCTCTCTGTTTCATATGTTTTTTTTTTCCAGTGTTTTTCTCAAGAAGCCTGTCCTGGAACTAGGTCTGTAGACCAGGCTGGCCTCAAACTCACAGAAATCCATCTGCTTCTGCCTCCTGAGTGCTGGGATTAAAGGTGTGCACCACCAACTCCTGGCGCTTCATCCATTTTTTTTTTTAAATGTGTCAGAAGTCCCTCCTTTTGAAATGTCTTTAAAAAAAATATTTCCCTATGTAGCCCTGGTTGGCCTAGAACAATTTCTATATACAGACTAGGCCTGGCATGAACTCACAGAGATATTCTCTCTCTCTCTCTCTCTCTCTCTCTCTCTCTCTCTCTCTCTCTCTCTCTCTCTCTCTCCCTTCTTCCCTCCTTCCTTCCTTCCCTCCCTCCCTCTTCTTCTCTTTCTGGGATTTAAGGTGAATTCCTTTAGATCTGACCCTTTTAAAGTCTTTATCTGGATTTTTTTTTTTTTTTGCTTCAAATTAAAACAATACAAGTCAGCTTGATATTCCCAGATGAAGCAGCCAACTCAATCTAAGGCTTTGGGAAGCCCCAGAGGAATACCTGGCACCTTGCCTATGCACACTGTCCCCCAAGCTGCCTTTGCTAGGATAGACAGTTGGACAAGGACCTCAAAGCTTGCTTAATTGGCCCAGGTAGTGGAGAGTCTTTGAATCATTTAATTTTCTTTGCCAAAGAGAAATCTAAAAAACAATGCTGAGTCAGAAGAACTGTGAACACTGAATCCTTTTAGATGTTTTACTTCATCCTCAGGCTCTCAGACTATAAGCCTGAGTTCCAGAGCTCTGCTTCTGAGAAATAAACGTGAATGAGTCAGCAAAATCCCTTTCAGAGCAAGATAAACTAATGCAATATAAATCACCAATTTAATGGTACTGTATTAACCTTTTTAAAGAGATTGATATTTATCTTGTGGGGGAACTGAATGAGTACCACAGTGTAGATGTGGAGATTAGAGGACAACTGTTGTTATTTGTGTGCCTTGGCCTGGAGAGATGGCTGTGGAAAAGAGCATGTACTCCTCCGGAGGATCTGAACTGAGATGCTAGCACTCAATTTGGGCTACCTATAAATCCAGCTTCTTTGGCTCCAAAACCCTGTTTTGGCCCCCCAGGGCACCTAGACTCAATAAACCCACACAGAGACATAACAAATGTATGTAATTTAAAAAAAAATGAAACACATCTTTTTTTTAATAGGTAGCAGGAAATTTGTAGGTTTTTGTAAAAATGGCAATATATAAAGTATTATATTATTCTTGTACTTCAATATTCTAATATTTTATGTATTTTTAAACACAGTATTTTTAGTGTCCCTTCCTGCTGTAATCAAAATGATATTAAGGCAATAACTACTAGTTGTTAGTATTCAGGCATATGTACTGGCCTACTCTTGGGGTTCTGACAGGATATGACCTCAGCTGCAGTCACTAAGAGCAACTCCTGTGCACATTCACTATGTTCCCTTTTAAAATGGCCCTGCCCACCTCCCATTTTCTTCTCTTTCTCTCTCTCTTCCTCCTTCCCTTTCTTTCTCTTCCATCATTTTTGTTCCCAGGAACTGGTTTCTGCCCACCTCTCCACCCCTTCTCTCTCCTTTGCCAATAACCCTTCTATGTGAGTCTTGTTGTATGGCATGACTTTTCTTCAAGGCATTTTTAAAATTACAACACTGGTGTCTCTGAAAAACAAGAGAAAATGCTGCCCTTCTACATGATATCACCAGACATATGTGAACCATTTTGGCAATGAACAAATTTAAAAGACTGGCACTCCAAAAACACAGGCAGAAGGATTATGAGTCTAAGACCAGCCCTTAATAGATAGCAATTTGTCTCAATAAATACATAAATAATGGACATATTAACTCACACCTGTAATCAAGAATTTAAGGCCATCCTAGGCTACAGAGTGAATTTGTGGCCAGCATGCACTACATAAGGCCATGTATCAATAAGTTAAAATAAAATGAAAGGAAAACAATGACTGAGCATGAAGTTTAGTTAGTAACATGATGGTTCAGCATTTGAGAGGCCCTGGGCTTGGTCCTCAGCACTACACAAACCAGGCATGGTATGGTATGCCTATAATTTTAATCCCAAACTTCAGGAGACAGAGGCAGGGGGATCAGAAATTCAAGGTCATCTTTAGCAACACAGTGAGTTTAAGCAAATGTGCTGGATCAAACCGAAAGAATTTACTTACACACACTTCCTAGAAGAGCTTGGCAAGGTAATGAATAAATGCTTGTAATCCCAGTATTCTAGAAACTGAGTTCAAGATGGGTTTGAGCTAAGTGTGAGTCTCAGGTCAGCCTGGGTATGTAGCAAGACACTATAAAAATAAAAATAAAACTTAGAATAGGCAAATTCACGGAAGCAAAGTACATTAGAGGTTACCAGGAGTGGGGAGCTAATTTCCTTTTAGAATATTGGAAACAGTGATCATTGAATTGCAATGAAAGTAATTAGTGTTATTCAACTGAACAGGTAAAAACGGTTTAAGAAATACAAAAGAGGAGGAGGTGAAATGGTTACAATATTTCATAATATTTGACCACTGCCACAAAAGAGAAAACAGACCCACACTTCTCTAGCCCTACAGTTCCACAGAGCTCAAATACACAGCCCTGAAACTGACCAGCCCAGTCAGTTTTCCTTCCCCCTTCTAGACTCTTCTCAGGAGTCTTCTCAGATCCTTCCTGTCCAGCTGCTGGGCTGGACTGGACTGGGCTAGACTGGGCTGGGCCTGAGCCCAAGCTCCAGGCCCAGTTCCACAAGCCTCTCTGGTTTCCTAAGTGAGTCATTCCCTTCTGTGGGTAGCCTAACACTCTCTGCCACACACAACCCTGCCCTGCCCTGTCATCCTTAGCTCTGAGTCATCTGGGCTCACCCTGGACTTTTTGCTCAGTAATCATGTGGACCAAAAGGAAGAGCAAAGACCACAGTAAAGCAAGAACTGCCCTCAAAACGTGCTCATCTCAAAACGTGCTCATCGGAAAGGCTGTCAGGGGCTAGCCTGGGGTCTGCCATCTGCTGACAGCAGGGTCTCTTGTTGCTCCTCTCTGGACATGCTTACTCTTCTGTGAGATATGTGCCCATGCTGAGATCTACAAGCGTGTTTTCCATTCTGGATCTTTAAATAAAAAGTACAGGCCACTGATTCTGTTGTTACAGTTTGGTAGGGTTTGAATCAAGGGTTTCTCCAATGCCAAGCACATGCTCTACCACCGAGCCATATTCCAGCCAGGCTCCACATTTTTGGATAAAGGGACCCCAATAAGCCAGATTAAAAATCTAAATGAAGCCAGGAGGTGGTGGTGCATGCTTTTCTTTAATCCCAGCACCCAGGAGATGGAGGCAGGAGGATCTCCATGAGTTCCAGGCGAGCCTGGCCTACTGAGCAAGTTCCAGGATAGGCAACTCTCAAGGGGGGGGCAGGGAAATAGACCCAGCCACACTAAAGTTTCATAGTCGCCAAGTGAAACCCATATGTTTATCTGACTTTCCAAGAAATTAGGATTTGAGAGATGGAGGCTGGATTCCCAGACTAACAGACAGTATCAATCAGTATTGTAGGATCACTTCCTCTGCCTTCATCCTCATACAGGAGTAACCAGGAGACAGCCCGGTGTTGACTGTCAAGTTATTTCTCTATTGTTATCACCCTGTCTGTGCCTTACAAGGGATGAAGCTGAAACAACCAATCCATTTCTTGGTTTGTTTTTCTCTGCTGTCACCAGGCTCTTCTGTTTGCAAAACCAACTTCTTTTTCTTGGATCACACAAACTTACTGTAGGGAATGAAGTCTTGCTTATTTTTTACTTTTTGTCTTTTCTTAAGGCAGTCTCATACAGCCCAGTCTGGCTCCGAATTATGTGGCCAAGGATGACCCAAAGTTCCTGATCTCCAGTCTGCATCTCCCACAGACTGGGTTAGGAGGTGTGCACCACCATGCCCTGCTTTCTTTTGCTTTTGTTGGTGGTGCTACTAGAGTTAACCTAGGGCTTTGTGCATGCTAGAAGTACTTTACCCCTGAGCTTTATCCCCTAGACCTCATTTTACTTTTTGTGCCTGCGTTTCATTAAACTGCCTAAGCTGGCCTTGAACTCTAGGCCAGCATGGGGGAGAGGGGAGGGCAGCCAATGCATGTGTGAATTTTTGATAGTGGGGAAATGAGAAAAAAGAAATTTTCCCCAGTTCTGGATATAGGTCTTTATCATTTTAAACACACAGGCCCTGCCCCAAGGTCCTGTGAGGATAAACATGTTTTCTCAGTATAATACACAGGCTGCACACTTGCATGTCCCTAACCCAGTGTGATCAGAGTGCACAAATCATATCTCTAACCAACAGGGTTACTAGATTGCAGGTGCCCTAGACAATTGGTCTGAGAAAGCTCTCCCTACTCCAGAATGCTTGTACTTACCATGGAACGGGGGCACACTGTCCCCTACAACTCTTCTAATCCTTGAAGATTGACAGTCTTTGACTAAAGGTTCTGTGTCTTCCCCTGGTTGTTCCAGTCTGCAGTGAGCCAACTGCTGGGAGACTGAAGTAGAAACATCCTGATTCAATACCCACCTAGAAATTACTACTCCCTGTGAGCTGCTTGTCTTTTGAGATAGGATTTCAGTATGTAGCCTAGATGCTCTTACTCATTTCCTTTTAGTTTTTAAAGACAGGGTTTCTCTGTCCTAGAACTTGCTCTGTAGCAAGTTCTCAAATAGCCCTGGCTGTGTCCTGGAACTCACTATGTAGACACTGAATTGACAGAGGCCCACCTGTCTGACTCCAGAGTGCTGGTATTAAAGGCCTGCACCACTATGCCCCTTCCTTTTTTCCTTCCTTCCTTCCTTCCTTCCTTCCTTCCTTTCCTTTCCTTTCTTCTTCCTTTCCTCTGTCCTTCCTTTCTTTTTCTTTTTCTTTCTTTCTTTCTTTTTTTTTTTTTTTTTGATTTTTCAAGACATGGTTTCTCTGTGTAGCTTTGGAGCTTGTCCTGGAACTCACTTCGTAGACCAGGCTGTGTTCTAACTCACAGAGATCGCCAGCCTCTGACTCCTGAGTGTTGGAATTAAAGGTATATGCCACCACCGCTCAGCTATCATGCCCAGTTCAAGTAGTCCAGACTCTAGATACTTTTGCCTTAGTCTCTGGGGGGTGATGGGGTCAAAATTGTGAACCACTGTATATTATTTACACGTGAAAGATAGAAGAAAAATAGAAAGCACATAAGATTGTGTTCTTCAAGCTGCTACTATTCATTTCTTCAGTGCATGAAATTGAGATAGAATTGCCTTTCCTCTAAATTCTGATTATATTGCTCATAAAGAGAATTTATTTGTGAATTGCTTTTGTAATTCTTTAAAATATTAAGAAAATTTTAAGTAAATTAACAAAGCTTATAAAGGTTTTTTTTTTTTTTTTGTCTATTTTATTTTGTCTTGATTTTCAAGACAAGGTTTCTCTGTGTAGTCCTGGCTCTCCTGGAACTCACTCTGTAGACCAGGCTGTTCTGGAACTCACAGAGTTCTGCCTGCCTCTTTAGTATTAAAGGCATATGCCACCACCACTGCACATGGTAAAGGGTTTTTGTTGTTGTTTGTTTTTGAGCTAGGGTGCTACCATGTAACCCTGGATAGCCTGGAAATCACTATGTAGACCAGACTAGCCTCCAATTTATAGAGCTCTGACTGCCTCTGTCTCCCATGTCCTGGGACCAAAGGTATGCACCACCATGTCCAGCATAAAGGGATATTTTTATAATGTAAAATGGCAGAGTAAGAACAAAAATATTACATTGCCAAGGTTGTGTGATGCCATACCTTCATAGTCACAGACAGGCAGATCCTTGGAACCTGATGGCCAGCCAGCCTAGCTGAATCAGTTCCAGGCCAGTAAAGGACCTTCAAAAACTAAGGTGGATACCTCCTGAGAAACAACATCCCAGGCTGACTTCCACACACACATGAACATGCATACCCATCCACATACACAGAAAAAAGTTAAATAGAAATTTCTGCTTTAATTACAAATAGAAACGTTAATATGCATGTAGATAGGACTGGTGATGAGAATCTTTTCATAACCCTGGGATAAGTGGCCTCAAGCTTGTCAGATGTATTCTCTGTAGGTGAGGACTCACATGGGGATCCTGAGATTATCTAGCACAATTGTACTTTCCAAATTATAAACATTCTCTTTTCTGTTCTGTCTTTCCTTTTTTGCTGTGCTAGGGATGGACACAGGATCTTCTAGATGCTAAGCACAAAACCCTCCCTTTTTTAAACACAAGCTGATAGGTCATCCCTGAAACACATACAGACAAGCTGCTGACCTTTGGAAAACGAATCAAAGACTATATTGAGAAAGGTCTGTAACCAGGCTTGGCTGCCATGGGAGTTATTTAGAGCACAGCCCCTTGCTCAGTTACCTCCCAGTGCAGGGGCCACAGGGGTCATTAAGACACACTGACAGCTGCTGTGCTCTGGGCTCAGGGAGGGTGTGCACCAAGCTAGGCTTGGGAAGGAAGCCATGGAGCTTCCACACAGGCTGTGCCAGGCAAGCACATGTCATTCACATAGATCACTGTTCCACAAGGCTAAAAAGTAAAGCCAATGCCAAATGCTTCACATCACCTGGCTCCTATCTTCAGAAGCAACAAAAAATAAAATGATAAAAATTCTAATTGTGGTATATTGTGTTTACTGTTTTATTGTATTGTTTTATTTTTGAGATAGTCTTTCTATGTAGCACTGGATTGCCTGGAACTCACTCTATTTATATCAGGCTGACCTCAGACTTGCAGCAGCCCTCTTGTGTCTGTTTCCTGGGTGCTGGAGCTACATGTGCTGTGTGCATGCAATGCCAAGCACTATATCACACAACCATTGATTTATAACAGTGTTTTTTTGTTGTTGTTGTTTTTGTTTTGGGTTTTGGTTTTTCGAGACAGGGTTTCCTGGAACTATCCTGGAACTAGCTCTTGTAGACCAGGCTGGCCTCAAACTCACAGAGATCCACCTGCCTCTGCATCCTGAGTGCTGAGATTAAAGGCATGTGCCACCAATGCCTGGCTTTATAACAGTGT
This sequence comes from Phodopus roborovskii, assembly GCF_943737965.1. Classification (NCBI taxonomy): domain Eukaryota; kingdom Metazoa; phylum Chordata; class Mammalia; order Rodentia; family Cricetidae; genus Phodopus; species Phodopus roborovskii. The sequence goes on from NW_026126575.1 coordinate 1,338,079, forward strand.
TCTTAAAAACAACTCTGTGTGTGTGTTTTATGTATGTATATGTAGAAACAAGTGCTGTACCATCTCTCTAGTGCCACTCTCCACTTCCTTCTACAAACCCCAAGACAGGGTTTCTCTGTGTATTCCTGGCTGTCCTGGAACTAACTCTATGGACCATGCTGGCCTCTAACTCAGAAATTCACCTGCTTGTACCTTCCCAGTGCTGGGTTCACAGGTGAGACAGTCTTCATTGTCCTGGAGCTCGCTGATTCAATTCAATTTGCCTGTTTGGCCACAGAACTTCAGAGAACTGTCTGCCTCTGGCTTCCCAGCCTTGGTAGCATAGATGCTCAACACCTGTGACTTGGGGTTAGAACTCAGGCCCTCATGTTTGCATGGCAAACACCTTACTGACTGAGCCATCTTCCCAGTCCTACAAGTGTTCTAAAAATAACCAGTTTTTATACATACATACATACATATTCTTTTTGAATATATAATTAAGATGAGAAACAAGCTGAGATCATTTGTTTATTTATTTATTTAGAGACAGACTTTCACCATGTGGCCCAGGCTGGCATTGCACTTACAGCAATCCTCTGCCTCACTCAGCCAAGACCTAGGATTACAGGCATGAGCCACCACATCTGACAAGCTTGCCTTTAAATAGTACATTAGTTCTAGTTTCAAACAATACATTCCTTTTTGGGGGTGCTCAGTATTGAACAAGAGCATGCCAGGCACGTACTCTATTCTCACCCACCCTCCCAGCACTAAGATTTTTTATTTTTTAACCACTAGTCACCTTTCTAGTTAAAGCACATCAGATTTTTAATGTGATAGCACTAAGTGGTAGTTTAAAACATAATGAATACAGAAGAAAGTACTTTATGAACTATATATATTTGCTATGTGTAATGTAAGCCAGGTGTTGGTTTGAAAAAAGAATACAAATTCAAGGTAATATGAGAGGCATCTTCTTTCAGTTCTTTGAGTGTGTCTCTGACTCGTGAACACCCTTGTATGGAGTTCATGATCTTGGAGAATACAGTCTGGCCACCTGCCCACGGCAGGCCCTGCAGTGGGAATCTGGAGCTGCAAGGATCGTATGAAGGCTGTGACTCATAAAAAACGGACTTGGGTGGAAATTTCAGTTTTATGTGTTGTTTAGACTCTGAGCTATACCCTCCAGTCAGGGTGCAAACAGTAATAAAAAGTTCACAGGTTGTAGAGGTTACCCAAGTTAATGCATAGAAAAGCCTTTAGCATGGAGCTCGCTCACTATGTGTGTTGCTCAAACATTTGCTTTTTGAACTATCTGTCCCTGACTGGACTCTGGTAAAAATGGAGATGTCTATGAAAACACATGCTTGTTATAATTAACAATGGTTGACATGCACCGTATCTGTGATTTTTCTTAACTTCTTTCTCCTTTAAGCAAGCCTCAGATAGAGCTTCTCAGAATAGGCAAGGAGAACAGACTAGGACATTTTCAGGGACAAGGAGCTAAAGGACAGAGGTCCTGACAACACATCAAAGCTGCATCCAAAGGTCAAACGGGCCACAGTTCCCTCCCTCAGACTTTGCACCCTTCTCCCTCCTTCCTTTCTTTCTCCCTCCTTCCTTTCTTACACTGCAGTCATTATGACTTGTCTTCTGTTCCTACAAGCCAAGCTGAGTCTTTGTCATGGTGACCTTTTACCTCCTTTTGCCTTTGGATCCTCTTCCTAGACATTTGTTCCAGGATCTGTATAACTAGCTTATCTAACCAGTTTGGTCTCCCCAAAGTTGTCTACTCCTGTTTCAGTGAGCTTCTGCTTTTTTTTCAGTGAGCTCAAATGGGAGCTGTACAAGTAAGAACTTTTCAAGGGTAGTGGTGAGCCCCTGAGTGCTGAAATCTTATGAGCACAAAGGACAGCTCCAAGCCCATAGGCCCAGAGACTTAATGCTTCAACTGCTCTAAAGCAGCACATGGAACCCTCAGCTGTAAGCCACAGCTATCAGCAATGGTCACAGCCAGATATAGCTACAAATCTAGCGTCTCAGGTGTAGGGCCCACAACCCTGCAGCTTGCCTTCTTTGCTTGCTTTTCTTTCTTTCTTTCATTTATTTATTTATTTGTTTGTTTTTTGAGACAGGATTTCTCTGTGAAAAAGTCCTGGCTGTCCTGGAACTCACTCTGTAGATCAGGCTGACCTTGACCTCATAGAGATCTGCCTGCCTCTGCCTCCCAAGTGCTGGGATTAAAGGTGTGCACCACCACTACCTGGCTTTTAGCCATTCTTTAAAGCAGTGTTTGTTTATTATGTAGGCAGTGTTTTGTCTACGTGTATGCCTGCAGGCCCAAAGAGTTCACCAGATCCTATTACAGATGGTTGTAAGACAGACACCATGTGTTTGCTGGGAATTGAACTCAGGATACTCTGGAAAAGCAGTCAGTGCTCTTAACCTCTGAAAACTATTGTCTTAGTTGGGGTTTTTATTGTTGTGAAGATACTCCATGAGCATAGCAACTCTTATAAAAGAAAACATTTAATTGGGGCTTGTTTACAGTTCTGACGTTCAGTCCATTATCATCAATGTGGGGAGCAGGGTGGCATCTAGGCAGACATGGTGTTAGAAAGGTAGATGCTATATGTTGCTATGTAGGCATCAGGAAGTAGACTGAGACACTGAGTGTGGCTTGGGCATATGTGAGACCTCAAAACCCACTCACTGAGTAACACACTTCCTCCAACAAGGTCCCACTTACTCCAACAAAGCCACACCTCCTAGTAATGCCTTTCCCTATGAGCTTATGGGAGCCAGTTACTTTCAAACCACCACAACTGTTATTCAGTAATTCAAGAGGAACCTTTTGTTGGGCACAATGCTACAACACCAGAGAAGTACAGTGGGAAGGCTGACTCCAAAAGTGAGTTGAGAAACTAATAACAACAAAATAAAAAACTTAAGGCACACATACATAAAGGAGAAAAGAAAAAATAAAAGTGTTGAACTGGGCTCAGTGGATAGGAACACTGGCTACTCTTCTAGAGAACCTGTGTTTTGATTCCTAGCACCCACATAACAGCTCACAACCATCTAACTCCCGTTTCATGGAATCTGATGCCCTCTCCTGGTCACTGTAGGTACCAGCCACACATATGGCACACAGATATAGATGCAGGCAAACATAGCCAATACAAGGGCATGGTATATGTTTTCACCAATCACAGAACAGCTTCCAGTTTCACCATCACTGGCTCCTTGCTGAATTACTGAGGAGGTTCATATAGAAGGATATCTTCAAGGGTCATTGAAAATTTAGAAGGCTCGAACTGGAATCCAAATGCAGAGAGGGAGGACAAGACCAGGCTACAGAAATCCACAAAGACAGCTGACCTGAACAAGGAGGAGCTAATGGGCATCCAGACTGATAGCTGGGAATCTAGCATTGGACCGACTCAGACCCTCTGAACATGGGTCTCAGTTAGGAGGCCTGGGCAGTCTAAGGGACCTCTGACAGTGGAACCAGGATGTATGCCTGGTGCACAAAAGGACTTTGGGAGCACATTCCCTGTGGAGGGATACTCCCTTAACCTAGAGGCAGTAGGGAGGGCCTAGTCCCTACTCCAAGTGACTTGATAGTTTTAGATGACCCCTCCAGGAAGATATCACCCTATATGTGGAGTTGTGGGGGATGGGATGGGAGAGTGGTCAGGGGACATGGAAGGTTGGAAGAGAGGGAGAGGGAACTGGGATCGACATGTAAAATAAAAAAAATTTGAACTTAAAAAAAATTCATTGAACAGGAAGGTACCCTGTCTCAAAAGAAAGAGTAAACAAACAAACCAATAAATAAATAAGCAAAGTAAACAAAACAACAACAACAAAAAAGAAAATTCCGGAGGCTCATTTTTTGATCAGTGCAAATTGCCTCTAGCAGTGAGATGGATAAGGGCACCACCCATCTTTCCATGGTGCAATGGGCAGGCATTGACTACTGTTAAACTCTGAGACAGGTATATTTAAGTGGTTACTCCCTGCTTATTTGTTTGTTTGTTTGTTTATAAACAGGGTCTCACTTGTAGCTCAGGCTGTCCTAGAACTCAACAGGTAGACCAGGTTGGACATCTTCAGTGATCCTTAAGGTGTCTAAAACATTGGAGTGACTATAAGGGTACTTACAAGTAAGGATTTAAAGAAAGCTTAATATAAAACTGATGTTCTAATCAGCTCTTAATATCTTAACATCTCCTCAGGAAAAAGCGAGTCCCTCTTATCTACCTCAATAGGAGGGGTTCTTCAGGCCACCCAAGCTGAAGTAGCCACCTATCCTTAAGAAAGTAATCATTTTTGGTGCTGGAGAGATGGTTCAGAGGTTAAGAGCATTGACTGCTCTTCCAGAGGTCCTGAGTTCAATTCCCAGCACACAACCACTTATAATAAGATCTTATGCCCTCTTCTGATATGCAGACAGAACACTATATATAAAATAAATAAATAAATACTGGAGCGCCCACGCTACCATCTCTACCACGAGTCGGGCGAAGGCCTAGAGGTTGAAATAAAGACAAGACATCGGGTCATTCGTTCAATGGCAAAGTTGGAACACCAAATGCCGAATGCCGTTTATTGAGGGGCAAGAACAGGCTTAAATACCGACTTATAGCACAGTGGAAAATTACAGGAATTTTTGGCTTAGCTCCTCCCTGTATTGTCACGAGGTATGGTTGTCACAGGGTGTGTCACGAGGTGTGTTGTCACGAGGTGTGGTATCAAAACGGGAAGAGTACCAACAACAGCCTTGGGGCAAGGAGTTCCCGCCAACAGCTTCAGGCTAGCTCAAGGTGCCTTGGGGTCCTACAAAATACTTTTTTTTTTTTTAAAGTAACCACTTTCTTATTAAGCCATTTTCTTGAGACAAGGCATGTGTGTAGATGTTAGGAGTCAGTTATCCTCTTCTACTACGTGGATGTAGCCTCAGATAATCAGTTTGTGGGATATTGTTCCCAGGCCAGGAGGAAGTGAACAAATGTCTACTTGCCCCAAATAGGGAACCGATGACAGGTCAAAGTCCAGAGGCTAACAATATACAATCTGATGAATTAATGATTGTATGGGTTACTTATAGGAGTTTGGGTGAGGGGTCACTTACAAGAGCAAGAATGACTCAGGCGCTATATTACCAGAAGCCCATCCCAGTATGGAGAGCAGACCAATGCTGGAACCTGGGAGCTCACTGCTCAACCTGGTGGCAGTTCTTCTGAGAAGCTTGTCAGGTCCTTGTCTCTTTCCAGATGCACATCTTGTCTGAAAACATCTCTCTGAAATCCTTGCAGCTTATGGAAGACAGTTCCATGTGCTTCCTGAGTTTTCTGGGTTGTTTATTTCCCTTTAGGACTTCCTGAGTTTTTGCTAGCTTCCCTCCAAAATGGACCTTATCAACTCAGGAAGTTACTATACAACCAGCAACTGGGAAACAAGCACCTGTATAGTAAGATAGTCCTTCTGTGGCACTGACCACGCCCATTGGGGGGTGGAGCGATGGGCGGAAGTGACCTGTAGAAGGAAGTCGAAGGGAGAGCCGAAAAAAGCTCTCTTGCTGGCCTGACTCGGACAGGAGAGGATCGGGTTGAATTTCCTGGTGTTCGTCTGTCTAGGTTGTAAGTTATTTCTCCCAGAATAAACATCTATTCGGCCTATTTGTTTATCCTGATCCTTATTTAACCACGATACACCTGTACCTGGAAAGAGAAATTTCTACCTACAGTGGTTTACAGCATTTATTTTTGTGTGGTCCATGGTTGCATGGGACTTCTCCAGTAAAACATGTTCTCTCAAGGAACTCTTTATTAAAGATTTTTGTTAGATGTGTATAGTGTTTGCCTGCATGTGTATCTGTGTGCCATGTGTGTGCTTGGTACATGCAGAGGTCAGAAGAGGGCACTGGATCTCCTGGAACTGAAGTAACAGTTGTGAGCTGCAATATGGGTGCTGGGAACTGAACACAGGGCCTCTGCAAGAGCAGCTAAGGTGTTTAGCCACTGAACCATCCTTCTAGCCCCAGGTAGACTCTTAAAACAGTCCACTGGGTTCCTGAATCACCTTGTAAAGAAGTTCAGTGGCTACCAATGAGTTGGCTGGAGTTCTTCCAGTCTTCCCAACTGGAGTCATGGGCAGATGCACAAAAGCTCGCCTGGCAGTACTGACAGTACTAAGCCCTTGAGTGCTCAAGGCCTTGGATTTGGACCTGCAGAGCCAGAGACTCATGGCTCAAACCCCAAGAGCCAGTGGCATGTTGCTCCAGAAGATCTTGTGGAAGTGAACCCAACACCTGTGTCAGCAGCTGCACCTAAAGTCTCTGGCTGGTGACACTTCCACCTGTACACAAGGATCTTTGCAAACCTCTTCAAGGGATTTTTTTTTTTTTTTTTAAGTGGTTGTGAGCCTAGCCTCTAATGGCTGGGCTATCCCTCCAGCCCCAAGGGATTTTTTTTTTTTAAACAAAAACAACAAAGAGGTGTCCATCTTTATAAACATTCTTGGATGCTATCTGGAAAATGATAATTCTGTACAAACTAAAGCTGAGTGAAATTGTGACCGTCATTTCTACCATGGCTTTCAAGGTAGAGTGTTGTGCAGGACAGGAAGAGATCCAGTCACAGTGCTGCTCCACTTCCAGAACAACTGAGGTGTGGTTGTTACAGTGGACAGCAGTGACAGAATGCCAAGGCCCATGGGAAGCTCCTGAAAATGCTGACTGAGGATGAGTTCCAAGGTCATTTTGGATGATTGCCAACAAACAACCTCATAAATATGGTTGGAATCACAGACAATCTGGGGCCACTCTGTACTGCAGAAGCTGCTATATCCAGGCCACCAATGCCATCAGTAGGGACAGTTTCCATAAAGGTCTAAACAGGCTAATCAATTCCAGAACCAGAAGTCAGCCAGTCCCCTACTCCTCTTGAACACCTCACTACTCTCTCTTTTATTTTATTTTATGTGCAATGGTGTTTTACCTGCATGCATGTCTGTGTGAGGGTAAACTGGAGTTATAGACAGTTGTGAGCTGCCATGTGGGTGCTGGGAATTGGACCCTAGTCCTCTGAAAGGGCAGCCAGTGCTCTTAACTGCTGAGCCATCTCTGCAGCCCCAGAACACCTCATTTCTCTTACATGGCAAATGTAACTTCTGTGGTCCTGAGTGTTACAAGCTGTCTTCACATAGGAGTCAATGGATGAGTCACAGCACTATGCTGTACATGTGCAGACATGGCCTGCAGCCCCAGGTGTAGCAGAGGCTGGCCTTGAACTCATGGGCCTTATACTTCTGCCTCTCAAGAGCTATCTATCTTTTTGTCTCTCTCTTTTTTAAAGATTTATTTCATTTTTATCTCTATCTTTCTCTGTGTGTGTATATATGAATGCCAGCAGAGACCAGAAGAGGGTGTCAGAATCTTTGGATTTGGAGTTAAGGAGGTTGTGAGCCCCATTGTGGGGGCTCTGGAGCCTGAATTTGGGTCTTCTTTAAAAAAAACAGCAAAGGACTGGAGAGATGTCTCAGCAATTAAGAGCACTGGCTGCTCTTTCAGAGGATCAGGGCTCAATTCTCAGCACCCATGGGGCAGCTCACAACTGTCTATTACTCCAGTTCCAGGGGACCCAACACCCTTACACAGAATATATACAGGCAAAACACCAAAACACCAGTGCACATTAAATAGATAACGCTAAGCAGCAACAAGTGCCCTTAACTGCTGAACTGTCTTCAGGCATCCCCACTTTTTTTCTGACAAGATCTCATGTGACTCAAACTAGCCTCAAACTCACTATGTAACTGAGTATGACTTTGAACTCCTCATCTCCTTCCTCCATATCCCAAGTGCTGGGATTATAGGCCTGTGCCAACATGCTTTTTTATTACTTAGTTCAATACACTGAGGAATTTGCAGCTGTTAAATTTGTATTGTTAAATTTGAGACTGGAAAAGAAAAAAGAAAAAAATTTGAGACCAGTTTCCCCATATTAACTATTTTGCTTATCTTACTGCTTTCTGTACTTGAAAACAATCAATTATTTTCTGTACATATTTTTAATGTTAATTTTGATAAGCATTGTTTGTTTGCTGGTCTGTTTAAGACAGAATGCCATGTTGCCCAGGCTGGCCTCAAACTGACTGGGTATCCAGGGATGATAGGTGGAACCTGGATCCTCTTGTCTCTGTTCCCTAAGTGGTAGGATAGCAGGCATGCACTATCACACCTGGATCAGAATAAATATCTTAATGAAAAGGAGGTGGAGGAGGATGTAACAAGCACTCTTTCCTACTAGCCTGGTACCACAGCTTTGTCATCCCAAAATGAACACCACAGACGCTATATTAATTATGAAATTGTTAGCCAATGGTTGGACTTCTTATTGGTTACCTCTGTCTTAATTATTAACCCATAACTACTAATATATGTATTTCCATATGGTCTTGGATTAGGGGAGAGTGCTGGATCTGCAACTCCTTTGCCTACTACATTGAGACTGTTCTGGTAGGTTTTCTTGCCTGCTTTTCCCAGACTTCTCCTAGTCCCACCTACCTTCCTGCTTCATTGGCCATTGGTCCAACAATGTTTTATTCATTACCAATAAGAGAAACATACAGAATCACATCTCCCATCAGGAGAAGCTACTAGACACACTCAGGTTGGAGACTTATTGCTCACTGGGTTTCACCACCAGTGGCCCTAGCACTGGACAGCCACTACAGTCTTCAGACTTCAGCAGCAAGCAGCAGCAGGAAGCATTTGCTGTAGTTTGTGCTAACAGTGTGGTATATGGTGAATGTCTCTGTTTGTAACTTTGGGTGACACTGGTCCATTTGTCCTATTGGGGTCTGGGGCTGGAGACTCAGCAGCTAAGCTCAGCCATTCTCTGTGAGGCTCCATGCCAATGTGCTGATCCCTAGTAAAAACCTTGATCACTAGCATCTGGGAGTAGCTCATACCCAGAATCCCAGATGCTCAGGAGGCTGAGGTAGGAGTGTGAATTTGAGGCTACTCTGTGCAACTTAGTGAGCCCTATCTGTATTATCATCTCCAGAGGAACAGAAATGATAGACTGAAAAAAAATTACCTACACATTTATAGGTTTCTGTCTGTTTGCCTGTCTGTCTGTATCTATTTTCCAATCTGGCACTGAAGACCTGGAGGGTTCCAGACAGTTGCTGGTCTTCAGTCTACATTGGGTTCTGATGAAAGGACAATAGTGGGGAGCACAGCAGCAGGGAGCACAGCAGTAGGGAGCCCTAAACTGGGGAGCGCAGCAGCAGCAATAAGCGAGCTCTCCAGTGCTTATGAAGGAAAGGGGACTAAGGTGAAACTCTGTTCTTTGACATCCTGTTATCAGCACTGCTACTGGGCAGCACCTCCCACACTACAGATGGGCCCTTCCTACTATAGGAAAATCCCTCAGAGATGTGCCCAGTAGCTTGCCTTTTGATTTCACATCTAGTCAAGCTAATAAAATTAATAACAAAACAAATCAGAAAACAAACCAAAACACCAAACAAACACAAAAAACCTTGAACTAGGAGTAATACATTCAACCCTTCTGAATTTTGGCACAGTTTTAGACCTGAAGATCATCCAAGGCACATTCAAAACAACCCATTTAAAGATTTAAAAAAGAGAGAGAGAGATTTTAACTGTGTGGTAGTGGTGCACACCTTTGATCCCAGCACTCAGGAGGCAGAGATAGGTCGATTTCCATGAGTTCAAAGTCAGCTGGGTATAGTCATTTCTAGGACACACAGGGCTACACAGAGGCCCTATCTCAAAAAAAAACAAAAGGATTTAAATTTTTTTTTCTTGTTAAGTACATGGGTGTTTGGTGTTTGTTTATGGACCACACATTTGCAATGCCTGAGGCAGCCAGAAGAAGGCTGGGCACAGATGGTTGTGAACAGCCTGGGTCCTCTGATAGAGCAGTCAGTGCTCTTGAGCTATTGAGCCAAACCATTTCACAGTCCCCAATACAACTCATTTAAAAAGGAAATTTTTGCAAACCCAACACTCAGGAGGTGGAGGTAGGAATATCCATCAGAAGTTCAAGGTCATCCTTAGTTACATAGCAAGTTCAAGGGGAGCCTGGGCAGTACAAAACCCTTCCTAAAACAAGAAAAACGAAACATTTGCACACACAAACTTCTAAAGTCTCCAAATTTAAATAACTTACCTGAATTAAATGCAGGTCCTTGGTTCCTGACACAATTCTAGGTGTTTTGGTTAAAGTGAGAGCTTTGGGGAACCCGAAAAATGAGAACAGACAGATCCCTTGAGGAGCTGGAGAGATGCTCAGAAGTTGGCAGCACTGGTTCTTGCCTAGGACTGGGGTTTGGGTTCTACTCCTATATAGTGGCTTGCAACTATGTAAAACTTCAGTTCCAAGTGATTCATGCACTGTTCTGACCTCCATGGACACCAGGCATGTATCATAAATACATGTAGGCAGGACAATCGTTCATGCTGTGGTGGTTTGGATGAGAAAAGCCTCCTTGGGTTCATATGTCTGAATGCTTGGTTCTCTGTAGGTGGAACTGTTTGGGAAGGTTAGGAGGTGTGGCCTTGTAAGAGCAGGTGTGTCACTGGGGTTATACTTTGAGGTTTCAAAAGCCCATGACATTTCCAGTTAGTTGCCACCCACACCCCCATTGCTTCATGGTTGTTTCAAGATGTTAGCTTTTAGATACTGCTCCAGTGCCATGATGCATGCTGGCATGCTCCCCACCACAATGGCCATGGACTCATCTTCTGAGATGTAAGTCCCAATAAACACTTGTAAGATGCCTTAGTCATGGCATCTCTTCACAGCAATAGAACTGTAATTAAGACACACGTAAAATAAAATAAATCTAAAAAGTCTTTTTGAGAGACTCTGGAATGGATGACTGCTTGTAAAGGAACCTTCTGTCCACAGATCCTATTAACCACACCTCATAATCATTTGTTAAATGTGTAGGTTAAGCACTCACAATCACATACTGTGCTGTTCCAATCAAACACAGACTGCATACATTACAGTGGCCCCAAAGATATGGGGACCAAAAAATTGTATTGCTTAGGGATGCTGCACCCCTAGTAATCTGAAGCACATGTTACTCATGTGTTTGTGGTGTTGCCAGTATGAAAAGACTAGCACAGTTATAAAAATAGAATATATCCAAAAGAAGAGGAGGAGGAAGAGAGAGAGAGGAGGATGGTAGAAGCAGGCAGATGTCTGAGTTTGAGGCCACCCTGGTCTATAAACAAGTTTCAGGATAGCCAAGGCTACACAGAGAAGCCCTGTCTCAAAAAAAAAATTAGAACATGTATAATGATGTAGCTTATATATCACAATCACAAAACTCCTAAGTTGTCCTATTTTAGGGTACTTCTTCAAGCAAGGCACAGTGCTATACACCTATAGTCTCAATTCTTTGGGAGGCTAAATAAAGCAGGAGGATCACTTGAGACCAGGAGTTTTGGACCAGTCTGGGTAACAAATACAGTGAGACCTTGTTTTAAACAATACTATTTTATAACAAAATAGTGTGTCTCATCACAAACATAGTACCCTCGCATGTTTTGTGTGTCTCGTATCTCTTAATTGCATTCTTAGTACTACAAAAAGTAAAATAAAACAGAGGAAGAGGCCAAGTCAAGTGTGAAGGCTCTAAATTTAGATCTGCATGAACACAATGCACAATTTTCACACATATTGGGGGCATCACTGAATAAGGCGTCACTTAAAATGCATTGCCAGAGGTGACTAGAGTCATGTGGGTAAAATCACTCTGCTGTAAGTTGAAGAGGCCTGTACAGAAGCCAGCCGGGGTAGAGGCTGCTGCTAAAGTCCAAAAAAACAGCTAGCCATGTGGACTTGATGAGTCTAGAAGAGGGAAGGCAAGGATGGAGTCAGATGAATATTTAGGAAATTGGAATATTATGGGATAGATATTATGATATATCCTACATATTATAGGAATTTTTTTCTTTTTCTTTTCTTTTCTTTTTTTTTTTTTTTTTTTTTTTTTTTTTTTTTTTGGCTTTTCGAGACAGTGTTTCTCCGTGCATCTTTAGAGCTTATCCTGGCTGTAGCTTGCTCTGTAGACTAGGCTGGCCTTGAACTCACAGAGATTTGCCTACCTCTGCTTCCCAAGTGCTGGGGTTAAAGGCGTGTCCCACCACCACCCGGCTCACAGGGATTTTTTTTTTTTTTACCCACTCAATTCCTACCTGAAGCTGTCCCAGGCTTCCCCACTTCAAAACTAATGTTGGTGTTCAAAGCTAGGAATATAGACACCAGGCACAGTAACACAGCCTATCACCTCAGCATTCAGGGACAGAGGCAAGAGGATTGCTGTGAACTCAAGGCCAGCTTGGAATACACAGTGAAATGCCAAAACAATAAAAACAAACAAACAAAAATCAACACTGAACTGGAGAGATCACTCAGTTATTAAGAACACTGGCTGCTGTGTCTGAGTGTGGCTTCACACACTTTTAATTCCAGCACTCAGGAGGCACAGGCAAGCTGATCTCTCTGGTCTACATAGTGAGATCTGGACTAAACAGGACTACATAGACACACACACACACACACACACACACACACACACACACACACACACGAAAACACTGTCTTTTGGAGGACCCAGGTTCAAGTCCCAGCACCTACATGGCTGCTCACAGTCATCTGGGTCCCAGGGGACCCAGCACACTCTTCTGGCCTTTTTGGGTACTAGTCATGTACATAGTGCACAAACATGTACAAGGAAAACACAATTTTTAAAAAAATTAGTGAAAAGGTTTAAATGAAACCCACAAACAAAACAAACCTTCTATCATCTCTTCTTGCTTCACTCACCTCGCAAACTACAAACCACTTCAGATTTACTTCCAACAGGCTTCTCTTTCTTTCCTTGCCCATTCCACCTGGATTAAAGCCATTGGTATTTACTGATACCTGCCTCAGTACTTCTCCTTCTGTCCTCTTACCCTGCCTGCAGGGCTCCCCCTTCCTCACATATCCACTGAGAAAAAATTCTCCCCTCACCTCTACCATAAAATCCACTTTTTATTGTAATGGTTAATTTAGACAAGGGTCTCACCATGACCAGGCTGGCCTCAGACACATAAAGATCCACCTGCCTCTGCCTCCCAAGTGCTGATATTAAAGGCATACACCACCATGCCTGACCCATGCAGGGAAACATTTAGAATGACAGTTATCTGGGCTTTGGGCATTACTGAGGGCAGTGACTTGCCTGCACACTTTGTTTCTGACCCACACCATCCATCACACATCTTGGTCCCAGAGGAGGGATTAGATGTCTATTTACCAAAGAAGAAAGTAGCTGAAATGTATATGGACTTGAGAGATGATGTCCACAATGCCACTCTGGCCTGGTTTAGAGACTTGCTTAGTTGAGTCTACAGATCTGCTGAATGTAGGATGGTAGGTTTCCCAAGTCTCTGAAATTTCAATGACTGAAGCATGTCCTCCCTGCAGCTGAAGCAGCAGCCCTCAGCATCTTGGAAGAATCTCTGTTCCATGAGTTTTGGATGAGTTGTGGGTCTTCCTTCTTCAAAAGCAGCAGGCCCAGCCTCAGGTAGGCGACCTCAGCAGGATGCTGGTCAGAAGCCAGCAGTCTCCAGCGTTTCAAAAAGCCCATGTTTATAGGCTCAAGGCAGACTCTAAAGGCCTGGTGAGTGTATGTAAATTAAGGGTAGAAAAAGCACCAATCAAAGGAGAGCTGTCAAATAAGGAGGCATGAGGATGACCAAAGCCTACTCAAAGAGTTGCCAGCCAGGTCCTGCCTGGATTGTTTCTCTTCCCTCCAAGGCAGTAATGTAGAAACAGGTAATCAATTATTCAGGACACCAGAGCCTGCTAGGAGTCTGCACCAGGGCTGTAGTGTTGATCTTGGATTGGAGCCATCCTTCTGTTGCCATGGCCTCTCTTAGACAGTCATTACCAGTGAGCTGTGCAAGATAATAGTTGTGGGCTGTCAAATGCAGTCTGTTCCTGGCTCTAGTTGCAGCTGGGAATTTTTCCATGTTGTTTTATTCTTCATTCCTTGTTTCTGCTTTGATGACAGCTGGGAGGTCCTTGCTAGCCCTTATCATCAACCATGTGCCTCAGCAAAGCCATTAAGTCCTCATACTCTGACAAATCATCTACTTTCTTCTTAAAATATTTTATTTCACTTCATTTTTTTTCCAAGATAGGATCTCACTATGTAGCTTTGGGTATCCTCAGTTCACTATTTAGGCCAGGATGGTTTTGAATTCACAGAGATATGCCTTCTTCTGTCTTTCAACCACTGGAGTTAAAGACGTGCCACTATGCCCAGCTAATTTTGTCCTTCCATCCTTCCTTCCTTCTTCCTTCCTTCTTCTGAGACAGTATTTCTCTATGTAACAGCCCTGGCTGTCCTCAAACTAGCTCTGTAGACCAGCCTTGAACTCACAGAAATCTGCCTGCCTCTTCCTCCTGAGTACTGAGATTAAAGGCATGCACCACCACTGTCCAGCAGTGTGATTTTGTTTTTTCAGTCAAAAAATATCAGGGGTGCTGGTAGCTGAAACAGTGGCTTAGCAGTTAAGAGCACTTACTACTCTTCCAAAGGACCTGGGTTGGATTCCCAGCACTCACATGACAGCTTGTTTACAGCTGTCAGTAACACTGGTTTCAGGGACTCTGATATCCTCTCTGACCTCCAAGGGTGCTGGGCACACAAATACTGCACATATATGCATGCAGACAATACATTCCTACATGCTGGGCACTGTGGTGCACACCTTTAATCCCACACCTTTAACTTGGAGGTAGAAGAAGGCAGATCTCTATGAGTTTGAGGCCAGACTGGTCTGAGTTCTAGGACAGCCAAAGATACACAGAGAAACCCTGTCTCAAAAAAAGAAAAGACCAAACCAAAGCAAAAACACAACAAAAAACCAAACCAAAGCAAAAACACATTAAAACACATGTACATATTAACACACACACACAACACCACACCATCATCACCACCACCATTGGGGCCTTCTACATGTTCTTTATGGTTCTAAAGACAGCCAAACATAAATTGATGGGATTGCCTGGGGAGAGGACACAGACATGGACTGCCTACATACAAAACCTAAGTATGTTTGTGTCTGAGCCATATGGCACCAGAAAAGAGGGAAAGGAGAGAGGAAGGGGAAGATAAGAGGGAAAATATGGGGGGTGCTATTTACCCATCATACAAATCTTAAGTAACCATCAAGAAAATGAAAAATAAAGCCAGCCATTCTAGTATATTCCTGTGCTTCCAACACTCAGGAGGTTGAGGCCAGTTGGTCCTCAGTGAGGCCTTGTTCTGCAGAGGAGGGAGGAGATCACTATCTGGTATATTGGAAGAGGCAGGAAGGGTCCCAGTTGTGAGCAGAGTGGCAGCAGGGAACAGCAGGGAACAGATGCAAAAACTTGAGCTGAGTGAAAATGAAGATGAAAAACTGCAGGACTTTTTCCTGTCTTCCTTCCAACGCCAAAGGAGGAGAAGGCAGTGCAGCAGCCCTGAGGGAGAAGCTTCCCTGCCAGGACCTGCAGGGCCTTGGAACTTGATGATAGACACAAGTAACATTGAAATCAGGATGGAGCTACCACCAGCAGCTCAGAAAACTGACAAGTTTATTATATACATAGAAATGAGGAGGTAGGTTAATTCATCCCTATAGTCTTAGGTTGCAGACATGGGGATGTGCAGGCTGTGGCTGGCACTTTCTGCACATACTGGTTTAAAAGCTAAAGATCAACCATTCATCAACACCCATACCTGGACCAGGGGAAAGCCTTGCCATTCCCATGATTCTATCTATGTTCATTCATACACAGTACACTCTCCCAATGCCTTCCTAGTTTGGGCAAACTCACTGGTTGGTTGGTCTTTATTTGTCACAGCTTCACATGCAGGCAGCCAATCAGGGCTCACCTATGAAAGTCAGTATAATGCCAGATGGTAGTGGTGCATGTGTGTATGTGTTTTAATGACTGCGTGCATATATGAGCAGTATTTGTGTGCCCAGCACCCTTGAAGGTCAGAGAGGATGTCAGAGCCCCTGAAACCAGCATTACTGACAGTTGTGAGTGAGCTGCCACATTGGTGCTGGGAATGGAACTCAGGTCCTTTGGAAGAGCAGTAAGTGCTCTTAACTGCTAAGCCACTGTTTCAGCTGCCAGCACCCCTGCTATTTTTTGATGAAGAAAGTGAAATCCCCTGGGAGACTGACCTGCCACAGTATTTGCAAGCCCAAGTCCTGCACAGAATTGTGCCTCCCAGGAAGCTGAAGGACTGAGCATTGAAGATGAAATGTGCACCTGCTTTGCTCACATATGTCTGTGTCCAACAGTATCACATATTTTTTTCTAAGGGTCGGGGGACTACCATGGGAAAGGCAGACTTATTCCTGGGAGGTCTTTTAACTATAAAACCTATGGACTCAGGACAGCCCAGTGTTGACAATCCTCATGCATGGTGACCTTGGCAGGGAGGAGCCTAGGAGACATAGTCACATAGTGACAGACACTCCCTTTAGTTTTATTCAGTGTCCTAATTCTACAGTTTGCTGTGGGTGGAAATGTTCCAAATGCTTTCTACTTCACTGTCACCAGCTCCTTGTGAGTCACTGGCAGCTCTTCCTACACCACCCCTCCTGCAGGGCAGGGGATCTTGCAGATGATGCTTTTCCTTTGGTGGGTACCATGGTAACAAGAAAGCAGCTCCCAGTAGCCTGCTCAGCTAACCAGCTCATAGAAGAGGATGAGGAGGGGTTGGGAAAGGTAGGGTGTGGGGGGGTGGGGGGTGGGGGGGGTAGAGGGGTGTGAACTTCACTGCTAAGATCTGAGGGTCCACAAAGCACTGGTTCAAACCTTTTTCAGTTTTGTCATATGATAGGAAAGGAGACATTAATTTGGCTTCTATGTTTTTTCTCTTCCATGAAACTTGAAGTGGCCAACATGAGAGAATTTTCTGTTCCCCTTCATTTTCTTTTTTTTCCCTTCTCTTCCTTCTTCCTTCCCTCCCTCCTTCCTTCCCTCCCTCCCTTCTCCCTCCCTCTTTTCCTCCATTCCTCCTTCCCTCTCCTTTCCTTCCTCCTCTCTTTTCTTCTCCCCCTTCCTTTTCCCTTTCTTTCTTCCTGAGCTCCATTTGCTTCTTGCAGTGATAGGGTTCAAACCCAGGGCCCTGCGCATGCCAGGTAAGCACTCTACTGCCAAGGAGTATCCCTTGGTACCTGAAGGAATTTCTTTTTTGTAAAAATAAATCATTCTGTCTTATGTTACATGTGTTTTTGCCTGTGTGTGCATGCTTTATGTCCTTGGAAATCAAAGGATCTGTACTTATGCATGGCTGTGAATCACCCACCACCTGGGTCTTTTGTAAGAAAAGCCAGGCTCTTAATATCTCGCCATCTCTCCATCCTCCTGAAAGACTCCCTCCACCCCCACCCCTGCCTCAACACAGGGTTTCTCTGTGTAACAGTCCTGGCCTTTCTGGAACTCGATTTGTAGACCCTGCTGGCCTTGAATTCACAGAGGTCCACTTGCCTCTGCCTCCCAAGTGTTAGGATTGAAGACATGCACCACAACTGCCTGACTGGAAGAATTTCTTATTCCAAGAATAAATGGAGTTGTCTGGCTTAGTGCTGAATTATGGGTCCTGCCATTTAACTGCTATTTTCAGAACACCTACTTTATGCCAGACACCAGATACAGCAAATACTCTGAAAGTGGAGAGATGTTTGTGATCACATATTTCAGATGTCGGCTCAACTGAGCCTCAGGTGCCAGATCTCTGGACAAACATGATTCTGGGTGTTTTCCTATGACTGTGTTTCAGGATTACTATTAACTCAGGATACTGGGGAAATGGGTTGGGCTTCCCCATTGTAAGTTGGCTTCATCCCCTCTGCTCAGCGAAGAATTATGGTTGTCCAACAAACAGATAAATGACTTTCCACTTTGGAAAAACAAATCATATTTCACTGAGATTCTATCTATCTATCTATCTATCTATCTATCTATCTATCTATCTATCTATCATTGAGAGATAGATCTAGAACATACAGACACTTGGTGGTATACAACTGGGAGAAACATTTAGGGAAACTGTCAATGATGTCAGGAAGAGTTGTGTATCCCCAGCAACCCGTCCTTGGCATAAGTATTCAAGAGGCAACCCCAAATGTATGCATCAGAAGACAAGCTCTCAAAGCAGTTTTTTTTTTTTTTTAAATAAAAACAAAATGAATTCCTAGCAGCAAGGAAACAGATGGGGAATTTTGTGTTGTTAATTGTACTTTTTTCATTTGCTTGTTTTGTTTAGTTTTAAAGCCCTGCTATGTAGTCCTGGCTAGCATGGAACTTACTGTAGCAGCTAGGCTAGCCTTGAACTCATGACAATCTCCATGCTGGTATTATAGGTATGAGCACTACACCCAACACAACTCTCTCTCTCTCTCTCTCTCTCTCTCTCTCTCTCTCTCTCTTTCTCTCTCTCTCTCTCTGTGTGTGTGTGTGTGTGTGTTATTTTATGTTTTAGAAAGTGTTTCATGTATCCCAGGCTGGCCTCAAAGTCGCCACATAGCCAATGGTGACCTTGACCTTCCGCTCTTGCTTTTGTCTTCTGAATACTGGGTTTACAAGTGTGTATCAGGCACAGCTTATGTAATAATGGGGATCAAACCCAGACTTTCATGCATGCTAGCATTCCTTTTATGAGACTGTAGTCTGCTCCTTAAGCAAGGGTGGCCCTAAGCCTTCTCATTACACTGAGGACATTCAGGCTCTCTCCAGGTTACTTTGGTGGGTTAGCTGAGCCTAGCTTCCTATCTCACATTCTGGCTTCTGCAAAACAAGACAGAAAGCTGGTGAGGTTAGAGGAAGACCTAAAATTTGTTCGATACACTTTAGATTTTCTTTTTAAGTTGGGGACTTTGGTGATAAAATATTATAACCATAACCATTACTTTTCTCTGAATTTATTTTATTTTTATTTATGTGCACAAATGCGTGTGGTTGCACCAGAGGCCAGAAGAGGGCATTATATCCCTTCAGGTTGGAGTTACAGCCAGTGTAGCCTATGGCATGGGTGCTGGGAACTGATCTCTTGATTCTCTGGAAGAGCAGTAGATGCTTGCTCTTAACCACTGAGCCATCTGTATAGCCCCTTAATTTTATACATGGATACAATATATTGAACATATCCAATCTTAATATCCTCTTCCCACTTCTCCCTGGTCTCTCTAATACTTCCTCTCACCTCATATCATACATCAAAACTAATAAAAATGGGTCAAAGAATTAAATGCAACAGGAAAAACTATAATACTCTTTAAAGCAAACACAGATGAAATTGATCTTGGTTTAAGCAATGCTTCTGGGATATGACATAAAAAGCTCTTCAATGAAAGAATACAGGTGAACTGGAGAGATGGATCAGCAGTTAAGAACTATGGCTGCTCTTCCAGAGGTCTTGGGTTCAAGTCCCAATACCCACATGGCAGCTCACAACTGCCTATAACTCTAGTCCTGTGAGATCTGATACCCTCTTCTAGTGAGCAGATGTACATAAAGACAAATCACTCATATACATAAAATGAATAAATCTTTAAAAAGACAAATAATTCACAAATGTCTTCTTTAAAAGACTTTTTTTAACAAGTTTAACTTTTAATTTATTAGAAGTTTTAATTAATTAGAAAATTAAGTGATGATTTTAAAAGCAGAGTTTCTATTAAATTAACACATACTTCAGGGCAAAAATACATTTTAAAAACTAGATCTTAAGGCAGAAGAGAAACATTGAAAAAAAAAAAAAAAACTCCAGTATGTCTAATACAGACTGTAGAATGTCATAATCTAGAGGATCTAGAAAGTCACATAGTATTATATAGCAATAAAATGTTAATATAGTCCGAAGTATGATCAGTTGGTTCAAGATTCAATTTATAAAATGTCTAGTCTGCTAATTAAAGTCTTTTCAACATTTTTATTCTTTGTAAATTTCACATCATGCACCCCAATCCCATTCATTTCCCAGTCCTTTCATATAGACCCTCAAACTTTGTAACTTCCCCAAAAAGAAAATAGAAAAAAAAAAAAAAAAAAAGTCTCACCATGGAGGCTGCAGTGTGTAATGGAGTGTCACCTAGTCTGCCCTTTTGTCCAACCAGCTTTACTCATAAATGTTCATTGCAATGAGTCATTGGTCTGGTTCCAGGTATCTGTCTTCTGCTACACCATTGATACTGAAACCTCACAGAGAGATTCTTCTATTGCCCTGAGTCATGGAGGTTCTGTAGCTCTGGTTCTGTAGGACTGGCCCCTTTACATGCTCCAGCAGTTCGTAGATGGGGTAATTATTGGGGGTGGGCCAATTCAAAGTCCTGGTTCTGGGCCTGGTTCTGGGCTGAGTTGGTCACTCTACCCTCATCCTCACCACCAGGTCCACCTAATTGAAGTTTTTATTGTGTAAGCATAGGTATTGTTCAACAAAGTGGCTATTTTTATGACAATGGAATGGGCAGGCAACTTTATAGTTTCATGTGTACAGTTCTACAATATTAAGTAATACAAATGTAAGACCCTCAGAATGAGGAGTCTCCCAGTTTCGGTTGGTATCCCCAAGAACTCCATGTCCAGTCTAGTTGCTGCAACATGCAAGAGGCTTTAATGAACAGGAAACGTTTGCATAAATGGGCTCCTCCAGCACTTAGGCTAGAGAGAAGCAGCCCCCCCCCCCAGGTGTTTTTAAAGGCAAAACCCACAAGCTTAAGGAGGGGGTGGGACCCTTGAGGGCAGATGATCTGTTATTAGGGTCAACAGACCTTAGAGCCTCAGGGTGTGCTAATTAATCTTGTCTTGGGCAAACCAGAGATGCAGTTATCTCTTTGTTTCTTAAGGACCCTATTCACCACCTGCTGACTCACAAGAAAGGAGGGGCAGTGTGAATTCTTGGTATCTTGTTATCTCAGGGCCTTGTGAGGGGAAGTTAGCAAATTCCAAGGAACAGATATTGGTTTCCAGGTTAGTCCTTCATTTCAAGAGAGGGGTTTCTTTAACTTTACTTTTTTGTCTTTCACAAAGGAATTTGTAGACTCAGTTCCCCATGCTAGTACCCATGCATACCCATCACTCCCATTCTTTAAAAATTTTTATTCCAGTCATGGTGGTGCACACCTTCAATCCCAGCACTGGGGTGGGGGGCAGAGGCAGGATGATCTCTAGGAATTCAAGGCCAGCCTGGTCTACATAGTAAGCTTAAGGACAGCTAGGACTACAGAAAGAAAATCTTAAGTTTTTATTATTAAAAAAATTGGGTTTTTTTTTTGCAGGGTGTTGGTGGCGCACGCCTTTAGTCCCAGTATTCGGGAGGCAGAGGCAGGCGAACTCTGTGAGTTCGAGGTCAGCCTGATCTACAGAGTTAGTTCCAGGACACTCTCCAAAGCAATACAGAATACAGAGAAACCCTATTTCGAAAAACCAAAGAAAGAAAAAAGAAAATCAATAAAGCAAGAAATTAAAAATACAAGATGTTGCGGTGTTTCAGAAAGGAAAAACAGGACAGAGAGACTGGCAAAGATAAGCAATAGGTGAGGCTTCCTGAAAAAGACAATAAACAGTAACAGGGAACATTCACAGTGCGGACGTGCTGTGCAGCAACTCTCAGCCAGGGCAACTGCAAACAACAGAAACACATGGGGGGCGCAGAGGTGGAACATCTTCAACTTCAGGTTCAGGCCCCGCCCCCAGTGACAAGCCACGCCCGTTTTATGGGCGTTCTCAGCACTCCCCTTCCGCCCTCCACTCAGGTCTCTGTGTCTAGGTGCAGAGCAAGGTGGGCGTGGTTGTGCGCAGGCGCAAAACACAGAGTGCGCAGGCGCAGTTCACAGTGCAGTGCTCAGGGTGACGTGGCGGGCGGGAGTACGGAAGCCGCTGGGGGAAGCTGCTCTCACCGCTGCTCTGAGCATCTCTCTGCTGCGTGGACTTTCCCCTGGCACCATGTTGAAGAAATTCGACAAGAAGGACGAGGAGTCGGGTGAGGGACCCTTGAAAGCCTGGGGAGGCCAGATCCTCGCACAGATTCCTGGGACCTTCCTGAACGCCCTTCTTCCGGGCCTCTGTCAGAACCAGAGCTAAGGCCCAAAAGGGGCAGGGGTTTGTGCGCCGCTCCGTAGCTGTCCTCTGAGGAGACGTGCTGCTCTCATTCGCCAGCTCTGGACAGGATTGCTGCGTGACCTTGTGCGAGTCACGCTCTTCTCTGGGCCTCAGTTTCCCCATCCTATTAGAGGAGGGGCCCAGGCAGGATGCTACCCTGTATTCACATCCGACCTCTTGGTACTTAGCAGAGCTGCGTTGGTATCAGCCAGTCTGGGTGTAAAGAGTCCTGCAGCTAAGAACCCTGACAGTTTCATTCATTCAGTAAGCTACATATACTGTACATCAGGTACTTTACAGATCCTGAGGTTTTAGCCGTAGCTAAAACGAATGGGGACACTCAATGCCTGTAGTAGGAATATTATTATGGTCACGTAGTTGTGGGACCAGACAGCAACAAGATAATCACACACATAATTAATTAAAAGTGTAACACCATCTGCTGTCAGGGACACTCAGGTCACAGGTCAATTAGTGTTGGTTTTCACTGACACATAGACTCACTCAAGTTCTGGTTGCATGAATGAATGCAAAATGTTGCACCACAAGAGGCACAGAAACTGTGCTGGGTGTCTGTGAGCAAATGGTCTGGGGAAGAGGGGAGTTTCCTTGACAAGATTTGTAGACAGATAGTAGAACCTTGGCTGCCACTGGTAGATAATAGAGACTTCTTCCCTTTCCCAGTATTTATTTAGGGTCAGGGTTTGGGGATGTCACACAGTTGGTAGAGTGCTTGCCTAGCATGTATGAAGCCTTGTGTTTGATCCACAGCACCACATAAACCAGGAGGTGGAGGCAGGAACATCAGAAGCTTAAGATGGCCCTCTGCTACATTCGGAGTTCAAGACCAGCATGAGACTCTGTCTCAAAAAAAGAAAAAGAAGGAAAGAAATTAATTCAGGATCACAACCTGTAATCAGTCTTCTCTGTTCACTGTAGGTGGAGGTTCCAACCCCCTCCAGCACCTGGAGAAGAGTGCCGTACTCCAAGAGGCAAGTCCCATCTCACCTGTCCATTTGGTCAGGGATACCTGCTGTCAGAATGCTAACATATGTAGAGTGCTGGTTGTTCATTTTGTTTGCTAAGTATCTGTAGTCAGAAGGGCAGCACAAGCAAAGATTGCAGGTATGGTTAGTAGATGAGTTAAGACAAACTCAGGGCTGGAGAGATGGCTCCACAGTTAAGAGCACTGGCTGTTCTTCCAGAGGACGTGGTTTCAATTCCCAGCACCCACGTGGCAGTTCACACCTGTCTGTAACTCCAGTTCCAGGTCTTCTGACACTTCATACAGAATATATACAGGCAAAATAGCAATGTACATAAAATAAAATAAAAAAGAAAGGGAGAAAAGTAAACTCTTACCATTTCAGAACACATTTATGTGGACTAATGAGTTATCAATACACACGCTGTGGTTCTCCAGGCACTTCATGAACTGAGGGTTGGCTATGGAAGGGAAGTGTACCAGGCTGGAGGTAACAGTTACTTCTTCACAGGCTCGAGTCTTTAACGAAACTCCTATCAACCCCAGGAAATGCGCCCACATCCTCACCAAGATCCTTTACCTCATAAACCAGGTAACAAGACGAGGGTAGCAGGGAATACAGGTGTATGAGTGTGTGTGTATGTGTAAATGGGGATGTACCCTTAAGCTTTTGACAACTCTGTGGTTGGAACCAACAGTCAAGTTCTGTGTTCTCTGAGTTCCCAGCTCTCACTGCCTGGAGTTCCTGCAGGCTCTGAAAAGTCTACTCGGCTGATCTGTCCCAAACAGGCTTCTTTTATAATTACCACAGGGGGAGCACCTGGGTACCACAGAAGCAACCGAGGCTTTCTTTGCCATGACCAAGCTCTTTCAGTCCAATGATGTAAGTACACGTCCCCTGCTTTTCTGGAAGTGTGGCAGCGGTGACAGTGTGGGGGGAGGACTATCTGCCAGCATGGGCAGATGGCAGACTTCTTGCCCTGGTCTTCTCTCACGGAGCAGGAGTGACAGGGCTTTCTCTATCTTTTTAGCCCACGCTGCGCCGCATGTGCTACTTGACCATCAAGGAGATGTCTTGCATTGCAGAGGATGTCATTATTGTGACTAGCAGGCAAGTCTTGGGCAGGGGATGGCTCCTGTGATGAGAGGGAACATGTACAGCGAAGAGGGTATATGGCTGGTGACCTTTCCTCCTAGGTCCACCCCATGCCAGCTTCTAGAGTGTTCTACTTCCTTCACACTTCTCTGGCCTTACTCCCCCTTAGATAATGCAGCCAGCAAGGAACTTTCAGAAAGTCTTCAGTGAGTTCTAAGGAAAAGAAAAACCGAATGCAAGGTGTTTATGAAGAAGTCTGCTTGCCAAGTCCTGGTATCTGCATTAGGCTGAGTAATTAGGGACAGATGCACTAATACTAGTGTCCTTGAGAACTGAGAGTCAAACCTGGTCATTATCATGCACATTTGTACTCCTAGTACTTGGCAGAAACAGGAGGATTGCTGCTAGTTTGAACCACTTGGACTATATAGCAAGATGTCTCAAAAACAAAACAAAGAACAAACAAAATACAACAAAATCCCTAAGGCCCTGTTTTCTTCTTTTTTAAAAATGATTTTTTAGTTTTGCAATTTTATGTGCATTGGTGTTTTGCCATGGCTGTTGGGTCCCCTGGAACTGGAATTACAGACAATTGTGAGCTGCCTTGTGGGTGCCGGGAATTGAGCCCAGGTCCTCTGGAAGAGCAATCAGTACTCTAAACCCTGAGCCAACTCTCCAGTCCCTTCTTATTTCTTCTTGACACTGCTATGCAAGAAGGGGTCCATACAGCCATATTCAGGTGTATTATGATGGTATTTACTAGGGCATGAGAAATGGCTCAGTGGTTAAGAACACTTGCTGCCTTCCCAGAGGATCTGAGTTTGGTTCCTAACATCCACATCAGGAGGTTTAAAACCATCTGTAGGGAACTGGGATTGGTATGTAAAATAAGGAAAAAAAAAACCATATATATATCATTTGTAACTCCAGCTTCAGAGGAATCTGATGTGGTAGGGGGCACCTGTACTCATTTACACACAATCCCACATAGACACAGACACCTACACATTACTAAAACTAATAAAAATAGATCTTATAGCTTTTTTAGGAAGATGATGCTTAATGTATATCAGTCCATGTGTAGTTCTGGGATTATAATAGCAACAAGAGAGCCATGGTATTCCTGTGACAAAACTTTTCCTCGGGAGACGGGAGACACAACACACGCACGTGTCTACTCAGGGTACCCACAACTGATCAAAGCCCAGTTTGGTGAACCAATGAGTTTTATTGGGGTTGTTTATGGTAATATGGGTGAGGGGTTACTCAGGAGCAGAAATGACTCAAGGACAACTGCCTTACCAAAGCCCACCCCATCGTGGGTGACAGCTCACAAGCCTGGGAACCTAGAGCACACAGAACAGCCTGTAGGCAGTTCATCAGTTTGGAGAGTGTCTTTTCCAGGTGCCTCAGTTGGTCTAAACATCTTCCGGGTAGTTTGGCTGGTGTCTGCTTCTAGGCAGCAGGTCTGCTCTGAGTCTGCTGCGCAGCTCAGCTCTTGGTCTGAGAGCTCAGCTCAGTTTTTATTTACTATGGCAGGGTGGGGCCTAGTGAATCTGGTCAGATTCAGGGGCTTGCTGAAGGTATTTTGAGTTGTTTACCTTCCTGCTTAAGAAGCTTCCCTGAAGGATGGAATGTTTCAATATTGGAGGAAAGTTATGCAAAGCATAGCCTCTGTTGCCTCAGGATTTACACGCAAATAGCAGGTTTATGGAACTGTAATGGGCTGTGAAAACAGAACAGGAGGATACCAGCATGGCTTTGGACCAGAAAAGATCTCCAGAATGATTTGGATTCTGAAGGAGTGAGGCCAGGCTGAACAAGCACATGTGAAAAGGCCTGAGAGGAGAGGGCAGTCCCTGAGAAGCTGCTCAGTTTGGTGGCTTTGGAAGCCTCCAGTTCATGGTGATCCTACTGCCTATACTTCCAGAGTGCTGGGATTACAAGTGTGTGCCACCATGCCCAGCTCTGTTTTGAGCTCTGTAAATCTCCCCGGAGCTGTTGTTTGGGTTAGAGCTTGGCTTGGGTGAGAAAGAAGGGAATAGTACTTAGGAGGGTGGTGTGGTAAATCCAAGCAGAGGTGTTGTAGACTAGAAGAGAGGATGGCCTGGGACCCATATGTCAGCAGTGCCTCCTTTCCCCACCAGCCTGACAAAAGACATGACAGGGAAAGAAGATAATTACCGTGGTCCCGCTGTTCGAGCCCTCTGCCAGATCACTGACGTGAGTTCCTCCACCCTCTGCCTGCTTCCCAGGCTCTCAAGTGAGGCCTCGTCCCAAGCATGTTTTTGGTTGTCTGCAGCTCTCCTGCAGGTGGAGGAACAGGGTGGGAGTGTCTCATAGGAGCTTCTGAAAATGTTTGCTTTGCTCTATACCCCATGGCTTGCATGTCTGAGCTTGCCTTCTCCCACCACAGAGCACCATGCTGCAGGCTGTTGAGCGCTACATGAAACAAGCAATTGTGGACAAGGTACCCAGTGTCTCCAGCTCTGCCCTCGTGTCTTCCCTGGTATGTAGCTCTGAGTAGGCCTGCAGGGGTGCAGAGTCTTGTTAGAAGATGATCAGAAACTCAGGGTCCATTGGGAAAGAGCTGGGGTGAGCGGCTTTGACCCCATCTCCCTTAGATGGCAGATTCTTGGGACTTGGATCAGGTGGGAAATCTGCCAAGTTGGGAGAATGAGGGTGGCAGCTACACCGTCTGTCCACGGTCTTGAGATCAGGACATGAGGAGATTCTGACTGCATCTGAGAAGGGACATGGGTGTGACAAGAAGGGCATGCTTCTTTTTGACCCTTACCAAGTCCCACTGCCCACAGCATCTGCTGAAATGCAGCTTTGATGTGGTCAAGCGATGGGTGAACGAGGCCCAGGAGGCGGCGTCCAGTGATAACATCATGGTACAGGTGAGAATGATGCTGGAAACAAGCAGGTGCATCACACACTGTCATGTTCACGCTCCACAAGTACTAGTGCCCTCTAGCCAGGAGAGGCTGTCATCCTTTTGTCATTGGGTGTAGGGAGATGGGGACTTAGGAGAAGTGGCCAGGCTAGCACGTGGGTATTTGGGAAAGATTCTTGCTGGAGCTGCTGAAACAGGCAGGTGCATTGAAAGGCAGGTATGAATGTTTTGTAGTTACAGCCTGCCTGGCCCAGGTAGACTGATGGCCATCTAGTCCAAGCCATTTGCCTAGCTGGCTCTGTTAGTGACATGAGGTTTCCCTCTGAGAAACTTTCTGCAATAACCTAACCTGGTATGCATCCCTCCAAAAGTTGGGAAAGCAAGAGTTAAATGAGAAAACATAAATAATGAGGGATGGGAAAGGCTGGCTGGTTTTTCCCTTTCCTTCAGTGGTTGTCTTTCTCTTCACTCTGTGTAGACCTTGCCTTTGGGGTGAACATTGACCCTTCAGCACATCTCCAAAGGTTAAAGACACCCACATGGAATGCACATACACCTGCCATGCCTTGGCCCTCAAAAGCCACTTGACTAAGTGTGAGCAGACGTTACTTTAGTAGTTTAAGTCTCTACAAGTGGCATCCCTGGGTTTCTAGCCCTTCAGAGCCAGCTTGGCCATGAGTGGGTCAGATAAGCAGGGACACTCAGGTCAGTCCCCTGGGTGTTAGAAGGATTTTTGTCCTGAGTCCCACAGGACCACGTTCAGGTCTTGTCCCAGCTCTCTGGGGCAGCTCATTCAGTTCTGGTGTCTTGTCCCACATAGTCAGGATACCTGCAGGATCCTTGCCAGAACTCTAGTGCAAATGAGAATATCATGTATGTGGTGTGTTGGCATTATGCTAGAGTTGGCTTTACAGAGTGCTTGAGGAAATTGCTCCAGCCCCTCTATGTGGGTGTGACTGCTATACTTTCTTAAAATAAGAAGGGTGAAGCCAGAGACATACAGTAGCCTCAGTGCCTTATGTGCTTGTTTCTTGTGCTGACTCTGTTCTGTAGTACCATGCACTAGGACTTCTGTACCATGTACGGAAGAATGACCGTCTGGCCGTGAGTAAGATGATCAGTAAGTTCACCCGACATGGCCTGAAATCCCCCTTTGCCTATTGCATGATGATCCGAGTGGCCAGCAAGCAACTGGAGGAAGAAGATGGCAGGTGAGAACTCTGGTCTCCTGCCAGCTAGATGATGCTGCCTGCATTGCTGAATTGTCCCCAACTTCTCATGGTTATGTTCTTTTGTAGCCGCGACAGCCCACTGTTTGACTTCATTGAGAGCTGCCTGCGTAACAAGCATGAGATGGTGGTGTATGAAGCTGCCTCAGCCATTGTCAACCTGCCAGGCTGTAGTGCCAAAGAGCTGGCCCCCGCCGTATCAGGTCTCCATGCTTCCCCTTCCCTGCTGCATAGTTTGCCTGCTGGGCACAGGCCCTGAGCCAGAGGTTGTTTTCAAACAGAGCATGATCTAGGGATGTCACAGGCATTGCTTTTGAAGCGGGCTGTTTTCAGTTCCCTCTCAGGGCTGAAGAGACAAGACTGTGTGGTTCATACTAGCCCTACTAAGCTAACTGGCTCCAGAGGAAGAGCTGGGGGTGGGGTCCAGTACCTGGAAAGCATAGTGTGCTCATGGGGTAGCGCTGGAGCTCATAGGCACTGCTCTTAGCAGGTGAGCAAGCCCCATCTTCAGACCTTTCTCTCTAGGCCTCACTTCCTTTCTGAAACATGAATGGCCCTCTTTCCTATAGATAGTAAAGGCAGGGTCTGTAAAAACCACCCAGCCCAGTAGCATGGATGCAGTGTGTGTTACTAAGGAGAACCCGGCAGCTTTGTGTTGTTTCTTCTCTAACCATCAAGTCCCTGCCTTGTCTACCTGTCCCATGCTGGTGTTAGGATAGGAGTAGTGAGTATGCATCCAGAGCTTAAAGAGGCAAGAGGCTGGTGCAGAACAGTGGCTGTGTTGAGAGTTCAAAAAGGTTCTATGTTAGATCTCAAGAGTCAGGGATGAACACATAACCAGGACCAGCCCAGAGGTGAAGGAGTGTTGGAATGATTGAGCTCTCTTTCTAGAGCTCCCCACAGTGGTGGTATAAACCTGGTGGAAAGATGGGGTTCAGGTATGGAAGGAGCAATCTCCCTTCCTCCTTGGGGACAAAAAAAGAATAAGTGTTTTCATTCGCTGATTAATGTGCTCCTATATCTCCATATTTCCAGAATAATGAAAGACAAAGTAGAGGCTTTAACAGATATGCTATCCTATTTAAGAAAATGTTAGTTTCAAACAAATGACAAGAGAATAAAAGCTAAGCAACCAGGAAAGGAACTCGGATAGTCTAGAATACAGTCCCATCCAAGATTATGCTTGAACATAGACTTTAGCTGTGTGCTTTGGGCAGCCAGGGTTGAGAAAATGGTATGGTCCCTGATATACAAAGTAGGGGTCAACTCTTTGTCACTGTCCGAGAGAGAAATAAACTTGGTTCTTGAGGGGGAACTTAGCTCCCTAGCTTGTTGCTAAGGGATGTTCCACTGGGTGCTGTGAACATGGAAGGAGAGATGTGGCTAAGTGCTTGGGCTGCAGATGTGGACAGCCCTTGTGTAACAGATGTGTAACCCTGCTCCTGTCGGTGGATGCAATTAAAAGTCACTTCAGTTGCTTTGCTGCTGTTCTCTGGGAGTTGGAAGAATCAGACAGGCAAGCCGCCCACTTAGCAAGTGCCTAGCACATGGCAGGTGCTTAGTATGTAACAACAGTGACACTTACAAGGCCTTGCTAAACAAGGTTCAGGACAAGGCAGTTCTGTTGGCATGAGACAAACCCAAGAGCTTGTTTACCTTTGATCTCATGCTGGTCCCCTGGGGTGCCAAGTGTTTCACTGCCTGGCATCCAGGGCAGCCTGACGTGTGTCTGTCTCCCTGCAGTGCTCCAGCTCTTCTGTAGCTCACCCAAGGCTGCTCTTCGCTATGCTGCTGTCCGCACACTCAATAAGGTATGAGTTTGGGTAGAGAAGAGGGGATGGGGCTGGCCTAGCTGACAGTAGGTTTCCTCCCTCTGAATGGGCTGGGAGAGTAGACACTGTGCCCAAAGGACCTCTGGCCAGGACTACCCTGTAGGTGAATGACAGAATGGGTACTTCCCGGTGTCTCTATCCTCCCTCTGCAGGTGGCCATGAAGCACCCATCGGCAGTGACTGCCTGCAATCTGGATCTGGAAAACCTGGTCACAGACTCAAACCGTAGCATTGCCACATTGGCCATTACTACCCTCCTCAAGACAGGGAGTGAGAGCAGCATTGACCGCCTCATGAAGCAGATTTCTTCCTTCATGTCAGAGATCTCAGATGAGTTTAAGGTATCAAGTGCCCTCATAGCCTGCAGTCCCCAAGATAAGGGGAATGTTCCGAACCTACTGTCCATGCCACCAGCTTGAGCTGTACAGGCCTGCCTCCAGGGCTTTAGCCCTCTGTCCCTTTGAACCTTAAGATGAGTGCTTTTTAGGCCAGGAAGGAGTTTGCTTATTGATTTTTGAAGTTTATATTGAGCTCTTGCTGTCTGTTGTAAAGTTTCAGGAGAGGGGGCAGCAGTGGACGGGACAGACACCTTTTGTTGGGAAGGATAAGCTTTAACAAATGAACAAACATGTAAACAAGCCATAGCCTGAGATGCAGGTGCAGTGAGGAGCTGACCTCTATTAGCAGCTGCTGGGGAGGCATGGATGCGGAAGGCATTGAGGCCAGGGACAAAGACCGGAGTGGGTGTTGGAAAGTTCCAAGGAGATAGGCCAGCTAGGGTCAGATGCTTTGGAGAGGGTGAAGGTGATGATGTCAGCACACAGACCTACAGCTTGTGGTATTTTTATTTTTTTCTAGACAGGGTCTTACTTATTCCAGAGCTCAGGTTCAATAGAACCCAGGATAGTGTCAACCTTGGAGCAGTCCTCCTTTTATTGTCTCCCAAATGGTTGAGATTACAGATGCCTGCTTCCATATCTGGCTTATATTTTCCTTTGTTTTTTGTTTGTTTTGTTTTGAGACAGGGCTTCTCTGTGTAGCCCTGGTTGTCCTGGAACTCACTCTATAGACCAGGCTAACATCGAACTCACAGAGATCCTCCTGCCTCAGCCTCCAGAGTGCTGGGATTAAAGGCATGAGTCACCATTGCCTGGGATAATTTTAAAATTTTTACTTTAAAATAATTCATAGGAGGTTGCAAATATATAAAAGAAAAGGTCCTGGGCATTTCTCTCAACTCCAATGCCCACATTCCACATAGTCATAGTATAGTGTTATTGAAGAAACCAGCAATTGTGCAATCTAGAGTGCTTATTCAGATTTCATTGTTTATAAGGTATACATGGGATATCTTTCAAAATTGCTGCCAGAGTTAGATTTACCATCACTAGACAGGGCTTATTCCCTCCATTCCCAGCCTCTCATCTCATCCCTGATTTCTGACAGTCACTCATCTATTCTATTTTACATAGTTAGATTATTTCAGTGTTATGTAAATAGAGTCATGAAATGTGTCACCGGGGAGTTTTCATCAGAGCAGAGAATGGTAGGAACAATTTTTGATATAGCAGCATGAATTCTAGAGTGTAGGTTGTGAAAAATGGACAGAAATCTACTCTGCCCGTGGGCTGTATGAAGGCGTATCAGCTGTTGATGCAGTGAGATTTGCACATGAGAATAACCTTTCTGGATAGTGGAGGATGAGTTGGAGGAGACATGTGTCTCAGAAGGCTTAGGATGATGTAAGAGCCATGAGCCAGTTAAAGAAAAAGGAGGTAAAGCAGAGGGAAGAAATGATTGCCAAAGAGATCTCTAGAAGAGAACAGAGTTAGGTGAAAATGTGTAAGGCAGGAGGGAAGCAGGCAGGCAGGGTTTGGGGACCCAGGCCTTCACTTGGGCTACAGAGTCTGCCATGTTTTCCTGCCCTGGGTGACCTCAGGACTGTGTTCCCCAGCATGGAGTGAGTGGTGTTCCACTTGGTTTCTTGCTCTTGTGTTGGGCCTAGATCATGGTCTTGCCTAAGGAGGGACTCTATGACATTTAGTGAGCAAGTCACTAGGATTGTCAGGGGCTGCTACTCAAACATGTCTCTCTACCCCAGGTGGTGGTTGTCCAGGCCATCAGTGCCCTGTGCCAGAAATATCCTCGCAAACATGCCGTACTCATGAACTTCCTGTTCACCATGCTAAGGGAAGAGGTAAGAGTCAGGTCACTGGGGTTCTGCTAGCTTTTTAGGTACAGAGAATGGTCTGGATGCCAAGGTATTAAGCTCAGAACACTATTAACCAGCAGTTTTCTGGAGCCTGCGGCACTTTAAACTCCAGTGCACAGATGATGTAATAGCACCAGCTGTTCATAATTATAGTAGTAATGATGACTCACCGACTCACCAGCATGGCAACAAGTCCAGTGGGTGCCCCAAGGCAGAAAGCACGATGTGTGTAACCTATTGTGAAGTCAAGCTTAGAAGGCTGAGTGCCATTCAGGATCTTGGAAAATGTGCTAAAAACATGGTATTGGTTCTGGGGTTTGTTGTTTTGTTTTGTTTTTGTTTTGAGACAGGGTCTCTACATAGCTTTGGCTGTCCTGGAACTCACTATGTAGACCAGGTTAGCCTTTAACTGACAAATTCACCTGTTTGCTTCCAGAGTTCTAGAGTTAAAGGCATGCTCTACTATGCTGGTCTCTTTTTGTGCTTGACATGAATATGTTTTTGGTTGTTTGGTTTTTTGAAACAGGGTTTCTCTATGTAGCCCTGGCTGCCCTGGAACTTACTCTGTAGACCAGACTGACCTCCAATTCAAAGAACCTCCTGTCTCTGCCTCTCAAGTACGGGGATTAAAGATGTGTGCCACCACCAGGATTGTTTGTTTTTTTAATTGTCTGAACAAAACCAGCAAATGCACAGGTTCAAAAGAAAGTGTGTATTGGGGGCTGGAGAGATGGCTCAGCAGTTAAGAGCACTCACTGGCTGCTCTTCTGAAGGACTTGGGTTCAATTCCGGGCACCCACATGTCAGCTCACAACCATCTGTAACTCTAGTCTCAGAGGATCTGATGTCCTCTTCTGGCTATCACAGGCACCAAATATGCATGTGAATCATATATACTTGTAGGCAAAACACCCATACATACAAAATAATTTTTTTAAAAAACAGATAGTGGCTGGGACTGGTATGTAAAACAAGATTGTTTTTAATTTAAATAAAAATTAATTAAAAAAAATCTAAACAGTGGAACAGATTTGGCCCACAAATATACAGAGCCCTTTGCCCCAGTCCAAGGTGGACCAAGGGCCAACAGGAGAGCAGCTTTTGCATTGGTTCCTTGGGCTTTCTTAAGGCTTAAGGATAAGACATCAGTGCCCTAAGAGCCATCATCTGCAACCCCACTGTGTTAGAGACTATGGGGATATGAGCTCTCCTGATCCCCCTAATAGTCCTTGTCACTAGTATTTTAAGAGTGAGGACTCTGGGGCCAGGGAAATGGTTCAACTGGTATAAGATGCCTTGATTTTAATCCCTGAATTTCATGGTGGAAGCAGAGAAAAAACTCCTGAAAGTTGTCTTCCATGTTTGTGATGTGGCATGTGTAGGCATGCATTCATACATATATATTATACATATATACAAAATGACAGCGTGTGTGTGTGTGTGTGTGTGTGTGTGTGTGTGTGTGTGTGTGTGTCTGTCTGTCTGTGTGTGTTTTAGAAGGACTGGCGAGAGAGCTTAGTAGTTAAGAATACATACTGTTCTTTCAGAGAACCCAAGTTTGGACTCAGTATGTAGCAGTTCATAACTGTTTATAACCCCAGCTCTAAGGGCTCCAACACCATCTTCTGGCCTCTGAGGGTTAGTCGGTACCTGCACTTAAGTGTATCTTGGTTGGTAGAATATGTGCCAAATGTGAACACAACCCTGATTTTGGTTCCAGCACTGTATAAACTGGGTAGCTGATACATACCTACAATCCCAGCACTTGAGCGGTATGAACAAAGTCAGGTGATCAAGGTTATCCTTGGGTACACAGTGATTTTCAGGTTAGCCTGGGCTATACTGGACCCATGTAAAAGAAACCGAATCTGAGACTAGTGTCCTGCAAACGTGTCATCTAGTCAGAGCCAGTGGCTGGCTGCAGCAGAGATGGAAGTAACATTTGAGGGTTTGTAGTGTGTGCTATCTTACTGATCTGTGGCTCACACACTGAGCAGACAGAGCCTTTGTCTTCTTTTCCCCTTGAGATTAGTTCTTAATACGTAATCCTAACTCGCCTTAAATTTAGGATTGTCCTGCCTCAGCATGTTGAATACTGAAATCATAGGCATGCACCATGCCTGGTTTAGATAACTTTTTTTTTTTTTTTTTTTTTTTTTGTTCTTCAGAACAACCTGTGAGGCAGGCACACTAATGGCTGAGTCCCTTAAAAGTCAAGTGAGGGGCTGGCGAGATGGCTAAAGCCACTGCCACCAAGCCTAATGACCAGAGATCAGAGTTCCACCACTGAAAGTCATAAAGCAGAAAGAGAGCCATAACAGGAGGAGAGAAGTGACTTGTACGCATTGTCTTCTGACTCCCACATGCTTTGATGCATGCTCATGACCACACACGGGCTGGATGGCACTTCCTTCTCTCTGGAGCCCATCCAGCCCATTCTTGTGTCATCACAGTCCAAAATACAAACTTGGTATAGGAAGAGTGCTGGGGATCAAATCAGGGCCTTGGTCCACTCACCTGCACCTTGCCCTGCTCTGGTATCTTCTTTAAATATGTGTGTGTGTGTGTGTGTGTGTGTGTGTGTGTGTGTGTGTGTGTGTGTGTTGAAATTACAGGATTATACAACTATGTTTGGCTTATCTCATAACTTTTTATTTTTAATATTTATTTATTTATTTATTGGTTTTTCAAGACAGAATTTCTCTATGGCTTTGGAGCCTGTCCTGGAACTAGCTCTTGTAGACCAGTCTGGTCTTGAACTCCTGCCTCTGTCTCCCAGGGACTAAAGACGTGTGCCTGCCGACATCCGGCTATCTATCATGTATCTATCTATCTATCTATCTATCTATCTATCTATCTATCTATCAAAGATTTATTTATTGTGTATATAGTGTTCTGCCTACGTGTATGACTGTGCGCCAGAAGAGGGCACTAGATCTCATCATAGATGGTTGTGAGCCACCATGTGGTTGCTGGGAATTGAATTTAGGCACTATGGAAGAGCAGCCAGTGCCCTTAATCACTGAGCCATCTCTCCAGCCCCCTTTTTAATTATTTTAAAAACATTTATTTTATGCTTATCTTCATGGAATGTATATGTGTATGTCTAAGTGTAATGTCTATGCAGGCCAGAAGGGGTTGTTAGATTCACTGGAGTTTTGGCAGCAGTGAGCTACCTGATGGGGGTGCTGGGAACTGAACTCCAGTCCTCTGGAAGAGTAGCGGGCACTCTTCACCACTAAGCCATCTCTCCGGCCTGCCCCCTTGTTAATTTTTTTTTTTTCGGTTAGATTTATTCATTTTATTTTATGTTTGAGTGTTTTGCCTGTATATCTGCTTGGTGTCCTTAGAGGTTAGAAGAGGACATGAGATCCCCTGGAACTGGAGTTATGAATGGTTGTGAGTCAGTGTGTGGGTGCTGTTTCTCTGTACAAACAAGTGCTCTTAACTGCTGAGTCTTTCCAGCCCCGACTCTAGTTTTTAGCTAAGACATTACCTGTTAAACGCTGTCTGCCAGTGTGCCTCTTCTAGCCTCTCACCCACAGTTCTTTTGTTTATGTATCTGACTGCTCCAGTTACCTTGAGGGGAATCATGAAGTGTTCTTTTTCTGCCTCCCTTTTTTCCCTTATAAATGTCCTTGGGTTTCATATGTACTAGAGCATGTATCATTTCCTTCTTTTTCAATGTTGAATAACATCCTTTTAAAGTACTGACTACATTTTGTTTGTCCATTCATCCACCTGTGAACACTCGGATTGCTTCTGTGCTGTCACTGTCATGACAGGTGCTTGGAAGATTATGAGTATAGAGTGCTGTTCTGTTGCTAATACCCAGAAATGGAATTACTGAGTTAGATAATTCTGTGCTTGACACCTTGAGGAATCACCATATTGTTTTCCACGTGGGGTGTGCCATCCATTCTGCCTTTTTACATGTCTCCCGTAGCCAGGCTTGTAGTTTCAGCTAAGTGAGTCTGTTAGGTATATAGCAAGTAAGAGCAAAGGAAGAAAACAGCAAACTGCAGGCAGGCAGTAGAACATAAAGTTATACACACCTTCCTGCAGGAGTGACTGGAAAAGCCATGGGGAAGAATGAGTTGCTGAGGCCCTTGTTGTCAGACTGTGTCCTCCTAGGTGAGGCTTCCAGTGAGTTATTCCCACTACAGGTGTTTGGGAGCCTTTTGCTTTGGGAAGGTGCCTGGGTATGAACTGACTAGCCATCTTCAGGGACAGTGTGTCTTAAGTGTTTAGTCTCCTGTTCTCAGTGGTGCTGTTTTCAGTCTTTGGGCTATGTTTCTGTTCTCCTTTGTCTTCTTACGGGGCAAGTGACATCATCCCTGGACGTGGGTCTTGGGAGACAAAACATGCTTGGATCTGAGGCCAGGATTGGGGTAGAGAGCAGCCTTTCCTCCAAAGCCAGCTTCTCAATGGGCTTTAAAGCACATGGCAGTTTACTAATAAAGCATATCTTTCTCTCAGCAAGAGAACCCATAAAACTTTCTGCTCTTAGAGGCCCTGGTGAACTTCCAACAAAGAGACAGAAGCCTAGGCTCCTGTTTCCAGCTGTGGAGCAGTGTCTTAGGTCTGGCTAGGCCTCAGCTGGCCTCCAGAGGATGTGAGCTCCTTACTCAGCTAGACATTTGTCTCTGCAGGGTGGCTTTGAGTACAAGCGTGCCATTGTGGACTGCATCATCAGCATCATTGAGGAGAACTCAGAGAGCAAGGAGACAGGACTGTCACACCTGTGCGAGTTCATTGAGGACTGCGAGTTCACTGTGCTGGCTACCCGGATCCTGCATTTGTTGGGCCAGGAGGGGCCCAAGACCAACAACCCCTCCAAGTACATTCGCTTTATCTATAACCGTGTGGTCCTGGAGCATGAAGAGGTTCGGGCAGGTAGGTCTGAGCTGGGTGATCCAGGACTCCTAACTTTTTTGTGGTGAATTGCCAGTAAAGGGACCTAAACCCCAAGTGGACATAGCCTCATGAGATGTTTTTATATTGTCAGCAGGACTTTAGATGTCATGTCATCTGGATAAATGATTTTCTACAATTTCTACAATTTAATTTTTTAATGGTTTATTATATATTTACTGTATATTAGTTGTAACATTGGTGCTTAGAGGTTATTGCTTTTTTTTTTTTTTTTTTTTTTTTTTGAGATAGGGTCTTGCTGTATAGCCAGGCTGGCTCATACTTGAAATCATCTTGCTTCAGCCTTCTGTATGCTGGAATCACAAGTATATACCACCGTACCTGGCTTTTTTTTTTTAAACGCACACCATAAAATTTACCTTTTTATATAAGGCAGTGATCTGACAGTCTACCATCTTGTTCTTAATTTCATCTTATTTTCCATTTCCTACTTTTGTGCCTCCTTAGGAAGATTTTTTTTTTCCTTTGGCAGTTGGTATTCACTATGTGATTGTTTATTTTCTCAGGCCTAGCTGTTCTGAAGTGAATAACCTGACAGTGTTGATAGTGTCTGTGGCCTTGATCATTTGGTGGTAGCCTGTAGAGACCTAGAACAGAAGCTACTAGTCTATGCCTCACCTTCCTCCAATAACTGGAAGAGGAAGTTGAGGCCTGGATAGCACCAGGATCCACCAGGCTTGCACAAGAGCTGTTCTAGGATGGTATTGGTGGTGCCGCCCACTAGCACTTCTGCATGGCTTCCCTGAGCACTAGTGGGCACCCTTAGCTCTCTGTCAGGTGGGCCTGAGGGGCTGTTAGTGAATCATATTTACCTTGGAACTAGGTGCAGTGAGTGCTCTGGCCAAGTTTGGAGCCCAGAATGAAGAGATGTTACCTAGCATCTTGGTGTTGCTAAAAAGGTGAGTCCGGGCACAGGACCCTGAGAGCATAACAGTGTTCCTTGGATCCAGAGCACTGCTCTTTGTCCTTTTTTAAAAAAAAAAAAATTGTTGATTATTTATTTATTTTTGAGGTAAGGTTTCTCTATGTATCCCTGGCTATCTTGGAACTTACTGTGTAGACCAGGCTGACCTCAAACTCACAGAGATCCACCTGCCTTTGCCTCCCAAGTGCTGGAATTAAAGGTGTGAACCACCTTGCCCAGCAAAGATTTAATGATTTGTGTGGGTGTTTTGCCTGTGTGTATATCTGTGCACTGTGTGTGGTGCCTAGTTCCTGCTGAGTCCAGAAGAGGGTGTAAGCATGTCTGCTATGAACACAAGGGTACCTCAGTGTATTTTGTCTCTTTTAGTTTGTCTTCTTTGCTGAGTGAGATCTTTATTAGGGAGCTGTCTGCCACTCAGCTGACATAATGACAATATTTTATGCTGTCATTGAAGAGCCTCCACTCTTGTCAGCTGAGCTTTAAGAGCTCTGTGTGGCCCTGCCACACCCATACAGCCCTAAAGGGTCCCTTTGACACCCTTGCTATGCTCAGTCCGTGGCACCTTGTGTTCTGGCCACAGATGTGTGATGGATGACGACAATGAAGTGAGAGACAGAGCTACCTTCTATCTGAATGTCCTGGAGCAGAAGCAGAAGGCTCTCAATGCAGGTTATATACTAAATGGTGAGTCTTCTTGTCTGCCCAGGACCCAGCCCAGCCCCCTCTTGGAGTCTTTGGCCCTTCCTATGGCCTTAGAGCAGGTGTGTTGTCCCTGAGCCAAGACATCCAAGACCATACATGCTTCTCTGGACTTGTATAGCAATCTGTTGGATTGATGTGACTTTGGAAGTGCCAGGCTTGAATTCATATCAGTGGAAGTAGCCAAATAAATTTTTCTTTGTGTGTTACTCTGGCTTGAACCCAGGGCCTTACACATGGTTGGCAAGTCTTCACCATCATGTTATATCCTCAATCCAAAACTTTTGTTGTTGTTTTGAGATAGTGTCTGATTACATAGCTTAGAATGGCCTGGAATTTATGACAATCCTCTTAGCCTAATGTCCAGATTGCAAAACACTCATTAACAAAACTGTTTAAGCCTGGTGTGATGGCTTTTACCTTCATCCAGCACTCCAGGGAGTCTGAGGCTTGAAGGATAGGGAGCTCCAAGTCAGCCTCAGCTACAAAGCAAAATGAAATTTCAAATAAAACAGAACAGTAAATAAAATGGAAACTTCTGTTGCCTTAGTAATTTTTTGAGTCACTTTGTATTTACCTGCCCACCAACCCTCTGGGAAGGAGGATGAAGAGTAAGGCTGAGAGGTTCCATGATTTTCTCTGCATCAGCACATCTAGCCTTCATAGTGGGGCACCCAGGCCTCTGTCCTCTCTAGGTGCAGCATGTCTGTCTGTCATGCCTGCCAGGAAGAATGACCTCTCCATTGGCTTTAGGTCTGACTGTGTCTATCCCTGGTCTGGAGAGAGCCCTGCAGCAATATACACTGGAACCATCAGAAAAGCCATTTGACCTCAAGTCTGTGCCTCTGGCCACCACCGCTATGGCAGAACAGAGACCAGGTAAGGCCCTGCACCCTTGGCTGCAGAGTGAACCAAGATGGGTGGGTGTGCTGAAAAGAGGGAGTAATCGTTGCCACCTCTTGCTTCAGGCAGTAGGGACAGCCATGCTGACCAGCTTGCTCTTTTCCTTGCATGCTTCTCTCTCAGAAGAGTTAGCATTTACCATGTCCGAGGAGTAACATGGGGTCAGCAGCACCATGCTGCTGTGACTAGAGCGTGGTTCACCAACTGTGCTTGCTCTTGCAGAAAGTACCGCCACCACAACAGTCAAACAGCCGGAGAAAGTGGCAGCCACTCGGCAGGAGATCTTCCAGGGTGAGTATTGGTCAGTGTGGTCAGAGTGACTTCAGAACCTGCCAGCTACCGATCACGTGGGACCTGGTCTCCACCTCTGATTAAGATTCTGAACTTCAGAGGATGTGTGTGCCTCAGTGGTAGAATGCCTCCTTAGTGTGCTGGAGACCCTGCATTTCAGCCCAGCAACAAGAATTTTTTTTAAGGCAGTGGGGACTTTATTGGTTCCCGAGTGCCAGGTGATTGGTGTTCATGTTTGACTCTGTGTGCTCGTGGCCTGGGTTCCAGGATGTCTGATGGAGTGTAGCTAGAGTTCAGAGACACTGGTGCTGTGTTTTTAATTCCTTATGTGTTCAGTCCATATTGCCTTATGAAGTTTTGACACTGAGAGACTATTGTCAAGGAACTTGAGCTTAGCCCACCTCCAAACCTCTTGTCCTGTATCTGTTCCTTATTGCTGCAGTCACAGTTCCTGAAGCCCTGTGATGCACATAGCTGACCAGTGACTACCTGGGAGAAATCATGCCTTAGAAAAGGGAAGAGGGCAGGGTCTGAAGCTGTTAGAGATGGATACCTTTTACAGACACTGCTTTCAGTCTATGAGGAATACCAGAATTAGCCTGGTAGAGTCATGGTGACCCTGGGCCAGGACCAAGCCTTGTTGCATAGTGGGAGTCTTACCCACAGGCCATAAAAGTTTTATTTATTTGTTTGTTTGTTGGTTGGTTGGTGCTGGGATTGAACCTAGGGCCTCAAGCATGCTGGGTATAGGCGTTCCAGCCCTTGTTATCTTCGTTATATCTACATAACTACAGCCCTTGTTATCTTCGTTATGTCGAGACAACATCTTAATGAGGTACACAGGCTAGCCTTGAATTCACTCTGTCCACCCGGCAGACCCTGAATTGGATCCTCCTGCTTTGGCCTCCTGAGTAACTGGGATTACAAGCTTGGGCTACCATGGCTGGTTTTTCTGTAACATTCTGAAGTAGCTCGTCATTGGCTATGATAGCACTCACTGTGATCTCAAGATTCAGCAACCTGAGGCTGACGGATCACAAAGTTGAAGCTAGCCTGGGTTACAGAGTTAGACCCTCCAAAGAAGTAGCTAATCATTGGCCATATGCCTTAACAGGCCAGTGCATAGGGTGGATTTGTCTTTCATTGAGTTTATAACTTTAACAGTATGCACCTTTGTAGTCTTTTCCTAATCTGAACCCTTTAAGAATCCTTGCTGAGGCTGGAGAGGTGGTCCACATTCAGTTCTTGACACCCATGTCGGGAGGCTAACAGTTGTCCCCTTCAATCTTGAGGGAGGGAGGGAGGAAATCATTGAAGTAAAGGTATGGGTTTTATGGTGGGTTAGGCCTGAGCCCTTGGGGTCTCACACTGAGTAAATTGCTTCAGAGGTCTTACATTAGACAGAGGCATCTTCTTGGAGGGTTCTACAGCTTGAGCCAGCCAAAGCTGAGAAATGTGCCGAGGAAGAGTGAGCAGCCAATTGGATATG
The DNA here is from genome assembly GCF_943737965.1 of Phodopus roborovskii. Taxonomy (NCBI): domain Eukaryota; kingdom Metazoa; phylum Chordata; class Mammalia; order Rodentia; family Cricetidae; genus Phodopus; species Phodopus roborovskii. The sequence continues at coordinate 1,379,767 of NW_026126575.1, forward strand.
CACGTGTCCTCCCTCTCAGGGAGGGTATGAGGCCTGGGGGTTCAACACAAATTGGTGTAAACATCCAGAAACCGAGTGAATGTGATCTGTGGATTTCAGAGCAGTTAGCAGCAGTGCCCGAGTTCCAGGAGCTAGGGCCCCTCTTCAAGTCCTCACCTGAGCCAGTGGCCCTCACCGAGTCAGAGACTGAGTATGTCATCCGATGCACCAAACACACCTTCTCTGACCACTTGGTGTTTCAGGTAAGCATGGTAGTCTGAGACCCTGCTGGTGCCTGTGCCCAGGAGCAGTCCTAGATCTGACGGGTCCTGGAGGGCTTACCATTGAATTGATTGGGGGTACTGCTTGATGACTATACCTGTCACCAGCAGGTGTGTCTCATCCATCTTTGCCCAGGACTTCTCTAGCCTGTGCATGTCAACTAGGCAGAGGGCTGGGAATGGGGTGGGGGCAGGATGTGTATCCTGGCTCTTCCCATATAGCAACAACTGAGCCCTACTCCTCCTTATCCAGTTTGATTGCACAAACACCCTCAATGACCAGACCCTGGAGAATGTCACAGTGCAGATGGAGCCCACTGAGGGATATGAAGTGCTCTCCTATGTACCTGCCCGGAGCTTGCCCTACAACCAGCCTGGGACCTGCTACACATTAGTGGCTTTGCCCAAGGAGGACCCTACAGCCGGTGAGCTCTCTGTAGATACCGCTCAGGCTTTGTGGGAGTCCATACATCAGGATGGCACAAAAACTCCTTGATTCAAACATGAGAATTGTTCAGTCCCAAATTCTTTCTGTATATTATGTTATTTCGTTCTCATAGCAACTCTATGAGGATAAGTACTGCCTATTCTTGCTCCTAGATGAGAAAACTGAGGCTTAAGTTAGGTGGGTTTGTTAACTTAGAATCAAAGCCTGTGTGATCTTCAGATGAGTCAGTATTCTCAAAGACAGGCACAAACACCACACATCTCTAATTCATCTCTCCAGTGATATTACAAGCTTTTCTCATCATGGACAGTGGCCTGCAGCTGAGACACGGTCTTAGCCACACTGCATTGTCTCTGTTCCTTTGGACTTGTGACTTGACGTTCCTGTCCTATGAGGTGGTGCCTTTGTCCAGCAAGCTGGGTTTGATGGCATAGAGCTGTTACTAATGCTTCCTGAAAGACAGGACATGTCCACCTGACCATGAAGGAGCTTGTCTTCATCCATCCCCTCTCTCTCCCCCACAGTGGCATGCACATTCAGCTGTGTGATGAAGTTCACTGTTAAGGACTGTGACCCCAACACTGGAGAGATTGATGAAGAAGGCTATGAGGATGAATATGTGGTAAGAGGGCAGGGACAGGGAATGAGGACATGGCTTCGTGGTTAAGAACTCTGGTGCTTTTTCAGAGGACCCAAGTTAATTCCTAGTATCCACACAGTAAATAACAAGTGTCTGTAACTTCAGCTATGGGGGGGGGGGGGGATCTGATGACCTCTCCTGGCGTTAGCAAGCACTGCATGACTGGTACACAGACCTATGGGTACAGATTTTTACATGTTTTTGTTCGTTTGGGTTTTTAAGACAGGGTTTCTCTTTGTAACTTTGGAGCCTATCCTGGAACTCACTGTGTAGACCAGGCTGGCCTCAATTCACAGAAATCCTCCTGTGTCTGTCTCCTGTGCTGGGATTAAAGGCATGCACCGCTACTTCCTGGCTTTTTACATGCATCTCTGATAAATTTGTTAGGATAAATTCCTAATTGACTCAAGAGGAAAGCATGAAGACATTAGTTGCTATAGTCAAATTGCTTTCTAGATAAATTGGGCCCCTGTGCTCTTCTGGGTTGCAGAGTCTCATAATCAATAGAATACATCTGACATTCACCCTTGTGTATTGTAACAACCGTAGGTAGAGAAGAGCCATTCCTCAGCCAAAGTGACGGAGGTGGGGACTGCCTTAAGACTTGTCCCATGGGGAGCTATAGTGGAGGCACTCCTTTTACTGTAGCAGTGGCTTTATGCACAGTAAACACCCACAGATTTCTATGAAGATCTGTTGGAGGAATGAACAAAGGAGCCTTCATGTGGACACAGTCCAAGCTGGCTGAATGGGAGTGTTAAATGTCAAGTTCACAGCTGAGGTGACAATGGGGTCCAGCCTATGTTGGGCCTCGAGGGCACTGCTAAAGTACAGAATCTGCTGAAGAAATGGCTGCTGCCTGATGAAGGAGTGCCACTTTCATTGAGTACTTTGGGATGGGTCCCAAGGTAACTTGCTCTGTGTCCTGAAGCCCACCCTGTCCCCACACACTGGCAGATAGATATCTGCTAAGTGAGCTGTGGGAAGGAAGGGACAAGTTTAGAGCAGAGGCCTAGAAATGCAGAACAGGAAGTCTCTCCTGAAGTCTGGCTTCTGTCTGTGTTTCTCCAGCTGGAGGATCTAGAAGTTACTGTGGCTGATCACATCCAGAAAGTCATGAAAGTAAACTTTGAAGCAGCCTGGGATGAGGTTGGGGATGAGTTTGAGAAGGAGGAAACATTTACCCTGTCTACCATCAAGACCCTTGAAGGTAAAATGCTGGTGGCCCCTCTGACCTGGCTGTTTTGCAGAACCCTCAGCTATTATACTTTAGCTGCCATGTGCCTCCCCTCTTCCCACCAAGAATCTGGAGCACATGTGTTGAGTATGGTAGCATGGACACTTGGGGCTGGGCTTGTGGCTCAGTGGGAAAGTGCATGCGTAGTATGAATGGGAGGCCCAGCAAGATAAACACACACACACACATTACATACACCCATAACTTAGTAGTGCTGGGGTTTCTTCCTACAGAGGCTGTGGGCAATATTGTGAAGTTTTTGGGAATGCATCCTTGTGAGAGGTCAGACAAAGTACCAGAAAACAAGAATACTCACACGCTGCTGCTAGCTGGTAAGGAACATCTGTGGGGAGGGCCTGGGTAGCTTTACAGGTGGAAATGCCATTGATTGTAGTCCTAGCTGGGGCTTGTCCTTTATTTTATAACATTGGCTGCACTGGGCATGGCATGATGACTCAGCGTTTCCCCCTGACTGCTGGTCTCTTGAAACAGCATCTCTGAAAGCAGCATGATTTACATTGGAGATCCAGATGTTCCCAATAGTCCATGATTTGGGATCCAAATGCCATCTCCCCAGCCCCCAGTGTAGGGTTTTTTTTGTTTGTTTGTTTGTTTGTTTTTGTTTTTTGTTTTACGAGATGGGGGTTTTCCTGTGGCTTTGGAGCCTTTCCTGGACTAGTTCTTGTACACCATGCTGGTCTCTGCCTCCCGAGTGCTGGGATTAAAGGTGTGTGACACCACCACCCTTTTAAGCATTTTGTCCTGGAAACTTTCAAACACAAAATTGAATAGCGCTTATAAAGAACCCAGTCTTTCCACTCTCAGAGCAGCTCTGCCCATTCTTCCCCAGAGTATTTTCATGCAAATTATCTGTAACCCCTGTGTAAATACTTGATATCCAGTGTTTAACATAAAAAAGGCCATAGATTCACAGTTGTGGACATGTAGCTGGAATTGAGGGGATTGAAAACTATAGGATTGAGGCTAGGCAGATTCTTGATGCAGAGTCTTGCTGTGTAGCACAAGATTCCTCGAATTTATAATACTCCTGCTTCAGCCTTTAATGAGCCATTATGCCTAGTGGTTTTTTTCCCCTCCAGTGCTGCTAATCAGACCCAGGGCCTCTTGCCTGCTAGGCAAGGCAAGTGTTATACCATTAAGACACACCCAACCTTGGTTTTTTGGAGGGGAGGATTGGTTAATTTGTGGGTGTGAGGTGAATGGTTTACAAACAGAATTGGGAAGATGTTCTGCTTCAGTGCAAGCACATAGCTCACCGCCAGGCTTAACGCTCTGGCCTTGATGAGGCAGCTCAGTCCCCTGGGTCTGTCAAACATCTGCTTTGTGGTTTTTTTCTTAATAGGTCTCTCCCCCTCATCAACACTCTCAGATTCAGCCACCATGTATGAACCTCTAACATGAGATTCTAAAATAAGACTTCCATATCCCTGCCTCACTTGAGCCTGGCAGGAGCTTGAACATTCTTTAGTTTGTTGTTTATTTGCTTTCTTTTTCTTTTTCAAGACAGGGTTTCTCTGTGTAATAGCCCTGGCTGTCCTGGAACTCTGAGTGTGGGGTTAAAGGCATTTGTCACCAATGTCCTGCTAATAGTTAACCTTCTTACTGCTATACTTTTTGTTAAGGGTTCCAGAGTTCAAAGAAGCTGTGAGATTTGCCTAGGCCCCCCCCCCCCCCCCCCCGTGCCTTTGCATAGAGGCTGCCTTTATCAGCCCCTTCAGCCTCACAAAACCCTATTTCCTTTCTCTTTTTCCAGGTGTGTTCCGGGGTGGTCATGACATCCTTGTGCGCTCCCGACTTCTGCTTTTGGACACGGTGACAATGCAGGTGACAGCAAGAAGCTCAGAGGAGCTGCCAGTAGATATCATCTTGGCATCGGTGGGCTAAAGACCAGCCTAAGCCCTACTCCTGCCTTTTTCCAACACTATGTTAAAGTTGCTTCGTCCCCATGAAGCCAGTGGAAACCCTTCCCCACACCTCTGTATTCAGAAACAATCACGAATCAATACAGATTTTTTTTTTATTTTTTTTTAAATTCCATCCTATCACCCAGGAATGCTAGGGTAGAATTTTTTTCACCTTGCCTGCAAGAAGCCATCACAAATGAATAAAATATTCAGACTGTCTCAGATATTTATCCCCAAAGAAACTGTCTTATCGCTATAATAAGTCAGCATGTATTTCTTACAACTGCTTCTTCTGCAGGCTTGTGCTCAGGGCCTCCATTTCTCCTTGAGGCCTCCCTTCACCAACTGGAACATGCAGGTACCCCCTTGGGGCTGTGTCAATTCCAAGCTTAGGATGGGGACAAAGGCTGGCGAATGACAACACCTAGTAGGTCTGATGACTCACTCATCTTCAGTCGTTTATAGATGGATGGGTCTCCAGAGGGCAGAGGTCCTTCAACAGGTGTTCCCAGGTGAACTCTGGATTGGGAGATATCCAGAGTGTCTGTTCTGGGTCAGTCTGTGAGTGGGAAGAACAGGCTGGAGTAAGAAAGCCTAGCTAGGGTATACCCCAAGGGCCATGGGCTTTAAACTCAAATCAGGTGGTTTTACACCATTGGAAACACCAGTAGATCTTCTTAAGAAGTGGACCTCCCCTGGGGGCTATTGAGATGGCTCAGCAGATAAAGGCACTTGCCAATACTGACTACCTAGTGGTGGAAGGAGAGAGCCATTTCCCAGAAGCTGTTTTCTGACTTCCGTCATGCACACCTTGTATGTGGTATGCCTGTGACAAGTGCATCTTAGAACATACGCCTGCAACTTTAGGCCAAATCCCACAACCTGAAATGATCGGACCATACCTGAACATAGTTAAGAAGCTGTCTGTGCTATGACCAGACAGTAACTCATGGTTGTGGTCGTGGCTACTCCATGTGCTTGGCTATTCCTGCTGTGGTGAGTTAAATCACATGATGTGAAATTTCCTGTCATCCTTAAGAGATTATAAAGAGTCAGATTTCTCATTTGGGGAGGGTTTGCTCATGGAGATGCTTTGAAGGCTGCTCCTTGAGTACATTTCTCTGCTTCATCCCTCTCCTGGGGATGCTTTGGAGCAGCTGCTCTTGCCTGGCCTCTCCCTACCCACCTCCCTCCCTCCCAGCCCTTAATAAAGGGCCTCTCCTGGCTTTAAAGGAAAGGCTGCCCTTCCCTTTCAGGCTCTATCATGCTTAGACCTCTGTTATTGTATTCTTCCTGCCTAATACCCTCTCCTCCCACCCCCAGGCTCGGTCATAGCCTGGGGGCCATTCCCTTCTAATAAACCTCACTAAAGGGAATTGTGTGTCAGCCTCCTTTTGTGAAGAAAACTGCTCTTGTTTTTATCTAAAGGACACCACAAAACATGTTAAAAAGGAAACAAAGTTGGTTTCTTGACCCTTAAAAGGCTTCCATGTGAAGAACTAGAAAGTCTCATTCGGGTGGCCATCCACGTTTGAGGGTGTCTAAAATGACTTGGAAGACAGGATTGGGAAGCAGTCCCGCTTCTTGGTGTCAGGTTCTGTCTTGTCTCAGGTGTGTGTGTGTGCTTGCTTTATGAGGGTGCATCAATGTCTAGCTTGTGCCATGGCTCAGCTCATGATGGAGCCACACCTCCCACTTGCGGGAGGAAACCCCTATTGTGCTTACGTCACGGCGGGGGCGGCTGTCGCAGGGGGCGGGGCGGGTGTCCCCTTAGGAGGACGCAGGACACACTGGAGTGGATTCTACCCACTGGCGGTAAGGAGAGGCGGACGCGCGTGGGACTGGCTCCTCCAAGGGGATACGGACGGGCGGGCGGAGGAGGGGGCCTCTCAGAGAAACTGTAGGCAGACTGGCGGGGGACCCGGTCCCGCTCGGGAAACGCGGGCGTGAGGAAGAGAAGGCCTCGCCGAGGGGACGCGGGCGGGCGGACCGGAGGAGAGGGCCTCGGGCGAGGCGGAGGACCCGGTCCCGCTCGGGAAACGCGGGCGTGAGGAAGAGAAGGCCTCGCCGAGGGGACGCGGGCGGGCGGACCGGAGGAGAGGGCCTCGGGCGAGGCGGAGGACCCGGTCCCGCTCGGGAAACGCGGGCGTGAGGAAGAGAAGGCCTCGCCGAGGGGACGCGGGCGGGCGGACCGGAGGAGAGGGCCTCGGGCGAGGCGGAGGACCCGGTCCCGCTCGGGAAACGCGGGCGTGAGGAAGAGAAGGCCTCGCCGAGGGGACGCGGGCGGGCGCAGGACCGTCCGGGTTCTTAGCCAGGACTCGGCGTGGGTCAGGCCCCTCCCCTGGAGCAGAGCCGGTGCGCCCAGGGCGGCAGTGCGGGCTGTGCGGCTAGCAAGTGTGGCTGGTGTGAACGCAGAGAGCTCTCGCCTACCTTTCCTGAAACATTAGTTCATGGAAATAAACCCTGGGGGAACGGCTTTCTCACCTAACACGTGAAGCCTTGCAGCTGGACTGTGGAGCTTGTAGTGGCCGCGAGAGGCTGACTCTGGCCTAATGGACCCTCCGTGAGAGGTTCCCGTGGGAATGACAGGGAGGACGATGTGACCTAGGGAGTAAAGCCTTAAGCTTGTGACTTTATAGGTCTGAGAGGCATTGGCTGAAGAATGTGTGGACGAACATCCTGTCACTTGCCTAGAGATGTTCTCACAAGGGCCTGTGCCTATCAGGATCGTCAGGGCAGGCAGCAGCTCCCGCAGTGGAGGGACCCGGATAAGTACTGCCCCTCATACAATAAAAGCCCTCAGTCGAGCAGCCCTGTACTTCTCTCCCGACTGCACTTTGAGAAGGTAAGGATTGTGATGGTCCTCTACCTCCTGATTCCCTTGATGTCTGCCCAGCCTGTGAGATGACCTTGAAAGCAGCCTTTACTGATAGATTCGGGCCCTAATTGAAAACCACTCTGGACCTTGGTAAGGAGTAAGTCTCAAACTGGTTTAATGCATGCCTAATTTATATTTGAATACATTTAAAAATTCTCTTGAATTACATGTAGTCCTGGCTGTCCTGGAACTCACTATATAAATCAGGCTAGCTTCAAACTTACAACAAATCCCTTAGCTCTGTCTCCAGAATTTTATATTACATACAGGCCTGTGTCCCTCTACCCAGCTTGAATCCTTTTTATCAGTGTCATCTGAGTGTCTTTGAAAAACAAGAACAACAAAACCCACCCCAGTGTGATGGTGCACACCTTTAATTAATCCCAACACTAAGCAGACAAGAGGCAGGCAGAGCTCTTTGAGTTGAAGGCCAGCCTGGTCTACATGGTGAGTTGAGTCCACTCAAGGCTGGAACTGTCTCCAAAAAAAGTAATTTGGGAACTTGTAAAAGGACTCAGTGGGTGAGAGACCTGCCAGCCTGAATTTTATCTCTGAATCCTATGTGGTAGAAGGAGAGAACCAGCTCCTGCGGTTTTCCTTCTGAGCCCCACACCCACTCTGGCAGAGAGTGGACACATAACACAAATAACGGTAAAGAAAAAATTTAATCAGTGGTGATGCACACCTTTAATGCCAACATTCAGGAGGTAGAGGCAGGCCTGGTCTACAGAGCAAGTTCCAGGACAGGCTCCAAAGCTACACAGAGAAACCCTGTCTTTAAAAAAAAAAAAAAAAGAAAAACAAACAAAAACAGAAAAAGAAAAAAAGAATGTGATTGAGGCTGGTGATATTGCTCAGTAATATAAAGCATATTTCATATGCTCAGAATCTTTGGTTCAGCCCTTGCACATGAGAAATATTTTTTTATTTTTTAAAAATTTTGAAACTGTTTTTAATGTATACAAATGTTTTGCCTGCCTGCATTCATGCATGTGCAGCAGGTGTGCCTGGCGCACTCTGAAGTCAAGGCTTCAGGTCCCCTGGAGCTGAAGTTATAAAAGACCACTGTGTGAGTGCTTGGAATTGAACCCAGGGACTCTCCAAGATCAACAAGTGCCCTTAACTGATGAGTAGACCATGGTCCTTCTTCCAGTGGGTGGATCTTGGGGAGAGGAGTGGAAAGTGGAGCCCCTGGCAAACAAAGTCTCCTTTGGGTCATTTGAGTTTGTCCATGTAGTACTTGACTGCACATCTGTAATACCATTTGTTTAGATTGCTAGGGTTTCTTATTTGGTAAGTATTTGATACTTCCTTTTTCTTAAGCCTATAAATTCTTAAACAAAATTAGGAGTATTTCAGCCGTTTAACTGCCATTGCATATGTATATATAGCAATATTTGTACTCCCCATTTGTTTAGATTGCTAGGGTTTCCTAATTTGGTAAGTATTTGATACTTCATTTTTCTCAAGCCTATAAATTCTTAAACAAAATTAGGAGTATTTCAGCCGTTTAACTGCCATTGCATATGTATAGATAGCAATATTTGTATTCCCCATTTGTTTAGATTGCTAGGGTTTCCTAATTTGGTAAGTATTTGATACTTCATTTTTCTTAAGCCTATAAATTCTTAAACAAAATTAAGAGCATTTCAGCTGTTCAACTGCCACTGTATATGTATAGATGGCAATATTTGTATTTGAAACCACTGATCTGCAAAATACTTCCTCTTTTTTTTTTTTTTTTTCAGTCTACTACAGTACTCCTAGCTGTTCATTCCAAAGTCAAAACTTGTAGAGGAAAAGATGACTAATATTGAGCAATACTTTTGAGTATTTTGGCTTTTCAGCCACATTGTCTCTGTTGCCCTAGTGTTTGGGTTGGTTTGTTCAATGATGAAAACACAAGGTGACCAATGGAATTTTTGAGAACAAGATTTCTCATCCAAGACATCACTGACATTTTAAAAATTTGCATTTATTTTTATGTAAATATGTTTTTGCCTGAATGTATGACTGTACCATGTGCATACAGTGTCTGTGGAGGCCAGAAAAAGGCACCAGAATTGAAGTTAACATAAACTTGTGAGCCATCATGTGGGTATTGGAAATAAAACCCTGGTCCTCTAGCATAGCAGCTAGTGCTTTTACCCACTGAACAATCTGCCAGATTCACTGCTGACATTTTAATGGATGGGATAATTCTTTGTTGTAGAGAGCTGTCCAGGACATTGTAAAATGTTTAGCAGCCCCCTAGCCTCTACCCACTAGATGCCTGTTGCAATCTCAAGCCAGAAAAACTAGCATTACCTGAGGTGTCTGAGGGTTTGTAGATGTTTGATTAAAGCCCCCTTATCAGGTAGGGAAAGGGAAAACACTCAGAATAATCCCAGAGCTAGTTCCAGGACAGCCTCCAAAGCTACACAGAGAAACCCTGTCTCAAAAAAAAAAAAAAAAAAAAAAAAAAAAAAAAAGTATATAGCGATTATGATCTTCTTACTGTATCTCAGCCTATATTTGTTTTTTTGTATAAATACAATATATAATGTAAAAGTAATTGCTTTTATTTATATAAAATATATAGTGTAAAATAATTTTTGTATAAATATTATAAACAATATAAATCTGTAAAAGTAATTGTATTTTTATATCTTGCTCAACCTTATTTGTTTTTAATTTGTGTGTGTGTTTATGCATCTGTTTGAGTGTATTCCAGTGGGAAGAGGGCCTCAGATTTCCCATAGCTAGGATTACATGCAGTTGTAGCTGCCAGACATGGGTGCTAAGAACTTAACTTAGGTCCTCCATAAAAGGAGCAAGTACTCCTAACACTGCATCATCTCTGTAGCACTTGATCCAGTATTTCTATGTGTAGTCTAGACGTGCTTAGAACTTTCTCTGTAGCCCAAGCTGGCCTTAAGTTAGCAGCAATCCTCCTGCCTCAGCCTTTTTGAATGCTGGGATTACAAGTATATACCAGTAGTCCAGGTGCTAAATCTGAACCTTTTTTCTCTGGTAGGATGCAGACTCATCAGAGCGGATAATTATTCCCATGCGATGGGGCCTGGTTCCATCTTGGTTCAAAGAAAGTGATCCTTCCAAGCTGCAGTTCAATACTACCAACTGTCGTAGTGATACCATGATGGAGAAGCAGTCATTCAAAGTGGGTAGCCCATCTAGGGAAAAAGCACTTCTTCCCAACACTGTTTAGTATTTTGTATACCTGATAAGGTTCCAAAGGATATTCCTAAGTGTTAATGTTGAGTCCTGTTCAATTTATTGCTGTGTTCCAGACCAACAATGCCCAAATTTACTGGTTATGATGGTTTGAAAAAGAGTAGTTCCCAGAGCCTCATAATACTTGGTCCTACTTGGTGAAATTGGTTAAGAAGGATTAAGAGGTGTGGTGTGACTTTGTTGGAGGAAGTGTGTCATCGGGGGGTGGGCTTTGAGGTTTCAAAAGCCCATGACATTCCCAATTAGCTCTCACATTTTTTCCATCTGGTGGTTGGTTGTGCCTCAAGATATATTAAGCTCTCAGCTACTACTCTAGCACCTTGCCTGCTGCCTTATTCCCCACCATGATGGTCATGGACTCACCCTCTGAAACTGTAAGCCTCCAATAAAACCCTCTCTTCAAATTGCTTTAGCCATGGTGTCTTACCACAGCAATTGAAAAGTAACTTGGTCATGATGATTAATCATAGCAGTTGAGCATATCTCTACCCTTTTTCAGGATTCCCTCAGACTTTTTTTTTTCCTTCAGATTTATTTATTATGTAATCACCATTCTTCCTGCATGTATCCCTGCAGGCCAGAAGAGAACACCAAATCTCACTATAGATGGTTATGAGCCACCATGTGGTTACTGGGAATTTGAACTCAGGACCTCTGGAAGAACAATCAGTGACCTCTGAGCCATCTTTCCAGTCCTCCCTCTGACTCTTTATGTTTACTTTCTGTGCTAGCTCCACCTCCTGGCTTAAAGTTGATTTTATTAATGCAAATGAAAACTCAGGGCTCACAGTATTAATCATATATCCAGAAACACAAACACGTGGCACACAGAAATAAATGAATGTATTTTTTTAATGTATTTTTTTTTTTTTTTTAACAAATGAGTGTTGCTGGGCAGTAGTAGCCTTTAATCCCAGCACTCGGGAGGCAGAGGCAGGCAGAACTCTTGAGTTTGAGGCTAGCCTGGTCTACAAAGCTACATAGAAAAACCCTGTCTTGGAAAACCAAAAATGAATAAATAAAATGTCTAAAGCAGACACATCTTTGTGAATTCAGAGCCAGCCTGGATGATACAATGAGTTGCAGGACATCCATAGTAAGATTCTATTTCTTACCAAAAAGTCTTATGATTTGAGGTGCATAGAAATTTAACTCCTCTAGGTATATAGCTCAGTGGTAGTGTACTTGCCTGAGTTCATTCGCCACCAAGTACTTTAAAAAAGATAAAGGGTAACTCTTCTAGGTCACACATGAAATCTGAGTATTTTGGTTTATATGTGTATGCACACATATTTGATGTGATTCTGAAGGTGGAATTTATGACCTTGTACATGCTAGGCAAGCCCTCTACTGCTGACTGAAGTACAGTGCTGAACTGAAAGTCCATGTAATGGACTTCTGTCACTATGACCATATCCTGTTTAATTCTCTCAGGTTCCTCTGGGAAAAGGACGACGCTGTGTTGTTTTAGCAGATGGATTCTACGAGTGGCAGCGGTGTCAGGGTTCAAGCCAAAGGCAACCATACTTCATCTATTTTCCTCAAATCAAAACAAAGAAGGTATCAGCAGTTTCATAAACAGCACATTTGGGAAAAACAGAAACAAATCAAGGTCATATACCTTATAGTAGTGTCGGTGTGAACAATAGGACACATATATAATAGTGACCCAACTCATTGCTAGATAACCAGGGTGTGTTAAGTTCAGTCCACTGTTAGCACAAAATTCCTAATGCCACATTTCTCAGAACTATCTCATCATTAAGTTAATACATGGGAAACTGTAGGAGGCAAAAAATGGCTAAAAAATGAGGATGGGCAGAGTGTTGTTGGGTTCTAAGATGATATGTGTCCTTTACTCTTTTGAGGCAGTGTTTCTCTCTATAACCCTGGTTATCATGGAAATCTATATATGTAGACCAGGCTGGCCATGAACTTGAAGAGCTCCAACTGCCTCTGCCTCTGGAGTTCTGGATTAAAGGCATGTGTCACCATGCCCAGAAAGATGGTATGTGTTAGTAGGCCAATATTGAAGATTGTTTTTTTAGGAGAGGAGTAGGTAGGGAAGAAAAAGAGGTTAGGATGCTCAATCACTGATTGATCTGGCTTTGTTTGTTTGCTATAAATATTTAACTATTTCCTCCTTAGTTAGCCAGACATTTCAAAACTGAATTGAACTGAATATGTATACAATTATTTTCTTTCTGCCATCAGCCTATTTTCCTTCTTTCTTTGGGTTTTTCAATTAAACCTCTTCATTTACCTTGTCATTCTTGATAAGTTTGAATTTTTCTTTGTAGGGGTGTAGTGCTGCATTCTTCAGTGTGTTCACATCTACTTAGGGTTCTTCAGTGCTAGCAAACTATACAGCTTTAAAAGGGAGAACCATTTTTTAGTTCTTCTGGTATCCAGTCAGTTCATTAACTGTATGTTATCCCTTCTTCAGGGAGAACGAAGAAAACCCCTCTCCATTCAAACAAGCCTCTGCTGCTGGAGATCTGAGATACCGTTTGACTGTTACCCCTTCACAGACAGGACCAGCTCCCCTGAAAGACTCCCCATGCTGCTTCCTGCTTTCTTAAGGGGCCAGTTATGCTAGGATTGTTCCCACACCTCACTACTAGCCCTTATTTATACACCAAGCCAGTGTGCTTGTCCTGCCTATTGTGTTATTTCAGGGGTGAGGTTAAAGCTTGCATTTAGATTTCTCTAGTATGTGTTTTTGTTGTTACAATTAAGTTTAATTCAGTACTTCTAGGACTCCTTCCCGTTTCTCTCCCCCTACTTTCTCTCCTATTCACCACCACCACCCACCTTCCTTCCATCCTTTTTTTTTTTTCCCCAGAGGCCCCACTAGAGAAAGGGGTGGAGGGAGGAGAGAGAGAGGAGAGTACATGAAGGACTGTAGTGTTGAACATTCGTGGAAGGTACACCTGTACAGTTGGCAAGCACTTGAGATAGCATCAAATTCAGACTAGAGGAAGGCTTTCCAGAGGAAGTAATACATGAACTTTGCACATAGCTTGTCTTTCTCAAATAATCTGACAAGAAAAGAAGTCTTTTATGTTTGGAATTTATCCCTTGACTATAAATTACTGAAACAGTTGTGTTAAAATGTTTGCTAATTGCAAGCTGGGCAATGGTGGCACACGCCTTTAATTTCAGCACTTGGGAGGCAGAGGCAGAAGGATCTCTGAGTTTGAGATTAGCCTGATCTACAAGAGCTAGTTCCAGGACAGGCTCCAAAGCCACAGAGAAGCCCTGTCTCAAAAAACTATAAGGGGGGAAAAAAGAATTGCTAATTCTCTTTTATTTATCTCATTAACTTTATTCCTTTTCTGTTACTTATCTAGTTTGTGTACTTTATGTATGTGTGTGTTTGTGTGTTCACGATTGCATGTACTGTTACTTGCAGCTGTGTATGACCCTGTGTATTTATGCACATAGAGGCCAGAGTTTGATGTTTCATATCTTCCTCAGTTGTCCATCAACCTTATTTTTTGAGACAAGGTCTCTCATTGAACTGGAAGCTCACTGATTTGCCTAGGCCAGCTGGCTGGTTAGCAAGCTCCCAAGTGTGATATGCACATGCCATGGTGTCTAATTTGAATGTGGGTCCTGTGGATGAGAACTTGGGTCTTCATGCTTATGTGGGAAGTACCTTACTGACTGAGCCATCTCCACAGCTGCTTTTTAATTGAGAAGTTTTGTTTTGTTTTATGTTTCTGGGGTTTTGTTTCATTTTGTTTTTTAAAGAGGGTTTCTCTGTGATATAGCTCTGGCTGTCCTGGAACTCCTATACAGACCAGGTTGGCCTCAAATTCACAAAAATCTGTTTACCTCTGCCTCCTGAGTGGCATGTGCCACTAAGCCCAGCTTGAAATCTGGTGTTAATTTGTCTGAAAAAGCACTTTATCTATGTTTTACAGATGTGTTAGATTATTTGATATTATCCTGTAGTTTTGAACAGTATGTTCTGAATTGTTTTTCTCAGTTTTAGTTTGGGTAGTGCTCATTTATTTAAAGAGCCTTTAGTGTTTTAACTAAGCCATCTGGGAAATATTATCATGCCTTGAGTCTAGTTCTGATGATTTCTCTTGACAGTATATTCTTTCTAGCTTTTTTATGTTTGTTACACTTTTTGGTTGTTGTTAGACACAGTGTATAAGCAGAGACCGAAATAAATAATATTCCTGGGAATTCTTCTCTTGTACCTTTAACTATGAGATCAAGTCACTACTATGGGAATAGACCTGAGTTGGATTTTGCTGTTTTCATTATCTTTATTCAGCACAGGCTTCTATTTTCTCTCGTGTCTCCTTGTGTTTTAGGTGAGCAGTGACACACCAGAGTGTTTTTCCCAGTAGCCAAACTCCCTGGCTATAGGCCCTTCCTAAGCTACATTTTTGAAAGCTTGAAATCAAGTGAAGGTATTAAATTCTGAAAATTTTAAGAAGCTGTAATCTACAGCTTTTGTAGACATTTACCATGAAGCCTGTTGGTGTTGATGATAGTGGGTCAGACAGGGTCAAAATAAAATGGGAAATGGGCTGAATTGCTTCAGAGCAACTGATGTGTGTCAGGTGTGAATTGGCACTCAGCATGTCCAATCTACCTGCTCTTCCCAGTCAGGTGGGAATGATGCTACAGACAGCCTTGACAGCAAGGAAAAGGTCTGGGACAGCTGGAGACCGCTGACAATGGCTGGGATCTTTGACTGCTGGGAACCCCCAGAGGGAGAGCGCCTATATTCCTATAGCATCATCACAGTTGATTCCTGCAGAGGCTTGAGTGAAATCCACAACAGGCAAGTCACTACTGTTTTCTGGGGAGAAAGTTTGCTCTGATTTTAGAGAGTAGGAAACTAACTTGTACAAATTATGAGCAGTTTTCCCAACATGCTTGGAGAATTACATAGTAAATTATTTTTATTTCTGAGATTTTAAAGTATTTTTAGGAGCTGATGGTGTAGCTCATGGTTCATTATGTACTAAGTATGACCATAGACTTACTAAACCAGTGGTGTATCACTGGAGAGATGAGAGCCAGCTCACAACTAGCTACAACTCCAATTCCTGAGAATCTACTATTGCTGCTGGCGTCTACAAATACCTGCAACCACATGCACATTCCCACATGTAGACATACACATCTATACATAATTACAAATTATAAAAATCTTAAACTATTAAAGTATATTGATTTTTTGAAGTTAAAGTATTTATCTGTTAATATAAATGTTTATACATTTGTCTCCTAAAATGAGCTGTGCCAAACAATCAGTAAAATGTGAGCCTGGTGTTAGTATTTAGGCATCTGTACTGGCCTGCCTTTGGAGTTCTGACAGGATACACCCTTAGCTGCTGTTACTAAGAGTACCACCTATGCATATTCACTGTGTTCCCTTTAAAAGGGCCCTGCCCACCTTCCATTCCTCTCTCTCTTTCTCTCCCTCTATCTGTCTGTTCCTCCCTCCCCCTCCCCTCTCTCCTCTCCCTCTCAGTCCTTACTGCTCTTATCCCTGGAGGCTGGTCTCCTCCTTATGATCCTTTTCCCTTAATAAAAAAAAAAAAAAAAAAAAAAAAAAACCCTCCACTTGAACTCTGTTACATGGCATCATTCTCTCTTCAAGCCTCTTTTTTTTTCCAATTACAACACCTGGGCTATAAAACTGCAGGCTAGCCAAGTGGTGGTGGCAATACACACCTTTAATCCCAGCACTCAAGAGGCAGAGGCAGGCAGATCTCTGTGATTTCAAGGCCAGCGTGGTCTACAAAGTGAGTGCCAGGACAGCCAGGGCTACACAGAGAAACCCTGTCTTTAAAAACCAGAAAAAAGGAAGGGGGGGGGGAAGGTTCTTGTTATTTCCAACTATGATGTAATATAGTCCAAGAGGTATGAATGCATCCAGATTTCAGAGATTTTTAGGGTCTTCTCTCTCTTTCTTTCTCTGTGTACATGTGTCCCTCTCTCTGAGGCAGGATCTCACTCTGTATCCAAGCTTGACTGGGAACTCACTGTGTAAATCCGGGCTGGCCTGGAACTCTTGGTAATCTTCCTCCTTCATTCACCTGAGTGCTAGGATTATGTGTATGTGCCACCTTGACTGTCTTTTTTGTTTTTGTTTTTTTAAGAAATTAATCTTATTGGGCCTATGGTGGTGGTGCTTGCCTTTAATCCCACCCCTAGGGAGGCAGAGGCAGGCAGTGGATCTCTGTGAATTCGAGTATACAAAGTGAGTTCCAGGACAGGCTCCATAGCTACTAGGAAAACCCTGTCTCAAAAAACAAAAACAAACAAACAAACAAAAAATGCATCTTAAAGCCTGTCTTAAATCTCTGCGCAGAGGCAGGTGGATCTCTGAGTTCAAGGTTAGCCTGGTCTACATAGTGAGTGCCAGGACAGCCAGCGCTACACAGAGAAATCCTGTCTTAAAAAAAGAGAATATAGACAGACAGACAGAGAGGTGTTACCTGGTGTGGCCCAACACTTAGGGAGTGTAAGGAGAGGCAAGAGAATCATGAATTTGAATTTGAGGGCAGTTTGGGCTACATTAAAAATTTGTCTCAAAAACAAAAGATGGGTCTTGCTGTGTTGCCCAGGCTAGCTTGAACTCTGGGACCCATCCACCTCAGCATCCTGTGTAGCTGTGACTTCAGGCTCACTTCAGTGCCTGGCAGTACTTTCTTGCTGGAGGTCTTTCATGGTCTTTCACAGATGATATCTGGAGACAGTTGGTGGCAGACTTTTCAAGGATCTAATTTTCCTTTAACTGTAGTTCAGGGCACCAGTGGGTTGCACTAGCATGCACTAGATTCAGTTTTAGTGCTCTTTACTGCTTGTGCCATGAAATGTCATAACTGCATGTTAGTCAACAGTGCACTATCTGGTTGTATCAGGGAACATGGGGCCATGTCAGCAGCTGAGGTAAGAGTGAGGGCTAGGAGCCCCTGTGATGCCTGCACTAACAATTGACTCGTTTTCTTTCCTTTCCCTACCCTCACCTATCACTCCATCCAATCCCTGGCCAGGATGCCTGCCATACTAGATGGAGAAGAGGCAGTGTCCAAATGGCTTGACTTTGGTGAGGTCACCACTCAGGAAGCTCTGAAGTTAATCCATCCCATAGATAATATAACTTTCCATCCAGTTTCTACAGTGGTGAACAACTCCAGAAACAACACCCCGGAGTGTCTGGCTCCTGCTGGCTTGGTGGTGAAGAAGGTAGGTGCTGTGACTAGTCTATTCTGAAACACCTGTTGTTAAGAATATTCCTTGCCTTGCCTTGCCTTGCCTTGCCTTTAATGTTTATTTCATTTGGGTTCATGTGATTTGAATTTTAGAGTTTCACCCTGTAGCCCTGGCTGGCCTGGAACTTGTCTATATAGACCAGGTTGGCCTAAAAATCACAGAGATCCGTCTTTTATCACTGGTAATAAAGGTATTCACACGATGCCTGGATTTTTTTCCTATGATTTTTTTTTAAAAGATTTGCTTTTTATGTGTGTATATATGTGTTTGTGGATGGCTTTGTGCACATGAATATAATGGCTGCAGAATCCAGAAAAGGCCTTCTGATCTCTTGGAACTGGGGTTGCAGGTAGTTGTGAGCTGCCCAATATGGGTGCTTGGAAATGAACCTGGGTCCTCTGGAGACCAGCAAAGTACTCTTAACTGCTAAGCCATCTCTGTAGCACCTGTTGTTCTTTTGCTGCAGCTAATGCCTAAGAAACACAAACATGAGACTCAGCGCCCACGTGGAGTTTGAGAGAGGGGAGAGAAAGAGGGGGTAGCTGGTGGCCAACCGAAAGCAGGGGAGAGAGAGAGAGAGAGAGCAAAGAGAGAGCAAAGAAGCAGAGAGGCAGAGAGAGAGAAGCACTTGGCTCGCATACATAACTGAGTCCTCTGGTGCCAGGTAAAGCTGACGCAGGGATGACATGGCCATGAGCATCCCGCCCCGCCCCGCCCATCGTTGGGGCGGGGGTCAGCTGGCTGCTAGTTCCTAACAGCACCCACCATCAGAATTTGTTTTGAGACAGGGTCTCACTGTGTAGCCCTGGCTAGCCTAGAGCATGCCATGAAGACCAGGCTGACCTCTGCCTCCCAAGTGCCAGGATTAAAGGCATGTACCAATTTCCCTGGCCAGAATTTTAATATAATTTAACTATCCAAAGCTCTCATGTTCTTTGGAAGATAAATATAGCAGGGATATTCAGATCCTACTGTAACTTAGCCCCTGTCTTAGGGTTTCCATTGTTGTGAAGAGACAGCATGACCATGAAAACTCTTATAAGGGAAAACATTTAATTGGGTGGTTTGCTATTTCAGAGGTTTAGTCCATTATCATGGTGGGTCATGGCAGCATGCATCAGACATGGTGCTAGAGAAGGAGCAGAGAGTTCTTACATCTTGCAGACAACAGAAAGTGAACTGTCTCACTGGGTGAGGCTTAAGCTTATATGAGACCTCAAAGCCTACCTCCATGGTAATACACTTCCTCCAACAAGTTACACCTCCTAATAATGCCAATCTCTTTGGGGGCCATTTCCTTTCAAACCACCACAGCCCCAACACAAAGCTCTTTCAAAGTAATTCTGCTCAGTGGTGGAGTGTTTGCTTGTTTACCATGTTAAGAGGCCATGGGTTCCAGACAGTTAAATGCTGAATCCTGTTTAAATATATAGAATCAGTATTAAGGGCAAAAATTGGCTTTCTTTGTCGTTAAGAATCTCCTTAATGAGTCTAGGACTAAATAGACAGGGTAAATGTGAGGAATGAGTTTTTAATTTCTGTTCTAGCTATGATTAGTTTTTTCTTAATGTGTGTGTTCATATATCTGTGTGTGCAAATGCACATGGATGTACACACTTGTGCACAAATGTGTGGAGGCCAGAGAACAATTTCAGATACCATCTTCAGAAACACTGAGTTGACTGGCCTGGAGCTCACCATTTAGTCTAGACCACCTAGTATCCTTCTGTCTGTGCATCCCCTGCTCTGGATTACACGTGTGTGCCACCATGCCTAGCATATTTATGTAGATGGTAGGGGTTGAACTCTGGTCTTCATACTTGTAAAGCCAGTGCTCTACTGACAGCTGTCTCTCAGCCTTTCAGCTGTGATTCTTTTGTGTACCTATCTTCACAACTAGAAGCTCTAGTCCTCGTTCTCTTCCAGAGTACCTGAGAGTGTTGTTGCTGTGCTCTGTAACTCTTCGGCATTTAGCAAGGATCCAGATGATGTGTTTAACAGGCAAATACCTGCAGTGGGAAGGGAAGTTCCACATCAGAAAGCTGGCTCCATTGGCACATGGAAGCATCTCATCTCTCTGTGGCCTGGAGGGAGCAGGAGCAACATGCTCCATGGTACAGGGCTCTCAGAATGCTGGAGCAGTGTCACAGGACTATGAGGACCAGCTGGGCTTCTTCTGCATTGCCCCCAAAAGTTCTTGTTTTCTTTACTGTACTGAGAGTCACTGTCTTTTTTTGGAGGGGTCTAATTTCCCTGAAATATTTTGCAATACTGGTATGATTTTTTTTCCCCCTCTAAAAATTTAATTATTGGGCCAGCAAGAGAGCTCAGCAAGTAAAGGCACTTGCTGCCAAGCCTAATAACCTGAGTTCTGTCTCCAGAACCCATATGTGATTTTTTTTTTAATCCACTCTTGCAAGTTATCCTCTGATCTTAATATGCAAATGGTGGCATGTGCATACCCATATGTGTATACATACACAATAAATAAATTAAAAATTAATATGATTACATAATTCACCTTGGAATAGACAGTATTCTTCCTTCTCTTTTTGTTTTTTGTTTATTGAGTCAGGGTTTCTCTGTGTTGCCCTGGCTGTCCTGGAACTCACTCTGTAGACCAGGCTGGCCTCAAATTCAGCTCTGCATGCCTGAGGTTATATCTTTGTCCTGCCTTTTATGTGGGTTCTGGGGTCATAAATCAGGCTGACCTTGAATTCAGAGATTTATCTGCCTCTGCCTCGTAAATTCAGAGATTAAAGGTGTCCACTATCACTGCCAGTTACAGTACTTTTTTTTTTTAATAATCATAGTCTATTCTCTGTTCTGTTTGCTTATAGAGAACCTCTCATTTCAGGGCAGGGTGTGACACACAGGCAGCAAAGGAAATAGTGACAGTAAGACATACTGAGCAAGGAAACACTTGAGCCTCAGTGTGGTTACAGCCTGACTTCAGCATTCCATTCCCAACCATTGAGTCACTGAATTTCCCAGAAGGCACTTCATTCTCTATGTGTTTGGAAGAATCTCCAGCTCCACCATGACTCTTGTCCTCTGACCTTTAAATCCTTCTCCTGTATTCTAAGAGCACTATCAGTACCCTTTTACTTGTACTCTTTGTAACACTATTGAAGTGTAGGTTGTGGGTTGGGGTGCATGCTTCTTCCTATTTCTGCATTTTGGTCTTTCCTCTGAAGCTCAAACTTGGATATTAAGAAAATTCTCTCTCATAGGAGCCCAAGACATGTGGCAGCAGTCAACGAATGATGCAATGGCTAGCTACAAAGTCACCCAAAAAAGAAGCTCCTGAATCACCCAAAAAGGATGAGTCAGGTATACCCCAGTGGTCCAGCCAGTTTCTGCAGAAGAGCTCATTGCCTACAAAAAGAGGTGCCACCAGCAGCCTCTTGGACCGATGGCTAAAGCAGGAGAAGGAGGAAGAGCCCATGACCAAGCGACCTCACAGCTAGTACAGGCTCCTACATCCCAGGCCTCAGTCTGGTACAGTAAATGACTGCTGTCCCCAGTTGACTGGGATTGTATTGGTTTACTTGGGAAGGTGGTAGCACAGTGTCAGCTGACAGTTGTGCGGAGGAACATGGCTACTGTGGGACAGACTGCATGAGAAGAGGAGGACTGGCTGCCATGGCCAGCCCTGTGGGCCCTCTACCCACCCTGCTTCCTCCTGGGAGCTTTCCTTCTGTTCTGGGTGTTCTTGGAAGCAGATTCTTAATCTCTAGGCTCTCTTTTAGAATTAAGTTCTTAAAAATGTATTTTGTTCTAAATAAATTACGTTTGATAAACCTTGTCTGGCAAGATTCCTGCTCTTACTCAGATTTCCCTGGTTTTGGTTTTTGTTAGTTTTTTATTTTTTCAGCCAGGGTTTCTCTGTGTAGCTTTGTGTAGATCAGGCTGGCCTCAAAGTCACAGAGATACTGAGATTTAAGCTCTGCACCGCCACCACCTGGTTATACTGTTTTGTTTTTAAGAACTGGTTTTACCACAAAGGGATGGACCACTAGGGGCCCTCTGAGAGGAACTCCATCAAAGAGTCAGCTTAGTTATTAGCATGGCAGCTCCTTGTTCAGGCTTTCATTATAAATATTAAGTCCTTTGTGTTTTAGTTCAAATCCAGCCTGAGGTGGCTGCTGCACCCAACTGAGTGATTTGGGGAGAGCTAGGTTCAGAGGCCTTCAGGATCCTGCCCATAGCATAGAGTGGTGGAGCGAGGTGTGATCCTAGACCTGTGCAGATCCCCAGCCTCTGAAAATGCAGGGGTCTAGGCAGCAGGTGAGTCTGCAACTAGGAGTGCTAGAGAAGTGGCTCCCACCTGCCAACCTGAGTCAGCCATTTGCTCTACTAGCAAAAAGTCAAAGTATTTGTCCAGGTGTTCATTTAATCGTGCAGGTCCAATTTTAGTATAATTGTTGCCCAAGCGAGAGCAGGTGCAAGTCTCAGTGCCTGTGAGCACTTCCTGGCCTGCACGGCAGCTCACCTTACCAATATAAGTATATGGGGCAAATGCTCCAGAGGGATGCCCCTACTGAAAGGGCTGGTGTCCCTGCTAAGCCCATCGCAAAGCCACTAGAGAAGAAGGTGCAGAGACCAGGGCAGCCACAGGGAATGGCTCAGAGAAGGACTGCTCCGGTAGATAGGCACTGAAGAATCTGGGCACTCTCTGCCTTTTCAGAGGCAGCTGCAGCTGAGTGGGATCCTGCAATGCTGGCAGCACAGGAAAAAAAAAAAAAAGCGATCAGGGTTTCCACCAATCCTGACTATGTGGTGAGTGCTTCTGGGTGTGCACAAAGGCAGAGGGGACCACTAAGTGCAGGTGGGACCTTTGTGGATAGGGCCAGGTTTGTGCAGGCCCCATTGCCCACACCTTCCTAGGCTGCATTTTCCTGGCTTTCCCTTTGAGCAAACAGCACAGCGGAAGAGGATTGATCCTGGGCATCAAGGGTCCCGGCACATTGGTTCTGCTGTGAACTCTGTTTTACAGAGTGATCTGATTTCTGTCAGTTTTGTCTTGTTTTAAATTAAGATAACTTACCAGAACTTTCTATTTGCATCATGTAATAAATTTCCTTGTTATGTTTCTATGACCTTTATGTTTTAGCATGAATGCAATGCTTGGGTACCTTTTCATTCAAGTAGCACTTTCATATAAAAAACATTCTATACTGCCCTGGTGGTAGTCACCTGTAATCCCAGAACAAGGAGAGGAAGGAGGCAGGAGGGTCAGGATTTCAAGGCCAGCCTCCATTGGACTGCGTTTTTATTACTTGATTGTACTCCAGCAGTACATTTTTAATTTTGTCTCTAAGCCATTAGCTTTACTGGGCATTGCTAATTACTCAGCAAAATTTCAGTTATTTCAGAGGTATCTAGTCTGTGAACGTGTGACATGGCTATACCCCTTTGGGTGTGGCTTCAGGCAGACAGAAGAGGAAAGAGGCATGGCTTCTGTTTTTGCACTCTTTCTGGCTGGTCAGCCAATCTGGTAGGAAGGGCAGAGAACGCTCCTACAGTTCTTTGTAATTTTCTGTGTAAGTGTTCCCCAATAAACACCCATTTATCATTTATCTTGGGTCTAGTAAAATTTTTACACCTACACCTTCAGTATATGACCTGTTTTTCCTGCCTTCTTGCCAATGTTTGATCCTGTCTATAGAACTCTGGAGCATAATCTCTTTTAAAAAAAAATATCTGGTGCCACAGCACACATGTGAAGGTCAGGGGCAAACTGCGGAGTTGGTCTGATCCCTTGGTCGGTTTCCTCAGTGAGCTCCAGGGCTGAAAGGTCCAGGATGTGAGTCTAGTGAAACACACTCTTTACCCAAAAGGATCTGTTATCCTTTTATTGTTGTTCCAAAAAAGTCCTTATTGATCTAATTACAGGTGTGTAGATCATAGAGCATTAGTCAAAAGTTTCTGCCAATAAAGCTGTTCTTTTGCCTGCCCCTTCCTTCCTGTGACTTTTCCAGTTGTAGACCAAAAGTCACAGATGAAGGCCCTTTTACTAGTTCCCCATCTCTTTAAAAAGACTAGAAGGCAAGAGATGCCCAAGTATTTAGTCAGCAATTGCTATAATCGCCTAGAGTATCAAACTGTCTCTTTAATTCTCAGATTATTCCAGTTTGCAAAGAGAATCCAGGCCTGTTTGAATCTGACCTGAATGACCTGTAGCAGACTGCAACACTAGGAGACCAGCTTCAGTATTTTACCATCTACTCATTCCCCTACAGGAATTTTAAAGAAGAGAGACGAGATTATCTTAGAATGGACATTTTTGCCAAGTAAACAGAGTAAAAAATTAAAGACCTATATAGAAAGGGTTTCTGAGCCTATTCTAATAGGAAAGTTGAGACTTCTTCCATTAGTAGGACTGTTCCCAGCAGAAATTATAGTACCTTTCATTAGTGCTGAAATTTCTTCTTTATGGGCAGAAAATGAACACTGGCAAGTAATTTTGGGGGGAAAGATTAAAAACAAATATCCCCAAAGCATGATAATTCGGTTTATAAAGAGAAATAACTGGATCCTTCCTCATATTATATGGGAAACACCAATTTATGGAGCCCCTACATTCTATACTGATGCAAACAATTCAGGAAAGTCAGGTTATAAATCAGGAAATTTGAATAAAGTGGCTCAAAGTCCTTATCATTCTGTTCAAAAATCAGAATTATATGCTATTCTTTTGATAGTATTAGATTTTCCAAAATCTCTTTAATATAGTGACTGACTCTCAGTATACAAAAAGAGTTGTTTTATATATTGAAACTGCTGCATTTATTCCAGACGATACTATTATTTTTCCAGTTACAAGAACAATCAGAAATAGAAATCATCCCTTATATGTATCACATATTAGGTCCCATACAGGTCTACCAGGCCCTCTAGCACAAGGTAATGATGAAAGTGATCAACTATTGGTAGGAAATGTGCTAAAAGTCTCAGCATTTCATAAAAACACCATGTCCATAGCAAGAGGTTGAAAACAGTTGTTTCCATCACTTGGCAACAAGCCAAGGAAATTATAAGGAAATGTCCTAACTTGTTCCTTGTATAACCAAACTCCACTGCCTGCAGGAAGTAACCTAAATGGTACTCAAAGAAATGAAATTGGCATATGAATGTATTTCATTTTGCAGAATTTGGAAGATTAAAAAATCCAGGATTTCAATGGGCAACTGCCTTGAACTGTCATCACACATTTGTTAGAAGTTATGGACATCGTGGGTATGTATACCTGTAAAAATTAAGGCTGACAGTGCTTCAGCATATGTCTCTAGTAAAATGAAACAGTTTATTATTATTATTATTACAATATAAAGCATGTTATAGGTATACCACACAATCCTACAGAGCAAGCAGTTATAGGAACATCTACTCAAACTCTAAAAGATATGCTTAAAAAACAGAAATGAGTAATAAAGATCCCTAAAAATAGGTTTCATAATGCTTTATGAATTTTAAATTTTCTAAATGCTAATGAGAAGGAACAATAGCTGTGAACAGAAGTTTCTGTCCCATCTGGTCCTGCAACCATTTAGTTCCAAATAAACACACAGAGGCATATTAATTATAAACTATTCAGCCAATGGCTCAGTCTTCTATTAGCTAGCTCTCTTTTAATCATTAACCCATTTCTGTTACTCTGTGTATCTCCACATGGTCTTGGCTTACCAGAGAATGCCAGGTATCCTGCCTTCCCAGTACCTACATGGCGTCTCCCTGACTCCACATATTATCTTTCCCTATCCTTGTTCAGATTTCCTATCTGGCTAAATCCTGCCTGTCCATTGGCCAAAACAACTTTATTCATCAACTAATACGAGAAGCATATATTCAAAGCCTACAGAAGGACATGCCCCATCAAACAGCTTCGGAAAGTCATTGGATAATAGAAAAAAAACTACTGAATTAAATTAGCATGTATACATTAAGGATGTGTTGATCTCAGAATGGAAACCAGGATAGGTGTTACATCAGGGAAGGGGTTTTGCTGTTGTTTCCACAGGAGAAGAAAAACTATGGATTCCATCAAATTACTAAAAATCGATTTGAACAAGAGACATCTCTTAATTAGAGATGATAGTTCATCAAACAGTGTGACCATTCATTCTAACAGACTTATACTAACAAACGCTTTCATTTGATCAGCTGTAACTTGCCAAAAGGGAAATTCTCCCAAAGTTATGTTTTGAGAGGGTTTTGTTTTTGTCTTTCTGGAGAATGAAGGCATCCAACTAAGGAATTTGAAGTCCATTGAACAAATGAGACATCTGAAGAAAAAAGATGAATCATCCAGAGAACATGTCCCAATAAAAATGGTAAATTGGCCTATTGATATATCACTTCTCCAACAGGATACAATTTCATAAATCTACATAAATGTTCCTTTCTGCTGTTCTCCATAGATATATAATGCAAATTGTCTTGTTTTAGTCCTGGTTCAATTAAAAATGAAAGCTGGAGTAGGAGCATGGCTCTCTCCTTCTCTTGTTAAAAGAAAATCCAAAATCTCTGTATCATGTTTGAAGAATCACCTGCAATGAGACAGAAGAAAAACCAAAATTAGGGACTATTTTGTTGCCACTAATCTCATAATTCTTTGGTTTTATTTGGACTCTTTGAAACTTTTCTTAAGGTAAAAATATCTGGAAATTTATAAGATTAACATATATATTATACTTTTGTCATGATATTAATGGTCATCATGTAGAATACTAATTCTAGAGAAAGGCTTCATCTAGTTTCCTGTACAGGATTTCAGATTTAAGTCTCTATCAGGTAATTAGAAATTAAATTTTGTACTCTGGATGTACATAACAAATTATGGTCCTTTAACTTCTTCAAGATCTGCTGCATATGACATTTAAAATGTTTAAGTTCCCTGCAATGAATCATGACCATGCCTAACAATGACCTTTGAAGTCTCTAACAGGAAGATGGGGCCCCACAATGACAATTCCACCAGGACTATGGTAGCATCACTAAGTCGAATAACATTACCCAAAGATCAGCAAACTGCTCAGGAAAGTTTCAAGGTGGCTAGCTGAGATGATCCAGGTTCACAGACTACCCCAACCAGGACTTGAGATAAGCCTTGCATTTTCCCATTACACAGAGACTGGACAACAAATGATACAGCTACCTCTTCCAGGACTTGACAGTTATCCCTATTTTTTTCAGGGTCCTCTAAAGATGCCATTGTCCTCCGACAGTAGGAAATAAATTTAAGAACACAACATCCACATTCCCAAGAGTTGGGCCGGGCAGTTTTTTGTTACTCATTGTATTATGGATATTTGTCATAGTTTAGGGGGTTGGTTACAAGTTGTTATTGATAATTGTCAGGAAAATAGCTGAATAAAGGAGACGAGATTCAGGGTTTTTTTCCTGAAAAGAAAAGAGGGGATATAGATATGATAGGATACATGAGTAGATTATTGAATCTTCTTTAAAACCAAAAAAGCAACTATTAGTTTTAAATATTTTACATTGGTATGGATTCTTGCATATTGATACAAAATTGAGGTTCTTTTTGCTATACTAGATATATGTTTCTACTCTTGTTTAAGATATTTTTGTATATTGATACAAATTTGAGGTTATTTTGTTAGAATATACTGTACATACATTTCTACTCTTGTTCAATGTATTGTACCTATACAGCTCATTTAGCCATGTAATGCAAATTTCGAGTCCTTGAAAATTATTAATACAAACTATTTAGGATAATAAGGAAATGCAAGTTAACAATTAGTTACTTATGACAGTCACACTTGTAGCCATATTAGGTATATTTTCCCGATCAAATACATTTTAGGTAGACAAGTCATCTTCAGACACTTCAGAGAATATAGTATTTAAGATGTTTTAATAATATAGGTGGTATTTTTTGTGACAATGAGACATGTCTGCTCCTTGCAGCATCAATCTACTTCAGAGAAGATGATGGGCATCAAAGAAACTCCACATGGAGTTTACTTTCTTTGTGGCAAAAGTAAGCTACTGGAAAGAAAGTACCTTGGTCTTACCTGCTGACAGTATACTGTCCAAACTGGACAAAGCAGGACACAAAAGAAAGTGACTACCAAACTTTGCCAAGACAAAGTAGGACAGTTATTCAGAATAGTCTCTTCACAGACATGTCTGTCTGATATTCTAGGCCTGTAGGCCAAAAGTGAATGCCCTAACATTACAGAAGAACCTTCAGTAACTGTCCAGGCAGCCAGATATTTCTGTCATTTCTCACATTTTTTGGAAGTTGCTTGTGTGCATGTTCTGCTTACTCAGGTTATATATTTCCCCCTCGCATCTCTGATGGAGTTGAAGACTAGATAGTTATAGTCTTCCTTGTTTACTAAAGAGTCGTTAAGTGGGCTGGGCACAAAAATGTGTGGTGGCACATACCTTTGATCCCAGCTCTAGGGAGGCCCAGGCAGGCAGATCTCTGTGAGTTTGAGACCAATCTGGTCTACATAGCTAGTTCCAGCATAGCCTCCAAAGCCACAGAGAAACCAACCCTGTCTTGAAAAACAAAACAAAACAAAACAAAAAAGAGGTGTAAATAAGTTTGGGAGACATAAAAACATAGTTCTGGGTTGGTAATACAAATTGGGATAGAAAATGAATTAGTTACAACACTTTGACCTCACCAAGATAGGATAGATGCTGGAGTATTGTCTCTGAATTTGTCAAATGCAAATGTACTAGACATTGTTAATGTAATTATTAGCTGCATATACTTATATATTTGTATATAGTTCTTGTACTTATTGTATATAGTTTTTCTATGTTAATACCTTTGCTTTTTATTTACACAAAAGTAGGGAAATGTTGTGTGATATTTTGTTTGTGTTCTGATAAAGCTTCCCTGGAGATCAGAGATTGGAACTAGCCACTAGTTAACCACAGAAACTGGGCCTTTAATCCCAGCTTCACCTTTAATCCCAGCACTCAAGAGGCTGGGGAAGGAGACAGGTAGAAGGCAAGTGATAGCTGCTCCAGGTTCTGTGTTCCTCCTGGCTATTACCCTGATATCTGACTCCTGGTTTTTATTAAGCAGCCCAAGTCCCCTTCCTAAGCATTCCAGCTTATGACCATACTTGGGCATAAACCCAATTTGTGGCAGACATGCCATCACCCCTCACCTACAAGCTACATAATCTCCCTGTTTTAGTTCTGGTTCGGTGGTTTCTCTGGCCTTGATCTCTGGAAACGGAGAACTCACCCAGGAGTTGCTTTGCTCAAATAAATCTGTTGTTATACTTTTTCAATTCCAGTTGATTTGTCTTATTGCAGAGGCAGAGAAATGTATTATCCAGGTACAGAAAACCTATTACGCTTGAACTTCTGTAGTACTTCCCCAGAGGTATCACCCTAATATCCCTATAATTGACCCCTGGCACCAAGTTGCCCTTTCATCCTGTCTTTCAGAAACTTGTGCAAAAGTACAAAAAGCATCATGCTTTTTTTTCTTAAGACTTCACTATTCTAAAGATCACTGTGTATGTATGAATGACTAAAGTTAATGCTTTTTTTCCCCTCTTGATTTTGTTTTGTATTTGTTTTTGAGACACAGTTTCACTTTGTATCCCTAGCTGTCCTGAAACTCTCCATGTAGACCAAGCAGACTTGGAACCACTCACTGAACCAGCTGAGTGTGGTGATGATTCTCTCAATTTGGTCCTCCCTGAGCCTTGGGGATACAACTGCAGGTTGCAGTGATATTTTTTTTCCTTCCCTCCCTCATTTGTGGGAATGGTATCTTCCAATAGTCTCCCATTCCCCCTTTGGGATTTAGAAAGCCTCCAGTCTCTACACCTGGCACCCGACCTGAAAGACCCTAAATGCATTGGCTTTTACAATCAAATTTTGCCTCAATACATACCCCTTTTAGACAACCAATCTAATAGCACCCTAGATCCCGGTATTATTTAGGACTTTACAAATACTGCCAGCAATTCCAAAAATGGAAAGAGATTCCTTCCATTCCCTATGTTAAATCTTTTATTTTTCTCCACTCCAAGCCCCATTTGTTTTTGTCTGGTCTTCCCTGCTATACTGTGTAAATGTTACAGTTGACAACTCTGTATGCTTGTTGCAAGGTGGGAGTCAGAGCTGGCCAGCTGCAGTGTGCACACACCTTGGTTCTCAGCTTACTGGAGTCAGATGTCTTTTAAGTGTAAGTTCCATTAGACTGTTGTCTCACTTCAATTAAAACTATAAAATAATGTTTCTCAGAGAAATAGTAAAAGGTATCATCAAGAACAGTAACAGATCGTGCAGGTTGTACAAAAAAGGCCACAACAGCTGGTGGTCTTTCAAAGATAACAACAGCCCTCTTTGTAATAGTTAAATGACAAACCTGTCTAGGTAGAACAATGGCCTTTGACATCAGAAAAATTACAGGCACTGGGACAGCTGGTACAAAAGCTGTACATATGGAAGAATCAACCATTCCTTGACATTCTCCTATATTTGTCATTCAAAAGAAATCTGGAAAGTGGAAAATGTTAATGGATTTAAGAGCCATAAATAAGGTGATTCAGCCTAGGGGCTCTCTACAGCCTGAAATTTCCTTCCCTTCTCTGTTAGCTAAAGGATGATCTACTCTAGCGATTGATTTAAAAGACTGCTGTTTACTATACCTTTACAAGAACGGGATAGAGAAAAATTTGCCTTCACAGTTCCTATTTATAATGGAGCTGGGTTGTGGTGGGATTTTTAATCCCAGCACTTGGGAGGCAAAGGCAGGCAGATCTTGGTGAGTTCAAGGCCAGCTTGGTCTACAAAGTGAGTTCCAGGACAGCCAGGCCTATACAAAGAAACCTTGTCTTGAAAAACAAAACAACAAAAATATCAATGGAATGTTCCTCCCCAAGGGATATTTAAACAGCCCCACCTTGTGTCAATATTTTGCATGACAGCTGTTGGAAATAATTTGTAGTTTAATCTGTATATAGATGATATCTACTAATTTAGTCAGACTCAGATACCCTAGAAAAATGTTTGGTGAGGTAAAGAAAATTTTGCCCTCTCATGGATTATAAATTGCTCCTGAAAAAAAAATACAGAAAGGAGATTCTATGAATTACAAAAAAATGTAGAAATTAATTACAAATTATTAATGATTTTCAAAACTTGCTGGGAGTTATTAACTGGCTAAGGCCCACAGTTGGGTTGACTCTAGGTCCAAGTAATTTAATTCAAACCTTATAAGGTGATAAGGACTTAAATAGGACAAGAAATTTATCAGCTGGAGCTGAGAGATAATTGACTTAGGTAGAGAAGAAATTTCAAGATGTTCATGTCAATTGTCTGGATCCAGAGCTTGATTGCATTTTGGTTATTTTACCTTCTACACATTCTATAGTAATTCTTATGCAGAGAGAAGACAATATTCTAGAATGGGTATTTTTGCCACACAGAGTTAAAAATTAAAGATCTTTTCTGAGTTGATTCTGAAAGAAAAATTGAGACTTCATCAATCAACCGAAATAGACCCAGCAGAATTGTGGTGCCTTTTACTAATGCTCAAATTTTCTCTTTATGGGCAGAAAATGAAAACTGGCAAAGAGCTTTCAGTAACTTCTTGGAAGAGATTAGTGACAAATATCCCCAAAACAAGAGACTACAGTTTATAAAAAGAACTAATTGGGTCCTTCCTCACATTGTGCAAGGAACACCAATTTCTAAGAGTTGTTACATTCTATATTGAGGCAAATAAATCAGGAAAGGCAAGTTATAAGTAAAAAATTTAAGTAAAGTGGCTCAAAGTCTCTATGATTCTGTTCAAAAATCAAAATATGCTCTTCTTATGGTATTAGATTTTTCAGAACCTCTTAATTACCAACCCTCAGTATACAAAAAGAGTTGTTTTACATATGGAAACTGCTGCACTTATTTCAGATAATTTAAAATTAACTTTGATACTTATTCCGTTATAAGAAATAATGAGATAGGAGAATAAGGAGGGGAGAAGAGGGAGAGGAGGACATGAGGAATCAGGAAGATTGAGTCAGGGAAGAATAGAACAAGAAAAGAAATAACCTTAATAAAGGGAGCCATTATAGGTTTAAAGAGAAATCGGTCACTAGGGAAATGTCCATGGACCTACAAGGATGGCCCCAACTAAGAATCTAAGCAATAGTGGAGAGGCTACCATTATGCCCTTCTGCTATGAGACTGATGACTACCTTAAATGCCATCATAGAGCCTTCATCCATTAGCTGATAGAAGCAGAAGCAGAGACCCACAGCTAAACACTGAGCAGAACTCCTGGAATCCAGTTGTAGAGAGGGAAGAGTGATGAGCAAAGGGGTCAAGACCATGCTGGGAAAATCCACACACAAAAGCTGATCTTAGCAAGCAGGAGCTCATAGATCCCAGTCTGATAACTGGGGAACCAGCATAGGACTGAACCAGGCCCCATGAAAATGGGTGTCAATTGGGAGGCCTGGGCAGTCTACTGTGCCTCTGGCAGTGGAACCAGGATGTATCCCTAGTGCACGATTGGGTTTTGGGAGCCTTTTCCCCACAGAGGGATACTCTCTCAGCCTGAATACACAGGTCAGGACCTAGGCCCTGCCCCAAATGATGTGACAGACTTTGAAGATTCCCCATGGGAGGCCTCACCCTCTCTAGGGAGTAGGTGGGGATGGCATAAGAGTTGTTGGGGGGCATTGGAAGACTGGAGGGAGAGGGAACTGAGACTGGTATGTAAAATAAGATTGGTTTTAATTTAAATAAAAATTTACTTTAAAAGGGAAATAATGAGAATAGAAATCATCCCTTGTATATAACACAGATGAGTTCCCATAAGGGTCTACCAGGCCCTCTAGCATGAATGTGATCAGCTATTGAAAGGAAATGTGCTAGAAGCCTCAAAACTTCATAAGAAACACCATGTTAACAGGAAAGGTTTGAAGAAAGATTTTTCTATCACTTGACAATAAGCCAAGAAAATTATAAAGAAATGTCCTACTTGTTTTTTGTATAAACAAACTCCACTGCCTATAGGAAGTAACCCAAAGGATACTCAAAGAAATGAAATTTGGTAAATAAATACTTAATTTTACAGAATTTTGAAAATTAAAGTATGTGCACCCTACCATAGATATTTTTTTTTTAGGATTTCAATGGGCAACTGCTTTAAATTCTGAGAAGGCTGATTCTTTAATTAAGACTGGCAATGCTCCAACATGTGTCTCTAGTAAAATGAAACAGTTTTTTTTTTTACATACAAAGCATATTACAGGTATACCACACAATCCTGTAAAACAAGCAGTTATAGAAAGATAACCAGGCATTGGTGACACATGCCTTTAATCCCAGCACTTGGGAGGCAGAGGCAAGAGGATCTCTGTGAGTTCAATGCCAGCCTGGACTACAAAGCTAGTTCCATGATAGACTCCAAAGCAATACAGAGAAGCCCTGTCTCGAAAAACAAAACAAAAAATAAAAAACAGAAAGATCTAATTGTACTTTAAAAGATATGCTTAATAAACATAAAGGTATAAATAAAGATTCCTAAAGGTCAATTCTTTATTAACTTTACATTTTTTTAATGCCAATGAGAAAGGAATGATGCCTGAAGAAAGACATTGGATAATAAAAAACCTGCTGAATTGAATCACCCCATCAAAGATATGTTGATCTCAGAATGAAAACCAGGATGTATTATGTTGGGAAAGAGGTTTTGCTTTTGTTTCCACAGGAGAGGAAAAGCTATGGGTACCAACAAATTTGATTAAGAGAGGTGATAGTTCATCAAACAGCATAGCCATTCAAACTTCCAGATGGGGAAATTCCCCAAATTTAAGGTCGGAGAAGGGCTTTGTTTTTTTGTTTTTCAAGGAGAATAAAAGCATCCAACTAAGGAATCTGAAGACTACTGAACAAATGAGACATTAAAAGAAAAAAGACAAATCATTCAGAGAAAATGTCCCAAGAAAAAGAATAAATTGGTCTAACAGTACAGTATGCTTCCAATAGGATGATATCTCATAAATTTTCCCAAATGTTTGTCTCTACTGTTCTCTACAGACATAAAAAGCAAATGGTCCCAAATAAACACACAAAGACTTATATTAATTATAAATTGTTTGTCTAACATCTCAGGCTTCTTATTGAATAGCTCTCTCTATATTATTAACCCATTTATATTAATCTATACATCTCCACGTGGTTTTGGCTTACCAACAAATACCTGGGCAACCTATCTTCCCAATAGCTGCATGGCATCTCCTGACTCCACCTCCTACCTTTCTCTATCCCTGTTTGGATTGCCTACATGGCTAAATCCTGCCTGTCCATTGGCATTCATCAACCAATAAAAGAAACATATATTTACAGCATATAAAAGGGCATCCCCCATCAGGATACAGGAGTAAAGGGGTTATGGAATCTTCCTCTGTGGTTAAGGAGAGTCACTGAGCCATGTGGCAATGGTGTCCCTTCGTGGGGTCCCAGAGAAGCAAGCCATTGTATGAAGCTGTAAAAGTGAATCATGAATTGCATTGACCTCAGGGTGTTGAAGATGCCAGAGGCATGAGAGATCTATTAGAGAGAACTGCAGACATGAAGTGGAACTAGCCAATGAGAGAGAAGACTATTACAGCCAGCAAAGCAGGGAGAGCGGACTGAGCCCTCTGACATCAGACATGGAGCTACAGGGTCTGGAGTTTGTCCTGCTGGATTTGGGTTTTGCACTGGTATAGTATTTCCTCACTTTGCTCCGTTTCATCCATTGTGGAACGGTAATGTATGTTCTGTGTTGGAAGTGTGTTACAGCAATTGAAAAGTAACTAAGACAGAGGTTTTTGTTTTTTGTTTTTGACCAAGGCACCTTCTATAAGAAAACATTTAATTGGAGCTTACATTTTCAGAGGGTTAGAGCCCATGACCATCATGGCATTGAAAACAGTAGCAGTAGGCAGGCAGGCACTGGAGCAGTAAATGAGAGCTCATATCTGATCCACAAGCACAAGGGAGAGGGAGCTAACTTGGAATGGTGTGGGATTTTGAGACCTCAAAGTCCACCCCCAATGACACACCTCCATTAAGAGCACACCTCCAAACCCTTTCCAAATTGTTGGGTGATGGATGGTACTTTTAATCCCAGGGCTTGGGAGGTAGAGGCAGGTGGATCTTTGAGTTAAGGCCAGCCTGATCTCTGTAGAGCTAGTTCCAGGCCAGCCAGGGCTACACAGAGAAAAACAAAAACAGCCCACCAACTGGAGACCACACCTTCTCAATCAGAGGCTCATAGAACCCGCCCGGAGGCACCAAGGACATCACCCTTGAAGGTCTTCAGGACATTTTTATATTCCAAACCAAGACACAAATAAAGGAACCAGAGGGCATCATTGGAAATTTGGGCTAATATTTAGAAGCCTTCCAACAGCTAAATACTTAGTCCCTATGAGTTAACTTGAAGGGATGCTAGCTATGTCAATTGTGGACCCTATCCCATTCTCAATGGAGAAACAGACGGTGGTTGAGAAGGCACTTGCCATAGGCAATGACTCTCTATGCCCCACAGCAATAATCTTGATGTAGTGCACTCAACTGGCACAAAGGTACTGCACCCTTAGCGGTACCTCTCTTAAAATATTTTGGGTCAGGGTAAAAGCTTGGCATAGGAATCATTTTACCTATTGCATAATGGAGGGCCTACGATGGCAAGAATAAAGCCCCTTGAAACTCCCATGGTTACTGTCTGCCAAGATGAGAAGGGACACCGGGTCACTTTTCTCTGGAGACTTAATGAGGCAATTAGGAAGAACATTAGGTCCTATCCTGTGTTGTAGATTATTAATTGAAGATATGTTATAATTGTTTATGCTGTGGAATATTTGTTTAATGATGCAAAGATGTGTTGCATTTGTTTTGTTTTGTTTCTTGAGGCAGGGTTTCTCTGTGTAGCTTTGGACCCTGTCCTGGACAAGGCTGGCCTCAAACTCACAGAGATCTGTCTGTCTCTGCCTCTCAAGTGCTGATGACATTACTTTATGGGCCATTTGAGGAGGAAAATTCCCAGGGAATCGAGTCCCTCTACAACTTCTTATCTAAAAGGGGATAAAGGTTTCAGGAAAATCAACCCCTCTCCAGTTATACAGTTGGGAATGTTAATGGGAAACCATGGCCTGAGTCTGAGCAGACCCAGCCTATTCCAGTGCTCTCTTCCTCAGACTGTGAAGCAGGGGAGGGATTTCTTTGTGGTGACAGGGGAGCTGGATTTATGGGTTGCAGAGTTGTTAGGGCCCCCTACCACTACTTGGGGAGAGCTTGTACCCAGCCCAACAAGGTCTATCAGGCATCCTAATTTGTGTGGAGTCTTAGTTGTTCATGATGAACCCACAGCCTCCTCCTAAAATCGGAGGCAAGGTCTCATCATGATTTGCTGGTGATGGTATCCCTCCCTTCTGGAAAACAGTAGTATGACATCCAGTGTTCTAACTGCCCCTTGTCCCCAACAAGGTGAGGAGATTAAGTTCTCAGTCATCAAACTCACAGGATTAGGTTCTGCTGTCCAGAATACTAGTCTTGTATCCATGGGATATCACTGGGCAATTATACAAAAAAACTTGAGGGAATTTTATTTCTGTCCTAGGCTATAAATTAGATAATGACATCTCATGTCTGCCCCTGATGAGAATGGGATCCAGACATGTCCTCTATTGTCCATTCCCATCAAAGAATCCATCTGACGCATGAGGGGTGGCACTTACTGCTGGAGGGAATGCCTATGATACCATTGCACTCACTGATCTCTCATGTGAACACTAAGCATTTCCTGGGCACTACAGGGCCTCGGTGTATGACTCAGCCTGTTACACAGGTGCACTTCACCTCACTGAGCAAGGTATTAACTGTAATCTCTCTCTCTTTTAAGATTTATTTATTATGTATATAGTGTTCTGCCAGCATGTCTGCCTGCTTGCCAGAAAATGCCATCCGATTTCATTATAGATGGTTGTGAGCCACATTGTCGTTGCTGGGAATTGAACTCAGGACTTCTGGAGGGGCAGCCAGTGCCTCTTACTCTCTGAGCCATCTCTCCCGCCTCTAATGTTTCCCATCTTTTTTTGTTGGGGGAGTTGAGACAGGGTTTCTCTGTGTAACCGTAGCAATCCTGAAACTTACTCATTCTGTAGACCAGGCTGACCTAGAACTCACAGGGATCCACCTTCCTCTGCCTCTGAGTGCTGGGATTAAGTGTGAATGCCACTACTGTCTGGCCTAATCTTGCCTCTTAATGTTCTCCATGAGGTAGTGATTAAAGAAACATGGTGGCCTGGCCCACCTCAAAACCTCAACTGGCTGGTGAGCAGCTTCCCCAGAATGTCCACCTTGCAATGAACACAAGTGTCTAGGAAATCATTAGTCTGGTTGACACCTGAGACAAAGCCCATATGTTGAGGAATAATCTTTCTGTATGCTGTGAGGATGTCTGCTCTCATGGGTTAATTTAAAGCTGACTGGCTGATGGCTAGGCAGGTGTTTTGGGACAGAGAGAATGCTGGTGAGAAGGATGGAGTCAAAGGAGACAACATGAGATGCAGAATGAGCAGGACAAGAAATAGGAACATGAGGTAAACAAGCCTTGGGGACGCACATAGATTAATAGAAATGGTTTAATTTAAGTTATAAGAGCCAGCTAAAAACAGTCCTAAGCTATAGATCAATAATTTATAACTAATATTAAGTCTTTGTGTAGTTATTTGGGAGCTGACTGGTGGGACGGAAATGTCTACTTACACTCAACAGAAGGATTTGTTTTACATGGTTTTCTTGCTTGTCCTCCTCTAATAAGGGTAAAGTTACTTCACTTTAGGTTTTTGTTAAGACAGGGTCTGTCTACATAATCCTGGCTGTCCTAGAACTCACTATATACACCAGGTTGGCTTCAAACTCACAGAGATCTGTTTGCCTCTGCCTACCAAGTGCTGGGATTAAACGACTGTGCTAGCATGTTCCACTGCAACTGTTTTTAGTCATATTTTTGGTAGGGTTATAGTTACTCTAACAGTTTCACTTTATATTATAGATGTCACTACTGCTGCATAGCACCTTGTCATCAAAAGGTCATCCTGCACCCCAGATCTACATAGTCAGCTGAGTTCTATTGCAGGCCTCTGGATTTGTCCAAGTAACCCTTCCCTGAGAACCTTTCTCTCCAGCCAACACTCTAACACACTGTCTCCTCTCATCAAGAAACAGCCAGATTAGTCGCCATCCCAACGCTCCTATTCCCAAAGGCAGTCAGTATCTGTCTTTGAGAGGGGTGAATGAAAAGGGGTCAGGGGAATTTAAGCCAATCAGGAAAGTATGGACAGACCCTTTAAGAAGGGGTGTTTCTTGTTCTTCTTGTCCCTCCATGGTTCTCCTGGATGTTGTAATTGGCCACCTGAAAGAAAAGCCTACAAGTTAGGGGTTAGGGTAGGGTTAGGGTTAGGGATACCCTAAGCCTAGACAAAAGAGGGAAGGTGGAGCAGGATTCTATAAAACACACTGAGTTGCCCTGGTAGACTCTCAGCGCGGGGGCCCCTCCTATCCCTGTGTTGTTAGTCTGTCCATTTCCATACAGTTGCTGAGCTTTGCATTCCTTTCTCCTTCTGAATCTACGGCTGTTACTTCTCTGTTACCTGTCCCTGTGGACCCTGGGCTCCCACTATCATTCTCTATTTCCCAGCCACAGTTACTTTTGAATTCGTCTTATGTAGTGGCCCATCTTGTTTGTCAACTTGACTGCATCTGGAGTTAACTAAACACCAAGCTTGCTGGGCATACCTGTGAGGAGTTTTCTCAGTCAGACTATTTGAAGCAAGCCTCCCTGAGGGATTCTCAGCTTCTCCAGTGTCACACAGCCTTTGCGGGATGTGCTGGCTATTTGTATGTGAATCTGACACAAGCAGCAGTTATTTTAGAAAGGAGGAATTAAGAGAATATTCCCACAAGATTGGCCTGTGGAGTGTCTTCTTGACCTTTATTTTCACAGGATAGAAAAAATTATGAAGATCAGATTTAACCAGAGGAGACCTCCTAAAAATCTTGACTGCAGAAAGAAACTGAGAAAGGCCACAGATAAGGTGACATACATGCTGATCCCTTGCCTATGGGAACAGCTCTGAGACCGGATGAGACATGATAAATCTTATTGGTTACAGAGTTCTCATGGCTTCTTATTACATGCCATCCTTTCATATGGATGGATAGAGATTTATATTACAGTTTGGCTATAAGTCTAAATGGACTTACAATGTTTATGGTGCATTTTTCCTACTTAAACATAGAAAAAAATATCTTTAGCACATTCTTGTGCACATTGTATATTCCATACTTGTGTTAACGCAGATATATATGTTACCTTTAAAAGTTTATGGGTTTTAGAAAAAAAAAAAAAAGACTAGACACCAGTAAAGATAAGGAGCCCACGTGATACTGGCTCAAAATGCTTCTGTTGCCGTTTCATCAAAATTTTGCATCCAGAACAACTTCAAAGCTGCAAGCTGAAATGGTCCCAGCCTCATGCACTACTTCAGCCAGGACTTCAGATAAGTCCTGCACTTTCCTAATTACACAGAGTCTAGACCAGATATTGATACAGCTAGCTCTCCCAGGACTTGAACATTATCTCAATTTTCTTTGGGGCACCTAACTAAAGATGCCATTGCCCCCAAACTGCAGGATGTAAATTTAAGAATATAATGCCCACATTCTCAAGATGTAGGATGGGTGGTTTTTGGTTGTTTGGTGGGCTATCGATGTTTGTCATCATTTAGTGAGGTTGGTTAAAAATTGTTACTAGTGATGGTAAGAGAGGACTATGCAAGGGAGTGCTGTGGGATGATCTTTCCATGCAATGTGAATATGTATTCCTCTCACTGGTTAATAATAAAAGCTGTTTGACTAAAAGCCAGGCAGGATAAGGCTAGATGGAACAATAAAACTGAGGACTCAGATGAGGAGGGGTGAAGTCAAGAGAGATGCCAGTCAGCTGCTGAACAAGCAGGTGATATAGAAATGAGGTAAGAGGGTTGGGGGTGTGCCTCAATTGGTAGAACGTTTGCCTAACATGCATGGGACCATGGGTCCAGTCCCCACCAGGACTCATAAACTGGGCATGGTGGGAAGCACCTGTGAGCCCATAACTGGGGAGATAAAGGCAGAAGGATCGGAAGTTTAAGGCCATTGATGATGGTAGCCTTCCCAGATACATGAGACCCTCAAGTGGGCAGTGGGGACAAGAGGAGAGGAAGGAAAAGAGAAAAAAGAAAAAAGAAAATGAGGTAAAAAGCCCTGAGCCACATGGCTAAACATAGATAGAAATATGGGTTAGCTTAAATGTAAGAGTTAGCTAGTAATAAGGCTGAGCATTTGAATAAGCATTAATAATTAATATAAGCCTCTGAGTGACTATTTAAAAACAGCTATGGGATGGGTAGGACAAAGAAACCTCTGATTACAGGGTGGTTAAAGTCAAAGGCCTCTTTTTGAAAAGAAAAAAGGCATATAGGAATGATAGGATAAATGAATAGATATTGAATCTACTTTACACTAAAAACCAACTATTAATTTCAAGTATTTTACATTGGTATGGGTTTTTGTATATTGATAACAAATTTAAGGCATTGTACCTATGCAGCTCACTTAACAATATAATATAAATTTTTATTCCTTGAAAGTTATTCTTATAGACTATTTATGATAATTAAAGAATACAGGTTAGTAGTTAGTCATCTGACAATCAAATTTGTGGTCATGTTAGGTATGCTTTGAAGATCAAACAGATATTTTTTTAGATAGACAGATGGTCTTCAAACACTTCAGAGACCTAAAGAATATGGCACTTAAGATGTTTTAATAACCTAAGACTTTTCATGACAGTGAGACATGTCTGCTTCTGGTAGCACCAATTTGCTTTTAAAAAGGATGATAGGCATGGAAGAACCTCCACATGGAGTTTACTTTGTGGCAAAGTTAGCCATTGGGCAGGAAACTGCTATTGCCCCAACTGCTGACAATATTCTGTCGAAACTGGACCAGCAGGACACAAAAGAAAGCGGCTGCCAAACTTTGCCAAGACAAGGTAGGGAAGTCCTTTAAAATTGCTGCTTCACAGAAAAATCTGTCATATATCCTAGGCCTAAAGGCCAAAGAATGATGCCCAACATTACAGAGGAACCTTGGATGATTGTCCAGGCAGGCAGCTATTTCTGTCATTTCTATAGTTTTAGAATTTTCTTTCTCTGTACTTCTTATTTACTCAGGCAATATTATATCCTTCTTGGGTCTCTGATGGGGATTGAAAAATAGATAGTATACAGTTTTCCTTGTTACCAAATTCAGAAAAAAATCTTACATAAGAGACAAATTTATATGGTTGAGAAATATAAAAGCCTAAGTTGTTTATCTAAAATGATATTTTTAGGTCTACAAAGATATTTTTAGGATGGTAATACAAGTTATGATAGAGAGTTGTTTAAGTATATAAAATTTGAGACTCACTAAGATAGGATAGATAATACAGTACTTTCTCCAAATCTGCCAAATATATATGGACTAAGCATTGTGAATATAATTCTTATTTGATAATTGTTCTTATTGTATATAGT
Organism: Phodopus roborovskii; assembly: GCF_943737965.1. Lineage (NCBI taxonomy): Eukaryota > Metazoa > Chordata > Mammalia > Rodentia > Cricetidae > Phodopus > Phodopus roborovskii. Next base: position 1,421,273 of record NW_026126575.1, read on the forward strand.
TTTACTTTATTAGAGTTAAAATCTTTCCTTTTTATTTATACCAAAGGGGGAAAATGTGGTGGTATATTTGTACACTGTGTGAATGTGTATTGCTATAAATGGTGCAATAAAAAGCTGAATGGCCAATAGCTAGGCAAGACTAGGCAGGATTTCCAGGGAGAGAAAGGAAGAGGAGAAAGAATCTAGGCATCCAGGAGACACCAGGAGTCATGGAGAGGAAACAGATTCAAAATTGAAGAGAGGTATCACCACATGATAGAATGTAGATTAATACAAATGGGTTATAAGAGCTAGTTACGAACAAGCCTAAGCTGCAGTAGGCTAAGCTTTCATAATTAAGAAGTCTCTGCGTCATTATTTGGGAGCTAGCTGGCAGGACAGAGAGAGACTCATTTCACAGCTTGTGTGTTCTCTCACCTCACTCTGTCTCACTCCTTTAGATAACCTGGACTAATGCGCCACGTCTGCAGCTTGTGAGTTTGTGTGTTCTCTGCCACTGGTGCTTTTCTTTTTGGTATATGCTATTGTTACTCCTTTCACATCTCAGTGTCTGTCTTTCCTGGGCATCCCATACTTTGTTTATTCCATGGAATGAACTCAGCAGACATCCTGGACAACCATCCCTTATCCCAAGAACCCTGAACAGATGAAGACTAAGATGTTTTCAGGAGCTGCTTCTAACATGTTTAAAAAATAAAAATGGCCCACTCCTGTAATTTCAGCATTAAGGTTGAGGCAGGAGGCTTGCTGTGAGTTTGAGGTCAACTAGGTCTACACAATCAGTTCCAGACAAGTCAGGGCTATATAGTGACACTATATCTGAAGGTGGGGGGTAGCTCAACATTTGCTGGCAGAGCTGGACTATTTAATGGCCTATAAGATAAGCCAGCTTGGTTGCACTATCTAGCCTACTGCCCGTGCAGACTACCTCTGTAATGGCTATTCTTGGCTATCATCTCGACTACATCTGGAATTAACTAAAACCCAAATGGCTGAGCACACTTGTGAGGGATTTTTGCTTATTCATTTGAAGTGGGAAGATCCAGTTTTAATCTGGATTTTTGAGGTGAAAAGATGCACCTTTAATCTGGACCACACCTTCTGCTGAGAGCCTATATGAAGGAGATAGAAGAAGGAAACTTGTCCTTTGCCTACTTGTTTTCACTCTTGCTGGCCAGTCCATCCCTTCATGGGCATCAGAGCATACTTTCAGGATTCTAGCATATATTGGAGTCCAGCTGAGCAGCCTTGTAGACTGAACAACTACTAGATTATTGGGCCTTCCATTGTTGGAATAGCTGGACCACAGCCTGTAAGTCATTTTAATAAATCTTCTCTATATATACATTCATTCTATAAGTTATGTTCCTCTAGAGAACCCTGACTAACCCTTCCCTTCATTCCACACACTTCATTTTTTTAGTCCCTGGAACAACCGTGTTTTCCTATTTCTGTCAAGGTGGGCTAGTAGGCAGATTCCTGCCAGATTCAGAAGGAATCTGGCCATGCCATTTGCTTATCTGCTTACTTGCCTGAGGTCCAGAGCATGATGCCATTCTCCCCAGCCTCATCACTTGGAACAGTCAACAAGAGTCTTGACTTTTCCAACATGCTCTCATGACATGACAGGAGTCCATCTCAGGTAGTGGGGTTGTTGCCTGCTGTAGCTTAAAGTTCCAACTGTCATGAAGACATCCTTGCAGAATGTCCATAATATGTCAGACACCTACATTTGCTCCTGGATGCCCTCTGCTTCTGCTGTTGAGCTCTGGTTGACCCAGGAACCTGGGTTCTGCTGGCTTCTGCTGCTGCTACTCACTCTCCAGAAGCAACTTCCAGACCTCAGGCCTGGGCTAGTCCTGAGTCTCTAGGCTTCATGGTCCCTACCAAGAAGGTTGGTTTCTCTGGGCTGTCCCCAGCCAGACACTGTCCAGAAGAGTCATCCAGTAAGTGCTGAGTGAAGGACTACAGATGCGGCTCTTGACACATGAGATCTTATTTTGTTCTTAAATACATCCACCAGTCTTTGCAGCCTCCATCTTGTGACAAGTGGCCAGAATGGCAGTTGTTGTTAAGAATCAGAGCCACAAGCGGGGGGTGGGGGGGTGGGGGGGGGTGGGGTGGGTGGGGGGGTGCACACCTTTTTTCCTAGAACTTTGGAGACAGAGGCAGGCAGATCTCATTGAGTACAAAGGGAGTTCTAGGACAGCCAGGACTGTTACACAGAGAGAGAAAACCTCTCAAAAAACAAACAAACAGAACCAGAGCCACATTGTTGCCTCAGGAGTGGTGGAAAGGCCAGAATGTCTAATATGCACTACATCATACAAAACTCCTTTACTGGGCACATGACACAAGGTCTGCAGCATCACCCCTCCCATAGCCCAGGCTCAGCTCTGAGCCATACCTGGCAGAGGCACAGACTGATCCAGACATGGAGTGCTACAGGCCACAGGGATTGCACAATGAGATCTCAGTTTACAAAATCACTAGGCTGACCCATCAGGATCATCATGCGTTCCTTTGGAGGAAACCTGCCTTTTGAATAGTTACTGTCATCTCTGTAGAATCTTTATGAAGTCATAGCACTTCCCTTTTCTATTGTGGGATTCCTCCCCCCCTCAAAAAAAAAAAAAACCTCCAGCAGTGTATTAATCAATTGTTTACTTTAAACCATCTTCATATTTATCCACAGTTTATGCTGCCCAAAGATAAAGATCTGCACACTTTTAAAAAATGAACTTAAAAAAGGTTAGATGGTGAGAGCCTTTATCATTTATTACAGAAGTAGCAATCAATATTCTAGGTATCAACCCACCAGAATTAACTTCTGATGGAGAAAATACACTGGGTGCTTTATATTTTCAAAAAGGTCCCAGAGGAAGGAAATGCCTTCCTACCAGGGTGGTAAAAGCTGCAGCCTCCATCTCACATAGGCCCTCACTTTCATCTAGTGCTGGTAGAAAATGCTAATACAGATCAAAGGCCCATTTTCCTTCCACAGCTTGTGCAAGTTGCCATGACTACCTTGATGCTGTGTTTCCAGCTACCATGAAAGCAAAAGCAAAACCCAGTACATACATTTTTACATCTATCAATTATAAACTTCTAGTGTTTCTTCCTTGTTTTACATTTATCAATTATAGACTTCTAGATTAACTAGCCACATAAATGTAGTTTTACCTACTTGCCTCATTTAACCCTCTCCTACCTCTTAGGTTTGCCCACAGGTTTTACAAGTCATGTCCCCTCTTAGACTTAAGTTTGCCCAAAGTTTTACAAGTCATATCTCCTTGCTTTTACCAAGAACTTATCTGCCTTCCTGGCTCTGAGAGATGTGCATGCCTGGTATCTTTGCCGTTGTCAGAGAATTGCTAATTGTTTCTGTGGGTATATAAACTTGAAACCTTGTGGGATAAAAACTTTTAGAGAATTTTTAAGGAGAACATCTAAAGACAACTTTAAGCGAGCTTTCAGAGAAAGAACTTTTGAGGAGAAATCCTAAAGAGAGCCTTTTGAGAGAGAGCTTTTGGGAAGAACTCCCTTTGAAGAATAAAAGGTCATGAGAAGAACGATACACATATGGACTGATTCATTGAGCCTCAGACCTTTTTTTAGCCAAGCCCTATCCACCTGCTTAATGGAGACCCTCCTTAATGGAGACCTTGGCCTGTGGTCACAATGGTGTCTGCAGAACTGCTCCAAGGCCAGGAAAAAGGCAGACCTAGAGACCCCTAAAGCAGACCTGACACCTGGGAGCTCACAAGCTGGCAGCCTGTTTGCAGGTGCATGGTCACAAATAAATCAGGCTTGACTCTGTGAGAAAACTCTGTCTTGAAGAGAACATTTGTTCTTCAACCAAAAGCCCCATGAAGCCAGCTGGGTCCAGCACCCTGATTCTCACCTTCCACCCAGCACTTGCCATTAGTAGGTGCAGAGAGGCAGCAATCATGCCTGGCATGCCTTATGGATAAGTCCTCTGCCTTCTGGCTGTATTGGGCTACCTCTCCCAGAAAGCCTTTTCCCTTAGCCAGGTGTCCTCTGCATTCAACTAGAATCCAGGGCCACTAGGGCCAAGATCAGGACATAGTAAGGAAATAGATCCTAGACTTCCTAACTCAGTTCAGGAGAAAAATATAATGTCAAGAGGGACAAGGGTTCCAACCTGGACATTGGCTGACTGTGTCACCTCCCAGTGACTCAACAGTTGTATCAGTTAAGTCATCTTTTGCCCATATTCTTCTCTGAGTGGGAGGAGGCCAGAGAAGCCCTCCTCCCAGCTCCTGGCCCCTGCAAACAGTCAGGAGTGACTGGCTAGGACCAGATAGCTTTAACTTGGGATGCCTTTCTTTCTTTTTAAAGTTTATTTGGGTGAACTCAGCATGGATATAACAAAGTCAGCAAGCCCAAGAGGTGACTGTGGATGAGCAGATAGGGAGGGATTAGGGACCCTGGACAGACAGTTTGGAGGAACAACCACTTGAAGAACAGACTAAGTCCAGGGATGTGGAGGGAAAGGGTAATCAAGGAGTTTGGAGGCCAGGATGCATCTGACAGAGACCCAACTCCAACAGGCTTCTCCATAGAGCAATGGGGCAGCCCTAGGTGGTCAGGCTTCAGAGCTCTCCATTCAGGGCTTTAGCCAGGTGTCCACTTCCAGCCCCCAGCTTGATTCCTTTCCAGGAAGCCTCTCCCACTGGCAATTCTGGCAATTCTATTCCTGCAACTTAGTGGTTCTGAGGAAAGAGCAACTGCCTTCAGCAGTGCCCAGAGAAGCCCTTCCATTGTTTGGCATTGAGCCCATCTCTGTCTCAACCACTGAAGCCAAGTTAGTTAACTTAAGCACTCATTGGCCAGGTCTTGGGTCACGTGACTACCACTGGGGCTGGAGGGGGCCAGTATTCCCCCATCCCAGTAATGGGACAGTAGTGCGTGCTTGGTCCCCAGAGGCTGCTTAAAATATAGGGACCCTGACCTGCTATGCTGGATACTTTCATATCAACTTGACAGGAGCTAGAGTCATCTGAGAGGGTGACTCAATAAAGAAAACGCCCCCATAATATGAGGTTGTAGGCAAGCCTATAGGGTGGTATCACCAGGGGCTAGCAGTACTGAGTTCTATAAGAAAGCAGACTGAGCAAGCCATGAGGAGTAAGCCAGTAAGCAACAGTCCTTCGTGGCCTCTGCATTAGCTGCTGCCTCTAGGTTCCTGCTCTGAGTTCCTGCCTTGGTTTCCCTCAATAGATTGTGACTTAGGATATGGAAGTCAAATACACCCTGTCTTCCCCAAATTGCTTTTAGTCATGGTGTTTCATCACAGCAGTAGAAAACCTAAGACACCTATTGAGGAGTACTCTGGGTGCTTCAGTGACTAGGAGGGCCTACATTTGTGCACAGGTGGAACTGGGAAGCCAAGAACCAACATCTGCAAGGAATAGGATGAACTACAGGGGATGGACAACAGGCAGCAGCATGTAAGGTAAGGCCCTGGAAGGCAGTTGTGCAGAGTTAGGAGTTATGCAGACAATGACAACTTGAAATGCACCAAGGGGTGGGCAGGAGACAGGTTAGATTTCACCAGGCATTCTGATAAAAGCTGGCTGCTGAGTACTGGGATCACTCAGGCCAGCAAGTCACCCTTAGCCTGCAGGAAATCTTCAAAATACCCATGGAGCTGGGCAAGGCTGTTTCTTACCCAACCCCAATAATGACCCTGTGGAAAGGGGTTGAGCCATCTGGGAGTCATTAACTCACTTCACTGGCCAGCTTGTGGGTGGTAGAGCCCAGTTCAACATGGTAGCTGGCCATGCCTTTTTCAGGGAACCTCCAGGCAGGTACCAGAGACTTCAAGAGGCTGTGACCTTTGTTCAGGTGGCTCACATCTGCCAAGAAATGCTGGTCTCTTCCCACCCTCAGCCACTGCCCCAAGGCCCTTCGCCACTTTAAAAAAAAAAAAAAAAAAAGATCCAAGGAAACAGCACCATGTTATCTCACCTACCCTGGTCCCAGCTCACCAAGTTGTATGTGTACATACTGTTCTAGAACTTTGCAGTTCTTCCATTTGGTAAAATTGTCTTTTGTTAGACCAGATCCTGAGGTCTAATCCCCAATATGTGGACAGCTGTCCTGTATATGCTGGACAGTGCAGTGACCCAAGGCTGGGTACCCACTCTCTTAACCTTTCTTGTAGGTGCTGGTCAGTTGTTTAAGGGCACACCTGTCCCACTTCTGCAGTCGAGGCCTGCTAGTTGCCTAGCTGAGATTTGGAACCTCGACCACCCGCCATCCCCTACCACGCAGCCTCTAGCGCCCACAAGACAGCGACAAAGGGTCAAAGTTGGAACCGTTTATTGATCCCCAGGAGTGCGGCAGGCGGAGATAGACGCCGCACAACCGGAGCGCGGGGTGGCCAGCGGCGGGCAAGGCAGGCAGGCGCCGCCAGGCCATTGGCGCCGCTGGGCCGGTAACCATGACGACGGCCGTTGCCAAGGGTGAGAGCCAATGGAGGCGTCGCCAGGGCCGTTTCAAAAACCTAAAGCAAACAGAATGCAGCATCGCTGGGGGAGGGGCGGGAAAGGGAAAGGGACAGGGAGTGGGGACCTGGGCCAGGCCGAACCGTACGAAACCGGTACACCGCGGGGTTGAGACGGAAAACTTGACAACGTCGCCAGACAGTGGGGTGTCACTTGCGGCCCTTGGGCACCTTGGGCACACTGGGTTTGGCCGCCTTCTTCACCTTCTTCGCGCCGGCAGCCGCCGCCTTCTTGGCCTTTTGCGCACGCCGCTCCGTCTGCGGCCTGGCCGGCGTCCTGTCCGCCGCCGTGCGCGCCTTGGGCACGGGGCTGCTGGTCGCCGAGGCTCCGCGCCGATCCGCGCCGCCCTCCAGCTTCTTGCGGTTTAGCTTGAAGGAGCCGTTGGCGCCGGTGCCCTTTACCTGCAGCAGCGTGTCGTTCTGCACCAGCGCCCGGATCGAGTATTTGAGGTAGGTGCGCCCGTTCTGCTGGTCAAACCACGCCACCTTCCTGGCCTCGGCGTAGATGCGCGCCAGAGAGGAGCCGCCGCGCTCACCCAGCCTGCGGATGGTCTCCACCACCAGCTGGCTGTACTTGCCCGGCTGGTTCTTCTTGCGGTTCTTCTTCCTCTTGGGCTGCGCGGGCGCCGCAGGGCCGCTGGCTTTGGCTGTCTTGCGGGCCGTCCCGTCGGCGCTCGTCGGCGGCAGGGCCTCCTCAAGCTCCACAGACATGGTGGCCAGCGGGTTGGTGGCAGGCGGCGCGCGGTAGCCTGGGGGCCGCGCCGGAAAGAGGAAGGCGAGGGGCCTCGGCGGCGCCGGGGGGCTGGGGGCGCGCGGCGGCTCCAGGCGGGAGCGGCCGCGGCCGGGCCTAGGACCGGGCGGCAGGGCTGGGGCGAGGGTGGGGGCCGGTCTGGCCGCAGCGGGGCTCGGGGGTGGGATGCCGACAGCCTGCGGGGAGCGCGGCGGGGCTGCACCGGCTCCGGAGCTCTGGGCGCGCGCGCGGCACTCTGGCGGAGAGCGCGCCTGACTCCGCTTTTATTTCCCCGTGGCGGACCACGTTGAGAACAACAACAGCCTGGTCCCCGGCCAGCGCCAACTTGTGCTTCTTGGAGTGCTTTCCGCGGACGCTGGCTCCTCCGCCCGGGGCTTCCGGGCGCGGGTGCACCCTCAGCAGTGTGCTCTGACCAGGGTCCGAGCCCGCTCCGCGGCGCAGAGTCAGCTTGCACCTAGGAGGGGCTCGGCGAAGGGGTACAGAGGTGTGTACCCCAGGCTACACGAGCGTGGAGGAGGGGGGCGACCGATTTGGGAACGATTATCGCGGGCCTGGGGCGAGACCTCAAGGCCCAGAGCTTTGCAAGCGACAGCTAAGGGTGTTCCTCAGGCACCCGAGTTAGGTCTGGGCCCAGGGGACCACAGGCCTACCCGCAGGAAGGGCTTTAATTTGTACGAACTAACACAGGGTACGCCCTCACGCGGCCGTCGGGAGCAATGCGAAGAACTAGACGGTTCTGGGGTGGGGGTGGGGGTGGGGTCTGCTCTGGCTCCTAATGGAATAGCAGAAGGCGGGTGCCCTGAGGTGGCTTGCTGGGCTTTGGGCACCAGGCATCCCAAGGCCATAGGGCCTTTCCTCAGGCACTGCCTCACCGTTCCCTGGCTCCAAGTACTCCATTTTGTGATACCCAAGTAGCTGCTCCTGATCCCCTAAAAAACAAATGGGGCTCCAGGATAGACAAGTGTGAGATTATGAGCCCATGGGGCATGTCTCTGAGCAGGTGTGGCAAGGGAGTGGCTTTTGGGAGTCGAACACTGTAGGATGAGGTGGCACTTGGGAGGCAGGCAGATCTCTCTGAATTTGAGACCAGCCTGGTCTACAGAGCAAGTTCCAGGATAGGTCCCAAACCCTGTCTCGAAAAACAAACACCCCCCCAAAAAAAACAAACAAAAACCCAAGGACAACAGTGGAGAAGGCAGTGGCCTGTCTGTGAAGGACACAGTAGATACCACTTAGAGTCCATGCTAGCTTTTGGGATAGGTGTCAGCAGTTCCCTGGCCTTGAGTGAAGGGAACCTTCGCCTGTAGATCAGGAAGGCCTTGACTCACTCCACTGGCCTCATGAACGGGGAAGGGAAACCCAAGATTCCTGGCCATCCGAGATGCCTTTGAAATAACTGGGTCCACCTGCCTCCCTCCCTCAGACCTGTAGTCATTTTTCTTTGGGCCTCCAGCTGACAAATAAAGACACAGAAACTTTCTAATTATGAAAGTGTGGCCTCAGTTTAGGCTTGTTATTAACTAGCTCTTATAACTTAAATCAACCCATTTCTGTTCATCTATATTCTGTCACTTACCACCCACCCTGCTTCCTGTGTCTCCTCTAGTCCACTTCACACACCTCAGTTCCCTCTCCTACTTCCTGTCCCGGTCCCCAAGTCCACCTCTACCTCCTGCCTAGCTAATGGATGTTCAGCTTTTTAATACACCAATCACAGCAATGTATCTTCACAAATATCCCACAACACACCCCATCAAAGGAGGGGGGTCAGGAGCATCAGGAAGTTGGCCATGCTTTAGCAGAGATCAGAGCCTGAGTTGCCCCTTAGTTGTCAGAAGGCCCAGTCTCATTGAGACACAATCTGTGTTTGGGGAGGCTTCAGCTGACACCCACTCCTATCTCCCCCCAAGCAGAAGCTTCCTCCAGTCCTGTGCACTAGGGTGCTGCCCACAGGCTGGCTCACTTAGAGCTTTAGGCAGAAGGACTGATTTGTGTTTGACTCCATCCTGTCCAGTCTATTTGTTCCTGTCCATCTGAGGTAGGATAGACAGGGAAAGGAAGAGCCCCTTACTCTTGGATCTTGTTTTTCTTGCTAAGAGTCAAGAAACATTAATGCAACTGTTAAATGCAAATTGCTCTTAGAAATATGGTTTTCCTAAGACATCAGAACATAAATGAACTGTAATTAGTTTGGGACAGAATACTTGTAACTGAGTTTTTATCATGTTAGCAGTTCCCTTGTCCCTAACATTAAAGAATGCATTTCATAAAAACACTATTTCTTTTACAAAAGGATTTTTGTTTTTTGTTTTGTTTTTTTTTTTTTTTTTTTTGGAGATAGGGTTTCTCCTGTAGTCCTGGCTGTCCAGGAGCTAGCTTTGTAGATCAGGCTGGCCTTGAACTCACAGAAATCCACCTGTCTCTACCTTCCAAGTACGGGATTAAAGTTGTGTGGCACCACCACTTGACACAAAAGGAAAATTATTTAAGTTTTAAAAAGTGAGCCAGATCATATATTTTTACCCCACTTTTAAACTTTACTTGCATTTTACGCTTTGCTTAAATCTTTACACTGTATTGTAAATTATATCCTCTGAGGGATGTAACTTAGTAGTTATAGACACTTTGAGTATGATTTCGCGCGCGTGTGTGACGTGTGTGTGTGTGTGTGTGTGTGTTTGTGTGCGTGTGTGTGTGTGTGTGTGTGTGTGTGTGTGTGCACATGGCTTGGGTGTCTTTCTTGGTCACTCTGTACCTTTTCTTCTTAGACATGGTCTCCCACTGAAACTTGAGCTCCCCAATTCAGCTAGCCTGGCTGGCCGGCAAGCCCCAGGCATCTGCTTTTCTTTCTGCCTTGGCCATACTTGAGTTACAGATGTTCACAGACAGACCTATCTGGGCACCAGGGATTGGCAGTCAGCTACTCCTGCTTGAGCAACAGCAGAGCTCTTACCCAGACATCTCCCACCCATTCCCCTCCCCTTAACCCTTCCTGTTCCTTTCCTTCCCTCTTTCACACTCCCCTTCTCTTCCCTTCCCCACTTTTTTCCTTCACATACCCTTGTCTTGGAATTGTGTATTAATTACCCTTAGGTTAGTGGTAAAGGGACACAGATACAGCTCCACACCATCACACTCCTTCCCTTAATTTTTTTAGGGATCTCTACTCAGGACCAACTAATTTTTGGTTTTGGTGTAGAAGAGAATTTCAGGATTAGACACTATGAAGTAGAACTGGAGATCATTAGAAGAATGCTCAAAAGAATGAAAGCATGCCGGAGACTAGAATGTGAGCTTCGGTAAGGAAGCCAAGATGAGTTCTCCTAGTAATCATTAACTGTGTGTACCATTTGGTAGCTCTCAAGTTACATCTCAAAAGATGGCTAAGAAACCCTCTTTCCCTTCCTCCATGCGCATGAGGACACGCTCAGCCCTGCATGTGCAGAGAAAGAAGTAGGTATCCTTCTCCATCACTCTCCATCTTATTTGTTAAAGATATTTTACTTTGTGTATATAAATGTTTGTAACACAAATAATAAAAACCCAGAGACAGATATTGGGGTTCAAACCTAAGGTCGGAAATGCAAAGCAGACAGCCACTAGCTCTTATCTCTACCTCAGACTGAAATGGTTGATCCTGTCTCCATGAATCCTCAGAGTGCAATGCAGACTGCAGTCCTCTTAGATCCTGTCTTCTCCTGCCTTATATTCCTCTGTTCACCCAGCCACATCACTCCTGTCTTCACCCTCCAAATGCTGGGATTAAAGGTGTGTGATCCCAAGGGCTGAGACCACCTTAGTGTGAGCTGTTTCTCTTTTAGACCGGATTAATTTTATGTAGCTTAGTGTGGCCTTGAACTAACAGAGATCTGTCTGGCTGTCTCCTGAGTCCTGGGATTAAAGCTGTGTGCCACCGCTGCTGGGCCTCTATGGCTAGCTAGTATGGCTGCTGGGAGTGAAGGTCTGTGTGTGTCACCAGTACCTGGCTCTGTGGCTATGACTGTGGCTAGCTTTGCATTTTGTTCTCCAGTAGCTTTATTAAATCATAAATAATATATCACCACAAATGTTTTGCCTGCATGTATGTCTATGTACCACATGTGTGCAGACCTCAGAAGAAAGCATTGGATCTCCAGGAATTGCAATTACAGATGGCTGGGAGCCACCCTGTGGGCGCTGGGAACTGGACTTGGATTCTCTGCTCTAACCACTGACTTATCTTTCCAGCACCCCACCTTGTTTTCTGAGACTGTTTCTCACTGAACCTAGAACTATTGCACTAGACTGGCTGGCCAGTGATACTCCAGGGCCAGGGTCTGCCTGCTGCCAGTGCCATTATTGGGATTTTAGAGGCATGCTGTCTTACTGGGCTAGTATGGGGGTGCTGGAGATTTGAACTCAGATCCTCATCATTTTCATATTAGGAAGCACTTTACCCACTGAGCCATCTTTTTTTTTTTTTTTTTTTTTTTTTTTAATAAGTGAGATTATAGGGTGGCTCCAAAGGTGCCTTGAATGGAATTACCCGATTAGCTGAAACCGGGAGTCTCTAGGACAATAGAAGGGGTGCAGCGTGTGTGTTTTCCCTGGAAATGGGGGTTTCTGATAAGATTCCTAGAAAATTACAGGGTTACATAGCTGGGGAACGAGAGTGGCCATAATTAGTTACTTGCGTTGGAATTCTTGCTTCTCTGCTGGTGAGAGGCTTCAACCAGGTTACAGGGACAGGGGCCCCCTCTTTCCTCATGCCTCACACTTTCCTGTCTTTCTCTCCTGCCTCACTTTTACTGTCTCAATATTGAAACTCACTGGCTTTGTTCCACTCTGACTCATTCGGAAATATTTTCTGAGAAGCAGGAGAGGACCTTGCTTTACCTATGTGGAGGTCTAGGGGCAAAGGAACCTTTAGGTGGCTGGTAGCTGTGTTGGGCTGTGTCTTCCTGATGCTGCTGACAAGTCTATCCCCAAACTAACCCTGCCCCACATCTGTCCAAACACCCCCCCCCACTTCCCGGTCTGTGAGAGGGGCTTGGTGCCCACCTCTGCTAACAGACTCCAGGGTCTGTTCAGCAGATAGTGTGAGCCCCACAGGGGCCCACTGCCCCCTGGAGGGCCCCGGCCTCAAGGCATCTGCACCTCAGTATTATTTCCTTCATAGCACTTCCATGGGCAGATGCTCTTTCTCTGTTTACTTGTCTGCTTGGCCCTAGCCAATGTTTTTTCTTGTTGTTGTTGCTTTTGTGTCTGTATGTTTTTTTCTAGATAGGGGCTTGCTATTTAATTTTTTTAAAAATTATATTTAGTGGGGTGGGAAGGGAGGGTTTACATGCTACCACATGTGTATAAAGGACGCCAGATGAGAGCCAGTTCTTTCATTCCACCATGTATGTCCTGGGGATCAAACTCAGGCTGGCAGGCTTAACTGCAATCCCAGGATCTGATTTCTCCCGATGTGAGCTCTTCAGAACAGAGCTGTGACTGCAGCACCCCCACCCCCAATGTCCAGTCAGACAGCATCTTGTAACTGAAAGTTTTTGAGGACTGGGCTCAAGGGAGACACTGAGGCAGACTGCCATTTGGGGTAAGGAATTTATTTGGATATTAATGCCATGGAAAGAGCATGTGGGGGCTGTGAGGAGAGAGCTCAGACCCATTAGGCAGAGTAGGAGTCCCTTCTTAGTGGTTTCAGAAGAAGGGGAGGTTTTCTACCTCCCAGTTGAATGGGCACAGTACCTGCTTGCACTCAGGGAAAGAATGCTTGACTCCAAAGCTGTAAGGAAAGTCAGAAGGGTTGACATGTCTGATTGGGTGGGGCTCATTATATTCATGGTACTCTCATTCTCATGTGCTGGAGCCTGGCAGTCTGAGGTCTGTAAACTTCCTGCAGGGAATAATTAGTGTGCCTGCCATTCTCTTGGAAACAGGGCATCCGAATCTGTCAGAGGTCTACAGATACATGGGCTCTTGTTGCGAGAGCTTGCTGTTCCTTCTCAGCCGCTGGAAGAGGCTGCTGCAAGTGGCACATCCTGATTAGCGCCTCCTCTGAACCCTAACAGTACCGTCATGACAAGAATGAAGATGCTATACAGTGCTTCTCCCGCCCCCAGCACTGCGGCTCCTTTAATACAGGTCCTCACTTTGTGCTGACCCCAACCATAAAATCATTTTCATTGTTACTTCATAACTGTAATTTTGTGATGTAAATATCTGTGTTTTCCAAAGGTCTCAGGTGATCCCTGAAAAAGAATCATTAAATCCTATAGGCTGAGAACCACTTATATGTCCCTGTTGCTGCCTCTCAACATTTTCCAATACGTTGGAATGTTTTCAAGAATCTCCTGTTAAGGCAGGGAAAAGGCTGAGGAGGAGCTTGTTTTCTGGAAGAGATTTCACAGGATTCTGACAACTTGTCTGACCTCCATGCTGGAGAAGATGATAGGGAGGGAGGATAGAGTTGTGGGTGGGTGTCCTAGAACTCTCTATCTGTCCCTCTTCCTTGTGTGGCCACGAAATCTTTTTTTCTCTACTGCTTGTTTGATAGACCTGTTGAGGATTGATGGTAGAACTTCTTGGGCTGCTAAGGCCCTGGTCCTAACAGCTTGAGTACCAACCACTCTCATTTTCATGTAGAAGAAAGTAGCTTCAGAAAATGATTGACAGGAACCAAAGTACAGCCTGGCTGAAGCAGCAACAGACTCAGGGAAGGAGGACCACGGTTAAGACACCACAACTTGGGCTGAGTGGTGGGGGCACTTGACCCTACAAGCTGAAAGGTCTCTAATAGTGGGGTTCAAGAAGGACAGTGAGATGGATTATGGGGGTAAGGAGTTGATCAGAAGAGTTATTAATGCCATGGATAGACAGACAGCAGTATGGCTCTCTGTCCGAGGAGAGTTCAAGTCTGCAGACAGAGTCAGGGTCCCTCACATCTTCTGAAGGATGGATGGGGGATCACAGCCTGAAGCCAGGCTCTCTCGTTTTGCAGCAAACAGCAGGGAAGGGGGCGAGGATGGGGATGTGTGACCATAGTAGCCACAGCTAATTCTCTAAGTGAAAATCTGGGCATTTGGCAGTGCCCATCAGTATCTGGGGGGAGACTGCAGGTGTAATGTCTGAGCCGCAGTTTCATTTGGATTCTAACAGGCCTCCAACCAGATATCTGACAGAGCCTGGCAAATGGAGAGAGGGCAAGATGGGTTGAGGGAAGTCCAGTGGCTTTGGGCCAGGAAGGGAGCACAAAGGAAAAGTCTTAGCTGCTGGGATGGTGGGGGAAGGTGTCTTTAAGATGCAAATGAATATTGTGAAGCCTGGTTGTGGTGTTTTTATTGGGCTTGGACACCTTTTGTCTCCACCCTCCAGTTTGGGCAATGAACTACCAGGGGGGCCTTGCTGGTCAAGGAATCGAGTACCCAGGCCGAGTGAAGTGTCTAAGAGGTTGAAGAACAGTGTGAGGCCCTGACAGTGCTGGAACCAAGCAGAAGGCTTTTATGCTCTGAGCAAACTTGTCCTAAATTGGTCCCTGTGGAAAGGACTGGGCCAGCAGGGTAGGGCTTTACCTTGGAGGCCCTTGCAGCCTATGCGGGGTTCTCATTCTAGGGTGCTGTGCCCGAGAAGTCCCCCCCTCCCTCCAGAAGCTGTGCTGGGCCATGCAGAGATCTGAGGGTGGACATGGACACTCCCTTGCTGTGCTTGATGCCTTGGACATCCATACACCACCACCTAGGCCAGGTCTCAGATTCCTGGTTTTCTTTGTGTGCCTTAAGCCCCATTTTAGTTTCTGGTGCTGTATGTGTACATATCTGTTTGGAGGGCACCTGTGAACTAGGCTTACAGAGTGTGGGGAACAATGGTTAGAACAGATGGGGGCAGGGATTAGTGGCTGAAGAAGTGGACTCTAGAATTTGGAATCAAATTTGGTGGGTGACAGCAGCCGGCAGAAACAAATGATTCCTACAACACTTAGCAGCTCTGTTCCCAGAGGCCCAGCTTCCTGCCTGGTAGGGAGCTCATTTATGCCATTCCTAGGTTTCAGCACCAGATGAATGAAAAAATAAGAGGAGGAGGACATGACTACTAAAGTAAGGAGATGTTTATTGTAGAGATAGGGGAGAAAGCAGGCAGAGGGAGAGTCCAGTCTGAGCATGGCTGGCAGACTAAACTGGGCTACGAGAGGAGAGGAGGCGAGAGAGCCAGAGAGGAGCCACCAACCAAGAGGGGCAGCCAGGGCCAAGAGACCAAGAGGCTACTGTCGCCAAGATGGCTGGGAGAGGGGCCAGAGGAGCACAGAAGCCCAGCTCCTGGGAGGGAGCCGGTTAGAGTAGGGTGAGGAGTGCTGGGAGGAGCCACAGGTACTGCATGGTGATGGGGGAGAGGCCAGTGTCTGCTTCGATATGTTAATGAACACCTCAGCCATTTGTCAGCCCACATGAATAGTGATAGAAATAGAGACAGTTTATTAAGAAAGAAAAGCCACTCCTGAGGTGGCCACCACAGACCCCTGATCCTTTATGTTACCGACAGGGCAACTGCCTTCTTTAGCATGGCCACATAGGCTTTCCAGCTTTCTTTGCTAAATGACTTACACATGCCAGTCTTGATGCCTTTCTCCATCTTCCTATTGTGCTGGCACAGCACCACCCTTTGCCATCCTTCTCCGGCTCCTGGGCAGCTCTGCTGAACCCAGACATAAGTTCACTTCCTGTTTTCTGTTCTCACTGGAAGCGCTTCTCCTTGCCTCTTGCTGTCCCTGCTGACCGCCTTGACTGCCTATCTGCCCTGGGCCCTGCCACCTGCCCTATGACCTTTAGTTAGGAATTATTGCTTCCTGTATTTTGGCTCAAAAAGGGTTGTTCAGGGGTGTGTTAATAAAGACCTGTTGCTAGGCTTCATTCTTGATGATCTGTGCTAAGTGCCAGAGCTGGAAGCCCTCCAGCTTCCCACTAAAGTCTTGGGACATCCCTCTTCACCTGGTGCCATTTACAGTCTTGGTGGGGAGGGAGCTGTCAGCCTTGCATGAACTCTCCCAATGGACCCCTCATCCCCGTCCAAGTCCAATCACACCTTGTTTTTGTCCCTGAAGAAGTGATGGGCCCCCCAAGGAGCTAGGATGGGCTGAGAGGCTGCAGTGCAAGGGCTTAGGTATCAGAATGAAACAAGCAAGACCTGTCAGCTAGATTTACCATCTTGCTGGACACTGACCTTACTTGAGTCAGGGAAGGGGGCAAAAACTTCAACCTAGGACAGCAGGGCAGGCCCTGGCAGGGTTCCTGAGAACAGTATCAGATAGCTGCAAGAGGGGACTAAAGCTTGAGAGACTGGCTAATGGCAGATAGCAAATCTTTACTGTTGGGTCCATGTAAGCAGTGCGCTCACTTGCCCACCGCTTTCTGGGATCCTGTCATTAGCTAGAGGAAGACTCTGTAGCTCACTACTACACTGCCCGGCACATAGTAGGCCCTCAATAAATATCTGTTGAATGAATGAGATTCGATTCAAAGCCAAGAACAGATTTTGAGTCTCTTAAGTCTTTCATGTCACTATCTCCACAAGGGGACCCAGGTGCTTTATGGGGTCTAGGCCACCCACCAGGGCAGGTGGTGGAACCTTACCTCAGAACCTAGCAGAAAGCTAACTGTGTCTCTGTGAGGAACACAGAACTTCCCTTTAAATACAGAGAGCTCCTTATCCTGTTAGACCTTGGGGACCCTGAACTCCCCCACTCAGGAGCCAGTCAGCAGCTGCTGGGCCTCGGTTGCTTCGTTTGCTGGCATGGCAGACACACATGGGCAGCGTCACACAGACTTGGCGCTCAGCGGCATCTGACTTCAGGTGAGTCGGCAACACTGTATTCTGCCTAGATCCCAGTGCTTCAGACCCTGACCCCTGCTGACCACTTAGACTTAACCCCTGACCCCACATCTCTTCTTTGCCATTCCCCAACAGGTCATCCTGATTCCTTTTCATTCAAGCTTTCTCTGGCTAAATTATCTTTGATTGACTGCAATATCCATCCTCCAGTCACAGAGACTTGGTCTTTATAACACTGAAGGATAGGAATCTAGAAATGTCATTCTGTCTTGGACTTATACTCAGGAACAATTAAAAAGCAAAGCAAACGTCACTAACCCTGGCCCTCCTAGCACTGCTGGGAAGCATCAGAAGAGGGGCCATCATCTGTTCTCCTACCACACCTAGGACATGAGTGTCATCAAGAAGTGGCCCTTAGGAGGTGGCCAGGGCCCTTAGGCACACCTGTGCCTTGTCTCAGCTTCAGTCTTACACGAAGCTGAGGTCCAGCAAAGATACAGGGTCTGGGAGGCGTATCTGGAATATAGTCCAAGCAGATTGTCCAACTCCCGCCCTCAGCCTTGCAGGGGTCACACAGAGGCACTTAGTAGATCACTTTATGGGGGATGAGATGCTGCAGGGTTGGACAGGGGTTACAGAAGAGCTTCACTTAGCTTCCTGGGTCTCTGGCTCAAAGACAACCCTTAGGTGTCCCAGGGGGCCTCCACATAGCATTTGTGCAACAGTACCACAAACTATCTTGCCTCAGGGAGCCTGGGGAACAGGGCATGCTATTTGTTGGTTAAGGAACATACTGGCCCCAACCCCTATAAAAGGTTCATAAGGCCGCAAGACTATCTGTCCTCCAGCTGAGTATTACTGACATAAGAGAAGGAACAAATTAAAGTTTTTGATAATTCTAGACTCTGGGTCTGTTCTATATAAGGTCACCTCCTATGTAAACAATGCCCAATAAAATCCAGCATGTTATTTGAGACGTGTTCCCCATGAAAAAGCAAAAAGGCCATTTCTGTCCTTTTCTCAGTGAGGGCTGCATAAGGAATAAAGCATATTTGGTAGAGAACTTCATTTCACAAAAATTTTGAATTCTTCTGTGTGCCCTCCCCCTCCCCAACTCCTGCCCAAGGGTTTCAGGCCCTGACCTGGACAAAGAAAGTTTCAGTTCTGTAACCCACATTTTTTACTCTAAAAACTGTTCTATACATTGTCTTTACTCAAAGGGAGATGAAAGGGCTCAGCAGTGAGCGCTTGCCTAGTAATCTTGAGGGCCTAGGTTCCATCCTGCCACCAAAAACAGAAAAATTACCAAAATCAGTAGACTAGGTTTTTCTCTCGTAGAACTTTTCAAACTAGATTTGGGTGAGTTTTATTTAAAGTTCAGCAAAGGATATATATTCCTCATGTAAAAGCACCCACCAATAGCACTAGCCAGAGCCAGGAGCTGCCTGTGGGGTGACCTAGTCCCTTAGACTGATCCAGACGGTGAGGAGCCCCTAACTGACAAGGACAGAGCACAGCAACCCAGCTAAGAGGCAGGGGCTCTCCTGTGTCTGGCTAGTGCCATCACTGTGCACAAGCCTTGTGGTTTCAGTAGTGTTAGCGATTCACTTGGAAGCAAGGCGCAGTTTCTTGTCTAGGCTAAATGGTATAAGTAGCAAATTCCCAAACTTTTAGGGAGTACAAGGACATGCTTTCCACTAATGTTACACACACACAAAATCAGTCCTGCCTCCCTACCCCTAGCCTCAAATAAAAAGGTGTTTTTGATTTTGTTGCTTTTTAATGGCATCTTTCTGGTGCTATAGGTAACTATTTGTGATCAGCAGAACACAAACAGCCAGTGTCTATGGGTTCTGGGTGGTGGCTCTTTTCGTTCTTGGATGGCCTGGGCCAGGACCAGCACCATGGGTGAAAGCTTTGGGCACTTTTGTAGGCGTGAATGGCAAAACTTAAGAGTCAGACTTCTGAGAGCCAGGCATGATGGCACATGCCTTTAGTCTAGCACTGAGGAGGCAGGGGCAGGAGGAGGCCAGCCTGGTCAACATAGTGAGCTCCAGGCAGCCAGGTTGTGCAGAGACCTTCCACCCTCAACTGGGAAAAAAAGGTGGGGGAGAGAATCAAACTCCTGGGAGTATCTTGGTCCACAGAGGCATTGATCCGATGAGTCTCCGCCCTTGCCCCATCCGAGTGGGTCTACTGCTGCCAAATATAGAGGTCCTGGGCTTTTTTTCCCCTTACTGGGCCCTGCCCCTGTAGAGATGAAATTCAATGTCTTTGGAAGGAGGTGTCAGCACCCGCCCCCCTCCGATTTGCACTAATATCCCCAAACACTTCCCCACGCCCTGCCCCTCCACAGAAAGGCCCTCTCCAAACACCCCATCTGAAGTAGGGTTGCCCGGCCCCGGGCCCTGTGACGTTTGCATGTCTTTCCTTCAGGACACTTCAAGTTTTGTGTGTTTCTGTGCAAGCTAGTCTCTCCTGGTCCTATCAGTCAGCCTGTGTAACCAAGTCCTCGGTAACTGGGACTCAGTCCTGGTGCCGGGTGTCCTAGGTGCCGCCAGGGGTGTGTTAGGCGACCCACAAGGCCCATCTTAGGCTAGCAGGGACGAAGGAAGGGCTTATTTCTAAGTTTGTCCTGGCCTGCAGAGGGCAAGCCACCTGCCCAGCTCCCAGGCCCTGCTGTGGGAAGCAGCAGCCCCCAGTGCCCTACTGCCTTGAAGCTCAGCCGTTGGCAGTTGGGGAAGCGGTTGGAAGCCAAGCGCCCAGCCCCCCTCCCCACCCCATCTCCATGGATACCCACACTTCCCCCACCCACCCATCACGGCCTCCAGTGCAGACCGTGTGCAGCAGCCATTCACTAAGCCACCATGTCTACTCACAGACCCTTCTCCAGAGAAGTTAGCTGCCAGTACATCTAGGGAGGGGGGTTGGGGGTTGGAATGTTTGCTGCCTGGTCAGCTAGGCACACTAGTATTCTTTGCAGCCCCGCCCTCCTCCGTTCCATCTGGTGAGTGCCTTCCTGACAGAAGCCAGAGAGGGCCCAAAGGGTTCCGTTTGGGCCATATTCCAGGTAACCTGAGGCCATTGCTTTGGGGACTGCTTCCCTCCCACACCTCCGGTTAAGGTGCCTCTTTTACTCTGTGTCTAGAAAACTGAAAGAACATTGCATAGACCTCTGCTTACCCGCTACCCCAGACTAGACCATGCTTACAAGTGGCAGAGAGGCCGAGGGTGTGAGGCCCTCTGTACAGGTATGTAATTGTCCAGAGGGTTACCGTGTCTTCGTGCTGAGACTGATTAGGCTGTAAGCAGACCTCCAGGGTGCCAACCACCAAAGACCACCTGGCAGAGCTGGCTTCTCCAGTGACCACAGGGTGGAAGCCCATTCCTGTCTTCCAGTATCTATGCCTCATCTCAAATCCAGACCACTGGGACCAGTGGGTCTAATACTTGCCTGGAACACATAAGCAGAAACACTCACAACCCTAGTCTGGAATTTTTTATTTCTGATAAATTTGTCTCAGAACAACAACACAACAACAAAAAACTGATAAAACACCAAGGCAACAAACCAAAAAAAAAAAAAAAATAAAATAAACAAAAACAGAGCAAAACACAGTGCTCTAGTGCTTTGGTTAAATCCCTTTCAGGGCTGGTCAGACTCTCCTGTTGGGAGAGAATACAAGTGAATGAAGCTCTTCATGAGGGTTAGAGTTGGATAGGACAGAGGTTCTACCACTGTGTGAAGAAGCAGTGTGGACCCCAGGCTACATGGCCTGCTGGAGAGGTGTGGTGTGTGTGGTGTGTGTGTGTGTGTGTGTGTGTGTGTGTGTGTGTGCGAGAGAGAGAGAGAGAGAGACAGAGACAGAGACAGAGAGGAGAGAGAGAGAGAGACAGAGAGTCTTTTTCCCCCTAATGGGGGAACATACCAGAAAAGGACACCAGACTGTCTGCAGCTGGAGTTATGGCAGGGTGGGTACTGGAAATAACATTGATCCTCTGAAAGAGCAGCAAGTGCAATCATACTTAAAAACAAACCAACCAACCAAACCCACACTGATCTTTGCTCAGCCTGGTAGTACAGGAGGCTAAGGCCCTGTTTTGAAACAAAGGCCTCAGATGAGAGCAAAACTGAAGGCAGTTCTGTGGTTCCATGCTGTGGGTCCAGTGCTCAGGTAGGTTTGCTGTTCCCAGGTCAGACCATATCTAGACAAGATGGTCAGGAGAAAGGGGAGGGCCTAAAACACCTAACTAGTATCAATGTAGCAAATGGGCTCCCTAGGAGTGTTTAAAGTTGTTACTTTTCTTTTCTCAGGGCTTCATCTACCTTTACCAGTTCATTTTGTTTCTGTCAGAAGCAACTCAGCCTTCTCTGGTTGTATTTCTTGGGGTTCACCAGGATTTGAAAAAGAACGACAAGATGTATTATATACTTGACTGAAAATCTCAAAGAAGGACTGAATTGGCTGTGAGCCATCTGGTCCAAGGGCCCCTTCTGAGCAAGAGGACACACCAACCACGGCTAGCTGGGTGGAACCCAGTAAACTCCCACACCTATCAGGGCTGGGGCTCCAATGGAGTGGGGTGATCTGACCTTTTATGGCTGGAAAGAGATTGTTCCCTTGAGAACCAAGGTAGACACTTAGGCTACCATTCCTAAGCCATGGACCTCAAGAAATGGACACCAAGGAACAGATAGTTTTCCCAAGGAGGAATGGGCAGAGAGGGAATGTTTGGGAGGAGCTCACTCCTGCCAGACAACTACCTCACCCCATGCCTGGCTCTTGGGCCCTCCTGTGAGCTTTGAATAGCTAGGTGCAGGCCCCTGGTATTAGGTGGCTGTGGGAACACTTGCTCAGCGGCTTCTTGCACCTAATACACAGGCAAAAGCTGGAGTTGCCTTCCTATGTAGATGCCAGCCAGCATTGCTCTGAGTTCCAGGTACGGCATGCCTGACAGAGACAGGAAGGAAGGTCCCATCTCCGTGTAGGAATCACCCATGGGTGCTGGCGGTGCTGAAGGCCTTCCTGTCTGGGACCTACGTGGCCACCAGAGGCTTGGCCTTGGCCTTCCTTGTTACTCTCAAAAGAGGTGTGAGTGATCCATACGTGAACTCTGAGACAGAGACTATGGTGGAGGAACAGCACCAGGATGACAAATTGCTGAGAGCCTTTATCATTGATTACAGAAGTAGCGATTAATATTCTAGGTATCAACCCATCACAATTAACTTCTGATGCAGAAAATGCAATGGGTGCTTTATATTCTTGAAAAAAGGCCTCAGAGCCATAAGAGCTGCAGCCTCAGATCTCACACAGCCCCTCACATAGCCCCTCACTCCATTTAGCCCTGGTTTTGCCAGAGCACTTCATAAGTCACATCTTCCCTCTGAGACATGAGACACCCACTTTTCTCAAGATCTTATCTGCCTTCCTGGATCTGAGAGATATGCATGCCTGATATTCTTAATACTGTCAGAAAGTTAATTTTATCTGTTTGGGTATATAAGCTGGGAGCCTTGTGGGGAGGAAAAGAACTTTTAGAGAATTTTTAAGGAGAATAATTTAAGAAGAACTTATAAAGAGAAATTTAAGAGAGAGCTTTTAGAGGGAAAATTTTTAGAGAGAACTTCTGAGGAGCAATCTTAGAGAGAGCTTTGTGAGTGACTTTTGGAGAGAACTTAAGGGGAAGAACCATGAGAAGAACACTGGGTATGGACTGATTCACTCACCCTCAGATCTTATTAGCCTCAACCCGCCTACTGTAAGCCTCCCTCCACACACACCCCTTCCTCTAACCCAGGCCTCCCTGTGTCTGTACTGAGTGAAGAGCTCTCTGCTGGCCTTGCAGCAGGCACTGGCTGTGGGCCCAGTGCAAGAAGGCTTTATAAACACGCCTGAGCACTGGGTTCCTATCCCCAGCACTTGAACAGTCGGTCTTTGGGGAAAAGAGAAAGGACACATCTCCAAGCCTCATTGCCCTTTTCGCCTTGCTTCTTCACGCTCTGCGCACCCATGCTTTCATCTTTACTCTCCAATCATGTGATGTAGACAAGCTGAGGAAAAAGGACATTGCCATTCTCTAAATACAGGTACCTGTGGCAAGTTATTTCCTCTAGATACTTATGCTTGCTTACAAACTTAAGAAGTACATATTCTACAGAGTTTTTCTTGAATGTTGGGTCTTATAAGACTAGGGATTCAATAAGGCCTTGGGACATATAAAAGGTCATAGCCAGCAAAAATTCTGAACAGGCTTGCCCTTCTTTCATGGAAGCTAAAGAAGAGCATACAGGTACCCACACCCAGAGGACGCCCTGCAGAGGGAGACAGGGATGTGGACGATATTCTCATATGTCTTTTGTCTTACAGACGAGCAGTTATCAGCAAAGGCTCCCCAGACTATGTCCTTACCCACTGTGATGTCTTGATCATGGCCTAAGAAGGTAATGCTGATATTTTTTCAGTACACTGGTTAACTAAATCTCTGCCACTGTGCATAGACTGCATGGGTTCTGAGATCAGACTGGTTTCTTACTCTGGGAAGCTTTGGAGGTTAGTTCCTGTGTCACATAAGTACTTCAGTTTCTGCTGAGAGTTGTCAATATGAGGACCTTCAGGAGAGCCCCCAGAAGCAACAGTTTCACTAGGTGTAGCAGAAAACCCTTGCTACTGTAGGGTCTGGAGAACAAGGGGTTAAACTTGAGAACTCTGAAGGCAGAGTGGCCAGCTCTAAGTACCTGGGGTGATTCTCCCAGGTCTGGCTACCCATGGTTAAGGGTGGGTGTATAGCATCTAGTTCCACTTCAGATACTACTTCCCCCTGGCCTAACATGGCATGGTCACTATCGCAGGGACTTCTGCAGGCCAGAAGATACTGCTATTCTAGTGGCCATGAGTGTCCTTGCATTCTTGGTACCAAGAATGATTTTCCTACCAATTAGATACTCCTACCTGACTAGGGGTAGGTTTAGGCCATTAAGGAGTTGCCCTCTCTGTGAGGACAGGGTTACAGGTGCTACTTGTTGCAACCTTGAGTGCTTGTCCTGATGGCTGTAACTATAGTGAGATCCAAGAGGAGAAGTGGATATGAGGAGCTACTGTTGGGCAATGGGCAGACTAGTTGGCAAATGGCAGGCCAGCATGTGTCTGAAGCCTTGTTGGCCAGGGCTGAAAGGACCTGTGAGCTGTATGAAACCTGTTTCAGTTGGATGACACTGGTCTCAGAGACAGGTCACATGTATTCTAGCAATTGTTATCTGAGGACTAGATGGGAATATGTCACAGGCAAACCTGTGAGCTGCCAGCTGTGGCTGGTAGTGGGCTAGTAGGCTTGGCTTGTGAAGGTTCAGAGGGAAGTTTGAGAGTCCCTTAAAGACTCAGGGCTATTCATGTGCTCCGTAGTTTCTGGGGCTGAAGAACTGGCCATGATTAATAAAAGAACAGTGTCATCGAGGTTAATCTAGGGAGTCAGAGGGACCACACTGGCAGCCAAACTTGGTAATGTGTTTAGTTTCCCAAGTGGCACTGGCTTAGTGGCAAAAGAGCTGCAGGAAATGCCAGGACTGGGATGACCACCAAGAACAGTAGCAGTTGTGGAGTGGAGCTGGCCTGAGATGAGCTGTGTGCTGCAAGAGGCAGAGCTGGAAAAGTGCTGGTCAGGATGATGCGTGGGTCTAGACACTGGACACTGGGCTCTCATTGTATTGTGCCCTGGTTCTTCCCTCTTGAAATTAGGAGGGTATGTATTTGTTCTATTTGTTTCCCTGGGATTTCTGCAAATGACTTTGCATTGGTAGGTGGATGGATCAGTACTGGCTACTGGGCTTCCCAGAGTATACCAATAGGCTAAGGAGCTGGATCCTTTCTCCTTTCCACATCTGGCTGTCTCTCCCAAATCTGTGATCAGTCACATTCCAGGCTGGGGTGGAGCAGCACCCATCACATAAGCAAATGGGCTTTCTGGTTCCTCTCAGAGACTGTGTGGTCTATTAAAGGAGTACACAGGCAGACAGGAAGAAACTAAGCCATGGATAAGGTGTAGAAACCCTCATTTAGTCTGGCCTCTCCTTGGGACAGACAAGACCTTCCCCTGGTTGCTTGTTGCTCACAGACTCAACAAGCTCATCCTATTGGACTCAGCAACTCTGACCCAATCGACTTCTCTGTCCTCCTCCATCTCTTTGCAGATAGAATTATCTGGTTCCAAGAAAGGTATAATTAGCTATTCCTCAAACATGTGTCACAATTAGATCCCCAGGAACTCAAATAACCCTGTCTCTCTCCTGGTCAGGAGGCATGGCCTCAATATCCCCCTGGGACTCACACATATCCACAGAGCCTTCTTAGCAACTCTAGACAGTAGAGGGTATTATAGACTTCCAGTCACTTGTCACCCCAAGCCTACTCAAAGCTTCATGTTAGACATTGGTAAAGCAGACACTTAGGTCAGTTTGATCCTTCTTGACCACATAGCCCAGTTGTTGTCCCTGGACTCAGTAATGTGTATCCTGTTCAGTGAAAACCACTAGGTTCAATGTTAGAGAGGAACAAATTCCTTTTGTGTATACATTGTCACGTGTTATTTGGCCTCACTGAGATGCTGGCTCTGGAGGTGGCATTTGGCCCTCCCACCCACCATGTTTTGTCTTAAAATGTCTTCCAATGCCCCCTTAAGTCAATCTGGTCTTGACACTGAGACAGGAAGAAAGGGCAGCAAAATAACCAAAGTAAAGACTATTATTCATCTCACAAATAATAAAGCTGCTATTCAAAATCAAAAGCAGTTACAGGAGATCACTCCATGTACTGCATGAAGACTGTCCTGTGTTCTCTATAAGGTTTACATGGGAAATTACAAAGCCACATAGTTCAGGTGATAATTTATTATATATGAAGTTTGAGTTCAACTTTCTTTTATTAAGGAGGTATTGATGTTATGTTCCATAGTATGGCTAGATATGTTTCCAAAAATAAAAAGAAAGCTGTAAAGTGACAAGGACTTGAACAAGTTATATAAGGTATGTAGGTCAGAGTTCAATATGCTGATGTCAGACCTTGGCTTAAATGGATGGTTACTGGTCTATTCTATGTATTAATTACAAGAATTGGTTTGAAGAACAAATATGTATATATCTAATCAAAGTTTAAGTGCTGGGCTTTTGCACAAGCTTTATCTACTATCACACAGTTGTTACAATAACCTTCTGGTTATTCAATAACCACATTCAGAGGCATGAGGGATGAAAAGGCACCTTGCCCTCCAAAGTCAATTAGATTTTGGGGGACTGTAGGGCATCTCTCACATGTTAACTGTGGGGAGTCTTTTGTTCAGGGCCATGGTGAGCTCTATACCCAGTGTGCAGTCTACAAAGCAGAGGGTCAGTACAGAGGAAAAATAGGCTCCATGTTTCCAAGCAAAGCCCAGGTCAAGCAAGGCCTTTGACTTATATATGGAAAATGCGGTACAGGGGTCTAGAGGAGCCAAAGGCTCTCAAGTCTGGGACCCCTGGGGACCAGATCTTCAAACAAAAAACAATTATGGACACATCTATGGTCTCAAACACCCAGCAGGAAAGTCCAAACCAATAGGCATTGGTTTTCAACCTGTGGGTCACAACCATTGGAAAACACTTATGTCTGATGGTCTTAGATACTGAATAAGTAGCAAAATCACAGTTATTGAAGTGGTTTTTAAAATAAATTTATGGTGGGGGGGGTTCCTAAGACCTTTGGGAATGTGTTTTCTGGTGTTTGAGACCCATAGGTTGAGAACTGCTGGTTCCAGGGCATCAATTCTCTGATGTTTACACTGTTTCTAACATTTTTTTTTTTTTTTTTTTTTTTTTACGAGAAAAACGCTGTCATGATGGGGCACTGTGCCTGTGCCTGAAGCCCTCCATTCAACACTGCAGCACCCACCTACAGCCAAAAGCGGCAGGTCAAACAAACAAAAACCCTTGGGAAATGAGATGATAAATTTCTTCACTTTCTGCCTCTCTAGAAGCTGCCTGGGAGGGACCTTGAAGTGAGTCTGTTGATTCCAACAGCCCTGAAATGCCTGGAAGCAGATCCTGGGCTTACCACTCAGGGCCAGCCATGCATGTGGGACTTTCATGGGCATGGCTACCCTACAAGTGCAGGGATGATGAAGTGTACGGATGCCAGCCTCTCCAGTGATTCCGATCTACATACCGCACTGAAGGTAGGGCCTGCTGCCAGAGGTGCTTTATGGACCAAGATGCCCAAACCTTTCTGCCTCCATTTCCCAGGTTTTGGAATTAGAGGTGTATGTTATTCTGCCAAGCTATTTTAATTTATGAATTTTAAGTTTTTGAGCAAGTGTTTCATTTTAGTCCTGACTGGCTTTGAACTGGGGACAATCTTCTAGGCTCAGCTTCCCTGAGGCTGTGATAAGGTCGTGTCTCACCATACTTAGCTTCAGCCACATCTTGTTTCTACTGAGCAAATCTTTTTTTTTTTTAATTAATTAATTTATTATGTATGCAGTGTCTGGGAGGTGGTTGTGAGCCACCATGTGGTTGCTGGGAATTGGACTCAGGACCTCTGCAAGAGCAACCAGAGATGTGTAGCTCAGTTAGTAGTATTCATTCAGCATTAATGAAGCCTCAGGTTCAATTCTTGACACTGCATGGACCAAGTATAGTGGCTTCCACCTGTCATCCAGCAGTAAGGAGGTGCATAGGCAGTCAGAGCATAATTTCAGGCCATCCTTAGTTACACAGTGAGTATGATGAGTATGAGGCCAGCCTGGGACATGAGATCCTGTCTCAAAACAGAAAACCTTTGATCTCTGATGATTTTATAAATGTGGTACTTTTTCTTGGCTTGTTTACAGGTGTTATAATTCAAGCAGCATATGAGAGAAAGATGGCATGCCATAGGTTTCAAGCAGAGGGTTTTTTATTAGGGGAAGGGATCATAAAAAGGGGGAAGGGAAGGGGGGATGACTAGCCTCCAGAGATAGGAGCAGGAGAGAGGAGAAAGAAAAGGGGAAGAAGGATGGGAGGTGGGCAGGGTCCTTTTAAAAGGGAACATAGTGAATATGTACAGGTGGTGCTCTTAATGGCTGCAGCTGAGGGCGTATCCTGTCAGGACCCCAAGGACAGGCCAGTACAGATGCCTGAATTCTAATATTAGGATTGTTCCTTGCTGACTCAATCAGCTCTAACAGTTTTCTGCATGAGTATGCTACTGTGGAAGACATGATGGTGTTTTCCTTTTCAATATGGATGCCTTTTCTCTGCTTTGTTGATTGTGGCAAAGTAGTATCCCATCTTGTTCAGGGTCTGTGCTAGAGCACTCAGTCTTTGAGCAATATGATTCCAGCTCTGCCTGTGCAGCCTGGCAATGCTGAGAAGCTTCCTATTACCACACACATTTTCAGCTTTTGTTATCGTGGTGATCTAAAAGAGAAACAGTTGCTGTAAGTGAACCCTACAAAGTGAACAAACTCCAGGTGGTGTGGTGCTCAGTCAGTGGTGTGGCATGTGTTTGCCCTAGCAACAAGAACATTCTGAATCCTGTAAACTAAGGCAGTTCAGTTCTGGGGAGCAGGTCAGTACAACCTCAGTGGACACACTAAGAATCACTACTATTTAAAATGGACACAAGGGGGCAGTCTTTCAGGCTTAGCACAGGGTTTATGTATGCTAGGTGACAGGTTCCTGTCACCAGAAGAGAAAATCTGTGAAAAGTGACAACTGTGATTTGGTGCCAGTCATTCAATCCATCTGTCTGATACGGAGACACAGACACACAGTCCCGTCCCCCCCCCCCCCCACAGTCAGACTACAGTTGTATCTGAAAGCAATAAAGCATTTTGGTGCTGCTGTTCATAGGGAACATGCTTTCCATTCCATGTCCCACCTTTCCCAAAACTGTGGTTAAGAAAAAGATCCATCCACACGGGGGCAGATATTCTAGGGTTAGGCATGAAGGCACATCTGCCTCTAAGTACCAAGAGGTTCCAAAGAACACAGAGAATGTCCCCACACAAAGTCTGTAAGCCCAAAAAAAAAAAAAAAAAAAAAAAAAAAAGACAGGGCAGCTGTTTTTGTTCCTGTTAAATTTTATTGGCATCATGTTCATGTCTTTACAGAAGAACTCGGCCTACACCCTAGAATGTAGACTTCTGGAGGGGGGTGTGCTCCGGGAAGCAAGCCATGATGCAGGGCAGGATCTCGGAAGGGGACAGAACTGCCAGGGCTCAACCCAAGAGACAGGTGGGTTAGTGCTGAGCCACACTTGGGTGGAGTGGGGAAAGGAGGAGGGGTCTGCTAACCTATAGGTACCACAACCCTGAAAGGAGCGCCTTCTAGAACAAAGGTAGAGTCACTAGGACAGGTCTGGTGGGTTCTCCTTTTCTTCTTAGAGTAGGATATTGATCTAAAGGGCATAGTACGTGTTGAACGGAAGGGGGGAAAAACAGAAAAGGGAAAAATGCAAATTTAATTTCTGAAATAACAGCAATTTATCCATTGTACATACTACTGTATTATGCAAATCAACCTTTTGGAAAATTTAGACACAGAAGGGAACTGTCTAGTTCGGTTTTCCCTCTGGAGAGCTGAAAAGCTTTTTGGCTCGTAAGTCTTTGATAAAAGGCGTACATAATTCTACTGTACAGAATACTGCCGCTAGCTGGACTTCCAAATTTGAGTCTCTAACACTCTTGTAATCCAGGCAGGGTTCAACCCTCCACCTTGCACACCTGCATTAGAGGACTTAAACACACAATCCAGGAATTCCTTACACTAATTTATACATTTTAATTGGTTGCATATATTAACATGTACTATAAGATTCTTTTCTAAGAAGCATTACATAATAAATGGATACTGTAAAAAGATCTGATTAGTTAAAAGTAACAAGCATTAACAGATACATACAAAACAGCCTGTTCAGAATGGAGCGGGGGCACCAGCCTTCCCACAGGACCTTCAAGGAGGGGTAGGGATAAAAGACCACAAGACCGTTAAAAAAAAAAAAAAAAAATCAGATAATTAGACACAGATGAACTGTGAACAGTTCTCTCACTCTCCAGTGGACAAAAAGAGTAAGCGTTCCATGCCCACTGCACCCCAGAGCACCCAGGGTCTTTGCCATATGCCATACACAGAGCTCATGATGGCTAATTGCCCCAAGAGCCTGTCAGGCACAGGCTAGAGTTTGCTTGCTGTGTGTCTGTGTGTGTGTGTATGTGCGTGTGCATGTGTGTGTGTGTGTGTGTGTGCGCGCGCGCGCATGTGTTTGTACATGTATGCACATATGGTGGATAACTGTGTTTGGTGGAGTTTCTTTTGGCAGCTGGATGTGAGAGATCACGTTCTGTTCTGTTTAGAGGAGGAAGGACGCATATTGAAGGCCTACGTGTGTTCTTGGTCTGTGAAGGACTCTGCTCTGTGCTCACTGCCCCTTCAACAACTGCAGCTCTCTGCAGAGGTCTTGACCCGGTCATTCTTGTCCAGTTTGATGGGTTCAGGGAATTCATTGTACAGCTCCACTTCTGTTTCCTGGAGGGGGCAGGGGGAGAGAGAGAGAAGTTGATGATATGGTACATAGGAACATTCCAGTCTTCAGCTTGGCTTAGGGACAGATGTGTCCTATGTGTGCACACAGAGGTGGCAGACTAAGGAAGTTTGGTCAACAGGAGCTACCCACACCAGCAGCCAAGAAAGCTCACTGATGTTCTGAGCACATGTAACACACCTGCTGGGCTCACAGTACTGCCAGTTGTTAACTGTCAGCTAGGGCCCTGCTCCTCACAGCTCCATGGTAACAGGATGCTCCCCATGCCACCATCCCACTGAATTTTCTGGACTATTGTCCAGGAGCTAGTCTCTCTTCTTCCCAAGGCTTGTTTCCCACATACTGTGGCCTGTGGGTGCTGTCATCACCTGTGCCGCCTGAGCAGCTATGGTGGGCTTCAGTCACTTCTTGGACTAACACTTGAACTGAGTGCCCACACACCAAGCCTTGGGGCTCACCCCTCAGCACTGTACCCAAGAGGGAAAGTTTCCTAAACAGTAATTTTATTTTATTCACAATAGCTACTAAAATATGAAGTAGCGGTGAATACATAAATACTGAATACAGTAGGAGCTTTACTAGGGTCCAGCATACCAAGTGTGTACAGTGGTCTTAGTGTACTGAAAAACTGGACCACCATCACATCAGTTCCGAACACTCATCACCCCAAAAGAAACCCTGTACTGCTTAGCAGCCATCCTTTTCCCTCCAAATGTAGGAGTGGAAGCCAGGGCTTCACATACACTAACTAAGCAGGCTCTGCCAATGAGCCTTTCATCCTAGATCTGTCTCCTTTCTATTCCTATCTGCTTTTTTCTAGTCCCTTCTCACAGGGCCTTACTCTATAGATCAGCCTGGCCCTGGATTTGTGGGTAATCTTCCTGCTTCTGAGGATGACAAGTGAGCATACCAATACCCGCTTAGAAAAGTTCCCTTTTAATGGATGTCTAAGACAAAAGGGTCTTACTGAGAACAGCTTCATTTTAGCCTCTGTGAGAGTCTTGCGTCTGTGGCTGAATGGCATCCATTTGTAGTAGAAGAAACCACTCTTTGTTTAGACACTCATCAGTTGGTGAACATTTGTGTTGTTTTGACGTTATTGTAAGTAACAATAAATTTATACTCCTGTCATTACTAATATGTACTTTAACACAAAAAGCAGACAGCCCAAAGTTTGTATGTAGAAGCCCTAACTTCCAGTGTGCCTGTGCCCTAAGTGTACAGATTAGACAAGGTTATCTATGGTGTCTGTCTGACCTCATAGAACTTTCACATTTCTTTTTCAGATGGGTCTCCTCATGTGTATCCCATGCTGGCCTTGAACTCACTATGTATCAAAACTCCTAAATCCTCCTGCCTCTATCCAGTGCTGGGATTACAAGGCATGTAATACCATGCAGGTTTATGTCATACTAAAGCTGGATCCCAGGGTCTTATGGATGCCAGGAGAGCACTCCATACTCACAGAGCTCAAGCTCCAGAGCTTACTATATATATTATGTTGTTACTAAGACACCCCGCAGGGCTTATCACACTTGCTCCCTGAGCAAAGCAGCCTTGTTTGGACACAGCAAGAAGACAGCCATCTGCATGACAAGAGAGTCTCCTCTCACCTTGTTCCCAGACTGTAAAGCTGTGACAAAATAAAATGTCATATGTATAAGCTGCCTTCTCTATAGTATTTTGTTATGGCCCACCCAAGTAGATATTACAATTCCAACAAAAATCTCAACAGGCTTTCTCTTGGCTGGGAGCTAGCTACAGATAGGCAGAACTATACACTAAAGATACTGAAATAAAGATGGTCCAGGTAAAACAATGGTTCTGAACTTGTAGGTTGGGATTTGGGGGTCACATATTCATGAAGCAGCAATGAAATACTTTTATGGTTGGGGGGATGTCACCACAACACGAGGAACTGTATTAAAGGGTTGTAGCATTAGCAAGGTTGAGAACCCCTGAGGTAAAGGAACCCAGACATGGCCAAGAGTCTAGGAATTCTAGAAAAACACAAGTGCTTTAACAACTGGTCACACTTCAGGGGGACAACAGCTACTTCTCAGCACTCACTCCACTGGAAATGTGGGTTCTCAGAAGGGAAAAGGGACCTAGGCTGAGTTACATCCAGACCTTTAAAATGTATCTGACAGAAAGATGACATTTTCTTGTTAGACACAGGGTCTTCTACACCCCAGGGTGACCTCAAATTTGCTTTGTTGCTGAAGATGGCCTTAAACTCCTGATCCTCTGCCTCCACTACCCAAATGTCGGGATGATAGCATGTTCTACCACATCTGGTCTCTTTTTTTCTGTGCAGCCCGGGCTGACCTGAACCTTGCATTGCCACCCTCCTCTCTTCTTACCTCAGCTCCCTAAGTGCTGAAATGTCAAGCAGGCACACACCAGCTAAGATGGCCTTTTCCCCTAGGGTCAAAGGCTTCAAAAGCAAAGAGTTGGGGAGGGGAATAAAGGAAGTTGGAAATAGGTGGAGGTAATATCTACTTACCAAGAGTTCATAAGGTCACCCTTGGCACACACTCCTGAGGACTACCTCTGAAAGGACCACGGGTTGGTATAAGGACTCTGGAGAGTCAGAGAATTAAAAAGCCCCATACTAAATTTATCCTGATCTGGAGACCTACCTCCTCTCTTTCCAGGAAAGAGATGAAATATTAAAAAGTACAACAAACCTCATGAAAATGAGCAAAGGGTCAGCCAAGACTCTGTTCTGGCCATTCAAAGAGAAGACCACATTTGTGGGATATTCTGATAGCACCCTGACACTCCTGAAACTGTCCAATCAAGTTATACTTTGAATCAGGAGGCAGAGCCAGTGACTTGCTGACCAGAATTGGCCACAGAGAAGCCAGCAATTTGGACACAGAAGATACATAGGAAGGAAAGGGCAAGGACTAGAGTTTGAGCTCTCATTTCTGGGATGAGGGAAAAGAAGTGTTTCTTGAGTTGTATGAAGCCAAAAAGAAAGGTATGCTAGCTGTGACTCAACTTCTCTGAGCTAGCAGGTTTTCACCCCAGCTGCTGACCTCTGAGTCCTACTGATAAATAGAAGAATAGAGACTCAATTTAAAACTACTGGAGGGGCACTGACTGAGGGGCTGGAGGGTGGCAGATAATGATGAAAATGGCAACAGGTACATGTGCAGCTGCTAAGCTGACATCAGACCACAAGGAGAGCTTCAAAGGGACAGTGCTATGAACATGGCAACTGACAGGCAGCACTGGGGAGCAGTCCTGGGTGAGCCACCCAGCCTCATCCTAACAGCCACTCAGTCTAGCAGAGCCTCTAGGGGTCATCTCACAGAAAGAACAGGGTGAAGAAAACACAACAGAAATGGGAGACACTTCCCTGTGTTTGGATTCACACATGGATACATACATGCTAAGAAAAATCCAGGTGGGAGGGTGGATTGGGGTAGTGGTAGAGGACATCAGAAGAAAGCATATTTCTTTAGGGGGAGGGGGCTTTCTTGGCATCTGGATGGACTGTCCTGCCTGGGTAGGCCCACCACTGTCATGAAGCCAGAACTCTGGAACAATTCATTCCAAGTTTCTGCCACCCACACAGCTAGTAGTTCTGTCCTGCTGAGAACCAGTGCATTATCAACCCAGCTTCCTAAAGATGGGGGAACCTGCCTTGACATTCAAGCTACCATCTACCTCACGTGTCCCTGCAGACCCGCAGTTTTCTATATTGTGCATGATGATGCCTCATGGCCTGCTTTAATTTTCCATGGTCCTCAAAAATGGCGGTAGCCCAAGTCCACACCTTTTAAAGACTTCCCCCCATACTATAACAAGCCCCAGAATCTTGCATATACTAGGTAAACCTCTATATTGGCTACACTCCCAGCACTACTACGTTGCCCTAGCTGGCCTTGAATTTGCCATTTTGCCTCAGCTTCCTGCAAGAGTAGGAATTACAGGCCTAGCCTCTATTTTGCCATGGCACATGGTATCTTTTCATAGAGGAGGGTAGCTGAAAGCTCTTGAGTTCCCTGACCTTATTTTCTTGTATTTCTTAACTTGTGTATGTATGTACATAACTACTCTCAGGACAGGGGACTACAACCACCCTTCAGAGCTGGCCTTGTGTCTTGAGGTGAAGGCAGAAACTCAGACATGAATGATGGATGGCAGCTGGGATCCCATTCAAGTTCATCTCATTAACTAGAGGTATTGCTTGGCAAGAGGTCCCAGGTGGCTTGATCTCCTAAAAGCCCAAGAGCAAATAAGCCCACATCTCCTTCACCAGGGTGTCTGTTTTGTTCCCCCAAGGTCTTACTATGTCTGGAACTAGACTGCCCTTGAAGGTTCTGTATCTTAGGTAAGTGTTCTATCACTGAGCCATGCCCCAGCTCTGTCCTATGCTTTTTAGATGACTAACAAAGCCGTGGATCTCCTAAGGACTAAGGCAGAATATGTTATGGCCTACCCATCCAGAGAAGCACCCTAAGTTTTCCCAGCTGCAGCTTGGGAAGAAAGGCATCTAGGAAAGAACACAGGACATCACCAGAGGGTGCCCTGCAGCTGGAGAGCCCTGTACCCACCTGTTTAAGGGCATTCCGAGCAATTGTCTGGAAGGCCTGCTCCACATTGATGGCTTCCTTGGCACTGGTCTCAAAGTAGGGAATGTTGTTTTTGCTGTAGCACCAAGCCTGTGCCCTCTTTGTGGCCACCTACAGGAGAGAGGACATTACTGATGTGAACAGTGGACAATGACTCAGTTCTCTCCAGGACAGGTATACAGGTGAGAACAGATCTGGGAATGAGGATGAGTGTGGCTTATAGACCCGAAGGGCAGGACACTCTGCTACCCATGTGAGGGATCCAAACTTGAGCTATTTCTGTCCATAGACAGACCTTATGGCCTTCAGCAGTGTGCCACAGGCCAAGAGCCAATCCCAGGGGGGTAGACAGTGAGCCCACACCAACCTCTGGAATAAACCCTTTAACTTGCTCATCTTGGGCCACCTGAAGAAATGGCAAGTGACACAGATTTTGCAGCGCTCACCCCTTAGCTCTTTCCCGTGCCTCAGCCAAGAAACAGACAAAATTTGGAAAGGGAAAGAGATAGAAATAAGCTAAGCTAAAATTAACAAAACCATGTTCCAACAGGAATGCTGTGTAGAATCACAGCATTCTTCCATCCTCGAGTGAGAAAACTAACTCCTTTAAGGTAGAGAGAGGGATCCAAGGCTCTGAGGACAGACAGCCCTGCATCAAAGCAGGCTGGGGTCAGCCGGGTGACAAGCACTCCCACTAGCACTTCCTAAATTATTCTGAGCCTGGAAAGAACCCTCCAAACTCCAAGGCACCAGAGGAGGACGGGCCTGTGATGGTAACTGCCATGCTAGCACTTACTTGTCTGTTTTCAAGGTCAATCTTGTTTCCCAACACAACAAAAGGAAAGTTCTCAGGATCCCGAGGGCTGGCCTGGATAAGAAACTCATCTCTCCAGCTGTCGAGGGTTTTGAATGTGTTAGGGGCAGTCACATCAAACACTAGAACACAGCAATCTGCACCTCTGTAGAAGGCCACACCAAGAGACTGGAACCGCTCTTGACCAGCTGTGTCCCAGATCTGCAAGAAGCAAAACACCTGGTCTTCAGGAGGTGCTGGGCAGAGGGGGGAGGGGTGGGGTGGGGTGGGGCAGAGAGGGAGACAGAGACAGAGAGTGTATGCACACATGTATAGGAACAGCCTCAAGACTTGTGTATTCTGGGGACTTTCTAAGGGCTTGATTGTTGTGCTTTATTTATTTGAGTGTTCTATGTAGCCACTCAGGCCTTGAACTTGCAATCCTTCTGCCTCAGCTTCCTTGGTATACATTATCACAAGCTTTTCTAGGGGTAGTAGAAATAAAACATTACTAAGATGAGTATTTACATCAATGGATTTTTAACAATATCATTTCTTTAATCAAAGCGTGGTATTTGTTCTTAATTAAAAACCCTTACAAAAAGATCTGGAGAGAAAAGAACAAGAGAGTAGAAGCCAGCAACAGTTCCCACTGATTCAGCATAGACACAACATAGATAATGGCCATGTTCAATTTAGGTGCAAATGATATAATGAATTGAAAAAGGAGGAGGAGAGATCTCAAGCTGAAAACTGCAGCATTATTCTTGGCAAGTTTCTAAATCTACCTTAGCTTCAAACTTACAAAAGTACATTTCACATTTGTCAATTAGTAAGAACAAATACAACCCTATGTCAAACGGTTCTTTTAAATTGTCTAACTGAATTTTTTGGAAGGCAGTGGTGGGAACAGAACACAGGGCATTGCAAACTCTAAGCAAGCTCTACTGCTCATCCATATAGATTCCCAAATGAATTCTCTTTCATATCCAAAATTATACCCATATATTTTACCTATCTAATGCTTTGATATAATTTTTTTGGGGTACTACAGAAGGAATCTGGAAATGGAACACATGGTCCCATGAGTGCTAAGTACACATTCTACCACCTTATAACTATTAATATTGCCACTGTACTTATTTTACAATTTATTTTTTTTAAGAGTAAACCTATGGCTGGAGAGATGGCTCAGCAGTTAAAAGCACTTCACGAATACCTGGGTTTGATTGCCAGCACCTATGTGTGAACTTATAACTATCTGTAATTCCAACTCCAGGATATATGATGCTTTCTTGTGGCTCCTGTGGACTCCAGGCAGGAATGTGGTACAGAGACATACATACACATAAAACTTTCTCCTTACTCCCCAGAAATAAAATGATTCTGGAAGAAACATCTTACAAATTGACCTTTCTCATATTCAAAATTAACAGGTAAAATAGTACCCACTACCTTATTAAAGTGTACTCTACTCCCTGGCCAACCATCCTTAGATGCAGGGTTGCAATGAATACTCTTAATACTTCTCTATTCCTGTCCAGAGACACGTTCTAAGTCACAGAGCAGTTACAGAAACCACTTGGCTGGTAGGTATGCAGGTGTGCACATCGCAGAAGAGAGCACAGCACTCGCCTGCCTCTACCTTGACATTACTCTAATTCCCTGAAACCGGCCACCAGGCCATTGCATTTCCTCCGTGACTGGCAATTGTTGTACTCTGCCCAACAGTATCGAAATTCTAAATGGTAAAACGCAGCCACCACTACTCTTCCACTGGACATGACAATGCATAGCTCCAGTCCTGGTTTCCTTTTAGTGGGACCCAAATAACAGCAGGCCACTACTTTAGAAGGCATTTATGGACTTCCCTCCTCATCATTATTTCTAGACATAATCTAATAACTGCTTACATAGGATTAGGTCTAATAGGTAATTTGGAGATTATTTAAAGTCAGTTATACGGGGCAGTATCCTAACATTGTTTATTATCTAATAAAGCTTGCCTGGAGATCAGAAAATTTGGAGATTATTTAAAGTTATACGGGACAGTATCCTAACATTGTTTATTATCTAATAAGGCTTGCATGGAGATCAGAATGCAAAGATAAAGTTAGTCATAATCAAGAGATTGTGAGAGTTCAAGGCCATCCTGGGCTATGAGAGTGAAATCAGTCTAAAAGAGAAACAGAGCTCAGGCCTTTATTCCCAGCACTAGAGAGAATATAAGGAGCTCAGTGTAGTCTCAGGAGCAGTCTGAGACTTGGTTAGAGGCAGTACAGACTGGAGATGCAATCTGAGGTTTGGTGGATCATCCCTTTGGTCTGAGCATTGGTAGGGGTGAGAGCTCTCTGGTGGCTTGGCCACTTTGCTTCTCTGGGTTTTTATTATTATTCATGCTACAGTATCCTTACATTCTTTGTAGACATGACAAATCAAAAATAAAATTATAAAATTTATTTCTAATTAAAATTTTCATTTTTTTAATTCTATGTTTTGCCTGCATGTATATCTATATACCTGGTGTTCAAAGAGACCAGAAAAGAGTATCTGATTCCCCAGGACTAGAGTTACAGGTGGTTGTGAATACCACAGTGCACGTGAGGATTCAAGCCTGGGTCCTCTGGAAAAGAGCCAATTCTCTTACATATCACCATCTCACTAGCCCTCATTGACGTTGAAGTTACTCTGTAGACTTCTGATCCTTCTGCCTACAGCTCCCAAGTGCTGGGATTACAGGCAAGCACCACCTCACTCAGTTTTATGTTGTGCTAGGGACTGAATCCAGGATTATATGCATGCCGTGCAATGTTAGGGAATATTATTTTAAGATGTGTTACATTTGTTTATGCCTTGGAGCATGTGTTGCATTCTTTTATGCTGCATTTGTTTAACTCTGAAGCTGTGTTACTTTGCTTATCCAAAACACCTGATTAGTTTAATTAAGAGATGAATGGCCAATAATAAGCCAGGGTGGCAGGGAGAGAGAACAGACAGAAGATTAGAGGAAGATCAAGGAATCAAGAGAAGGGGAGAAAAAAGGTGCCAGACATGGAGTGAAAGCAGGAATACAGAAGAAAAGGAAAAGCCCAGAGGCAAAAGGTAGGTGGGATGATTTAAAGTTAAGAAAAGCTGCAAGAAACAAGCCAAGCTAAGGCCAAGTCTTCATAACTAAGAATAGGCCTCCCTGTGTGATTTACTTAGCAGCTGGGTGGCAGGCCCCCAAAAGAGCAAAAAGTAAAAACAACCATCAACAACCTGACCACCTCAACTCCATAAACCTGAAGGTTTGGACATAATATAAATATAAAAGTTGTATCTGGATGAGGAAGTGTCTTGGATCAGTTCTGAGTAGACACCAAGGGAAGCCAGCTACCAATGCTTACTTGGCCCCACAGTGCTGGGGAGAACCCAGGGCCTTATGCATCATCATAGCAAGCATTTTATCTTGGAATTACTCTAGCTCTATGGTTTCTTCTATCCTCATCAATGTTTTTGGGGGGAGCTCGTGGAGGCCAGAGGAGAAAGAACCTGTGCTTTCTGTAACAAGAGTTCTAAATCTGAAAACAACCTACTTGAGCCTTTGGACAATAGCCCACTGCTGCTGTTGCTGTGGTGCTATGGAAGATTAGTTGGCAACCTCATGCTCCTTCCTTGGCTTCCATGGCCACACATTTCTTGGCTCCTCTTTGGTCTTTTGAGAGTGGTATGATTGTGTCATTCATGTACATTTTTAATTTATCCTTCCTGGGAAGTTGATATTTCTGGATCTCTGAATTGGTGCAATGTCAGCTCTGGGAAATTCTTGGCAAATTTCATCTTTAATCTCTAAAACAGATTAAAGGTGGTTTGTGCTGGAAATACATATAGCTCAACAGGAGAGTGCTTGCTGGGCATGTGTAAAGCCCTGCAACAAAATAAAATCAGCAGGTTGCTGTGCCTTCACAGAGCCAGTTTCCTTTGTTGCAGATGCTTTCTGCTATGCCCAATCTACTACTAACTGAAATTTCCAAAGTTCTTCAAGTTCTAAGCCTTTTTCTCCTCAAATCTATATTGCCTATTTGTGTGCTTTTCTGCAGATGTAAGAGTATTTTTCTTTTAAATTAAAATCAGTGTACAGGACTGTAGTCAGAGCTCTGTGGTCAAACACCTTCTTTTTCAGGTAGGAGGCTCTAAAGGCTTAGTCCCTACCACTGCCCAGCCCCAAAGAGGGGAGTTCTAACATGTTAACCAGGTGTGATACTTCATGCCTACACTCCTGGTGCTTGGGAAGCAAAGGAAAAAGACTTCCAGGAGTTTGAGTGTAGCCTGGGCTATCTGTAAAATGAATCAATTGTCCTGGATGTCCCTGAACTAGCTGGGATTGTAGGCCTGTGAAACGAGATCCAGCTCCTTTTTAAATATAAAATGAACCCTCTAAGACTAAGGAGATCACCATTGGTGTTCCCCTCCCCCTTCCCCCTGTGATGCTTTCTTTCCTTAGTTATCTTTTACTCCAAGCTGAGAAATATATGGAGCTTACTCCAGACTCTGCCCCATCACTCAGAAGCTCTTGTCTCATTCTCCCCCCTCCCCCTGCCCTATGGGTCTCCAATTGTGGCCCCTTTGATGGGATGTATTGCAGCAGTGAGCATGGCTGGGATCTCAGTTCTCAACCTTGTGACCCACAGGACCGTGGTGCAGCTCCTGCATTGTAACTAGCACCCATTCCCTCCTGCCTCTGCTGCTGTGGAGAGTACCAGCCTCACTGCTCTTTCTGCAGGTCACCCGTTTTCTGAGAGCTCTTGGGCTGCTATTTGGTTTCCTGTAGTCTTGGGTTCCTTTTGTTTGTTTTCCCAAGACAGGATCTCACTAAGTAGCTCTGCATGTTTGTCACTCATAGAGATCCTCCTGCCTCTGCCTCCAGTGCTGGGATGAAAGGCACACACCACCATGCCTAGCCAGTCATGGGTTCTTTTTGAAACCTTGCCCAAACTCTGCAGTTTACTGTGCTTCTACAGCTTAACAGTGTCTTTCATCTATTTTGATGTTGTTTTTTCACTTTTAGAATTCTAAATTTTCCATATCCTCATTTTTTCATAGCAGTTTTTAAATTTCTGGTTTCTATTCCCATTTTTTAAAAAATGACAGTCATTGTGAAGATTTTTTTGTGGCTTATGATTTCCTCATGTGGCCAGGAGCATATCTTCTCACTCCAGTTTTTTTGTTTATCTGTTTGTTTTAGAGATAGCGTTCTTTTGTGTAACAGCCCTCGTTCTTCTGGAATCAGCTCTTGTAGACCAGGCTGGCCTCAAACTCAGAGATCCACCTGCCTCTGCCTCCTGAGTGCTGTGATTAAAGGAGCATGCCACCACCACCACCACCACCAGGCTTTCTCTAATTTTAAGTGTCCCACAAACTAATAACCTTGGTTTTGTCAAGAATGATAGAAGTTTCTGCTAAATCCTTCAAGATAAAGTCTGGTTCTTTGAAGAGCATTTGTCTAGCACTTAACAGAAATCCTAGGTTAAATTTCAAGTTCTCCATTCCCCAAACACACACCAAAAGCAACCACCACACATGTGGACAGGTAGACAAAGGGGCAATGCCTCAAGCTCATGAGTTCCACAAGTACTAGCACACCTTTGGCCTACTTTTACATTATTTCTGAGGCCTGGACATGTAGTGTGGAGTGTCTGCTTCTCAGCCTCACATGAGCAGGAATTTACATCTGCCGTTTTATGGCTGAAACTTAAAAATCATTCCATCTGTTGAGGGATAATTCTTTGGTGCACTGTGAAGATGTCTCTGTTTAACCTCTCCCACCTAAGGCACCTTCCAATTGGTTTAATAAATAGCTGAAAGGTCAATAGCTAGGCAGGAGAGGATAGGCATGACTAGTGGAGAGAGATAGGGACTCTGGGAGGAATCTGAGATGAGGGGGATTCCCCAGAGAGACTTGGAGGAAGTTGGATATACAGTATGGAGAAGTAATGAGCCACATGGTAGAACGTAGATTAATGTAAATGGGTGAATTTTACTTGGGAACAAACGTAATCTAAGGCCAAGCTTTCATAATTAATAAGTCAGCTACCCCCATCTCATGTCAGGAGCCTAAGCGCTGATCACAGTTTCTCTTTCTTCTTTGTTCCTATAATTTGGAAATCTCCTTTTCTCAAATTTGGTTTCTTTAACTTTCACTCAGATATTTTGAAAATCTCCAGATGTGTAAGTGCAGGTGGCCCGGGGAAGGCTGACTTCCAACCTTTGCACTAGGTATGGGGCAGCATCATAGTCCCAGCACTCAGGAGGCAAGAGGCAGGAAGGCCAGACCATCATCTGCTACAGTTTCAGGCCAGCCTGGACTTATATGAGACCCTGTTGTTCCCCAAAGTCCATAAAAGGCTAACAAAGAAAAGAAAGGGGCTGGAGAGATGGCTCAGCAGTTAGGAGCACTGGCTGCTCTTCCAGAGGACCTAGGTATAATTCCCAGCACCTGCATGGCAGCTCAAACCTGTCTCTAATTCCAGAGCATCCAACACACTCACACAGACATATATGTGGGCAAAACATCAATGCACATTTAAAAATACAAAATAAGTAAAATTTTAAAGAAAACTGGGTTATAAATATGAGAACCTGAATTCTGATCCTTATCACCCACATAAAAGCCATACATACAAGGGGAACGTCTATTATAATGCCAGGACTGCAACAGGGAGACTGAAGACAGAGGCGGGAATTCCTATAAGCTCAGAGAAAGCTACTCTGGTACATGTAGTGGGAAAATAAGAACAAAGACCCTAGGTTAAAAACAAGGTAGAAGCTGGATATAATGGTGTACACCTTTAAACCTGTAGTTAGGAAGCAAACACGGGTGAAATTTCTGAGTTCAAGGCTAGCCTGTTCTACATAGCTAGAACTACAAAGTGAGATCCTATCCTGTTGAAGAAAAAAAACAAAAAACAAAAAACAAAAAAAAAAAAAAAAAAAAAAAAA
The DNA here is from genome assembly GCF_943737965.1 of Phodopus roborovskii. Classification (NCBI taxonomy): domain Eukaryota; kingdom Metazoa; phylum Chordata; class Mammalia; order Rodentia; family Cricetidae; genus Phodopus; species Phodopus roborovskii. The sequence goes on from NW_026126575.1 coordinate 1,464,270, forward strand.
AAGAGCAGTAGAAGACAAAGATCAATACCTGAATTGTTTTCTAACCTGCACACACATGTATCTGCATTCACACACATCAAAAAATTAAAAATATGGGGTGAAAGCCCTCAGCTTTAATGTGAAACTCAAAGATTAATTAATCTCTTGTCTCTTTAGTTTGATGCTACTATACCAACTACCTGAATGGTCATTATGGACTAGAAGAAAAGACAGAAATCTTAGGATTCTTTTTCTAGACATGTTTGTGCATAAGAACATGTACACACTACATACAAAATGTATATGGCCATAACATGAAGATTTTTAAAAAGTGTGTTTCAATGGAACCACTAATACACTTGGGACATGAAGCTAAGCAGACACATGGAAACACTAGTCTGGCAACCTTATAAAAAAGGGTTTATTGCAGTTGGAGAGATAGTTCAGAGGTTAAAAACACTGATTGCTCTTCCAGAGATCCTGAGTTCAATTCCCAGCAACCACATGGTAGCTTACAACCATCTATAATGAGATCTGGTGCCCTCATATATCTAGGCAGAACAGTTTATACATAATAAATCTTTAAAAAAATCAATACCAAAAAAAGGGATTCATGTGTTTGCCTGCACTTGTGCACCAAAATGCATGCCTGGTGCCTGGAGAGCAGCCGAGGGAGTCAGATCCCTTAAAACTACAGTTAATCAGTAGTGCTGGCAAATGAACCTGGGTCCTCTGCAAAGAGCAGCTGGTACTCTTAGTCACTTAGCCCTCCTTTCCAGCCCCAAAGGCTACAAACTGAATAGGTAGTAAACAAACAAATAAAAGCCACCTTAAGATCTGCTGTAAGAAGTTAGGAAACACAAAATGATTTCTGATCTGAAGCATTTATTGGACAAAAATACTAAGAGATAGTCTGCATGGTGGCTCAAGACTTTAATTCCAGCAGAGACAAGTATATCTTTTTGAGTTCACAGACAGCCTAGTGTACAATATGAGTTCCAGGAAAGTCATGGCTACATAGACAGACCCTAAATTTAGGAAAAACCAACAGCAAAAAAAAAAAACACACAACAAATAAACCTAGCTAAATTAAATTTTTAAAAATTCCTAGTTGTCAGGCAATATAAAATTCAAAGTTAGGGTTGGGATTATCTAGCTCAGTGGTGGGAACATGTGTAAATTACACTGATTGGTTTTATTTAATAAAGAAGCTGACTGGCCAATAGCTGGACAGGATAAAGTAGGCAGAAAACTAGACTGAGGACATTGGGAAGAAGGGCGGAGTCAGAGGAGTCACAATGAAGACATGAAGAACAGGAGGTACAAGATGAAAGAGTAAATGCCACATGGCACAATATAGCTTAATATAAATGGGTTAAAGTTGTAAGGGCTAGTTAGTAATAAGCCTGAGCTATCAGCCAAGCAATTATAATTAATATTGAGTCTCCATGATAGTTACTTGGGAACTGGTGGGTTGAAAAAAAAAAAAAAAAAAGTCTGCCTATAACAGGTAGATGTGAAAAATAATTTAGATTCAATTAGCTGGGCCTGCAAGAGGGCTCATCAGGTAAAGTGTTTTTGGTCAGTCCCCAGAACACACATAAAGACAGAAAGTGAACCAGCTCCACAAAGTTGCCCTCTAACACACACACATAAGGAATACATTTTTAAAAAAGATTCAGTAAGCTAACTAGTCAGGATAGCAGTTCTCAGTGGCTTACCTGCATGGTGACAAGTCTGTCATCAACCATCACTTCCTTGGTCAGAAAATCTGCTCCTATTGTGGCTTTGTATTGGTTACTAAACTTCTTATTCACATACTGATTCATGAGCGATGTCTTTCCAACACTGAAATTAGAGAAAACCACAAGTCTAAGTCAAAGAAGGGACTGAAACTAAATTGTGCTATCAATTTAAAAAGCAATCTGTCAAGGCTAGAGTAGCTGAGTTGGTAAAGTGCTTGCCTGACACACAAGGCTGCAGCAATTTAAAAAGCAACACACAGCATTTTATCAAAGCAACCTACCTGTCACAATTGCGAACGGGTGCCTCCCTCTCAGCCAAGGGCAGCACAGAAAATCACTCTATACTAGAAGGTTTGTATTTTCCTGGGATAGTGCAGGGGGAAGCACTGGCAGAATGGGTCAGCAGGTGTGGGTGTTTGAATAAGGCAGGCGCATTGGTGGTGCATGTCTTTAATCCCAGCACTCAGGAGTCAGAGGCAGGCAGATCTCTGTGAGTTCAAGGCCAGCTTGGTCTACAGGGTGAGTTTCAGGACAGGCTCCAGAGAAACCATGTCTGGGGGGGTGGGGGTGGGACTGAATAAGGCAGGCACCCAAAGGCTCATATATTTGAATACTTGGGTCTCTTGTTGGAGGATGTGTCATTGTGGATGGGCTTTAAGGTTTCAAAAGATACCTGTATACTCTGCCTAGTGGCTGTGAATTCAAGCTGCTACCTACTGCTCTAGTTCAGGGCAGCATGCTTACATGCTCCCCACCATGATGGTCATGCACTCACCCTCTGAAATGTAAACCCCAATAAACTCTTTCTTCTGTAAGTTCCCTTTGTCATTATGTCTCATCACAGCAGTAGAAAAGTAACTAAAACATCAAGTAAAGGCACTGCCAAGCCCAGGATCCACGGGGTAAGGGTGGGGGTTTCTTGCAAATTATAGTCTGACCTCCACACATGCACCAGGGCATGTGCAACCCACACACATATACAGTATACAAAGTGAATACCCCCACGCATATGCAAAATAAACAAATGTAATAAAAACAAATACAGGGAGAGGAAGGATTAGCTCAGTGGAAGAGTCCCTTTGTTTCCAGCACAGCAGTACAAAACAAAACACAAAATGGGAAACCATAGTGAAGACATCCATTATATATGAAAGACAGTTTATAAATTTCAGTACAGGCAACTCAGATGGCAGAACCTAGTATTAATTTTTTCCCTTCTAGAAGGCAGGCAAATATATACTCCCAAAAGAAATTTCTATAGTAAGATCACTCTGCCATTGCAAGATGGTCACTGTAATCTCAGGTGTTTAGTGCCTTACTAGTTTGACCAAGTAACACCAGGAAGAAGCCACTGACTTCACCTGACACACAGCAGAAAGCAACAGTGCACAGCCAGAAAAGAATGTTCCTCCAAGCCAGGTGGAACAGCACATGCCTGGAATTCAGGACTGGAAGCTTGGGGCCTGACTGGGCTGCATAGTAAGTTCAAGGGCAATCTGAGATTCCCCCCCTTTGAGGGGGGGGGGTTAAAAAAATAAAGCCTAAGCAAAGCACAACAAAACAGGGCTTGTGAGATGGCTCAGCAGATAAAGGTACAAAGGGTACCTGTTGACAAGCCTGATGACCTAAATTCAATCCCCAGGACCTTTATACACACATGCACACTCAACAATAACAAATAAAATGTAATTTAAAAAAATTCAAAGAATGTTTCTCCCAAGGAATTTTTTCATCAAGAAAACTTACCAACCAAGTGTTTGGTTAGATAAGGGTAGGGTTAAGGCAATGCAAACTTTAGCTCTAAAGACAGAGCTAAAACATTCCTTATCCATGGCTTTCCACAAAGAAATGAAATCATATTCAGAGGACCCAGATGTACACAGTCCAAGGCAGTAGTGCTTGGCTGGGTGAAGCTCAATGGCTGACTACTGACTTCAAGAGTGAGGCCATGGGTTCACTAGAAGAGAGATCTGTAATACAGCAAAGTCCTGAGACTACATCAGTCAAGTCTGGGCAGCACAGATCTAAGGACTGTATTATTTCTGACACAGCACTGGGCAGGAGTACTCCACTCCATTGGTATACAGTTACAGACACAAGGGTTCCTAAAGTAATTCGAATAGGCCAAATGAGAAAAATCCCCACCTTTTAAGGACAGGAAGGAGATTTGGGACATAGGGATATACTTGCTTTTTATATGTTATCATTGTCTTCTTTTTCAGCGACAGGGTCTATGCTGCCCAGGTTGGCTTCAACCTTTCAAGCTTAAGTAACCTTCCCATCTCAGCCTTCCAGATAGCTCGTGTGACAAGCATGTGCCACTGTGTCAACTTACTATTTTTATACACAAACACTCAGTAAAGTAAGACTGTGTTGAGTCACATAAGAAACCATGTCTGAAGCCGGGCATTGGTGGTGCATGCCTTTGATCCCAGGGAGGCAGAGGCAGGTGGATCTCTGTGAGTTTGAGCCCAGCCTGGTCTATAGACCTAGTTCCAGGACAGGCTCCAAAGCAATACAGAGAAACCCTATCTAGAAAAACCAAAATAAAGAAAAGAAAAAAAGAAATAGAAAACTGGGAGGCAGAGGGAGATAAAGTCTCTGTGAGTTTGAGGCCAGCCTAAGTTCCAGGACACCCAAGGCTATAAGATAAGACACTGTTTCAACTTCCCACCTCGGCCCCCCAAAAGACAAAGAACAAACAAACAAACAAACAAACAAACAAAAAAAAAAAAAACCCAAAAAGCCTAGTAGACGATCTTAATAGACATTGAAGAGTTCAGTACTTGGTGAGTGGACAATTAGAAACAAAATCTAATCTTCTGGCCCTGGCTTTTCCACATACAAGACATGGTCAGGTACAGAGGAGGAAGGCAATGTACATGTGGGCAGACTCACATCTGCACAGGCAAGGTACTAACAACAAGAGATCATGAGATTAGCACTTCCTAGTCTGGTCAGATGATATAGAAGGGGATCCATAAAAATAACTCTCATTTATTGGGTTTAGACTCCCCCCACTGCCAAACAAAACCCAAACATGTTAAAGGAGATGTGGTAGAGTGCATACCTAATAAGTTCAAGGCCCTGGGTTATAGTCCCAGGAAAACACAAGTCCACACACCCATGCTAAAAACCAAGGAACAAAAATACACACCAAAGGAACATTTAAATTTCTTCTGCGTCCCAAGAGTAAGACTAGAGGATAGGTCGAGAGCAGACTGTAGAATGTCAGTCATGGCATCAGTGAAGGTGAAGCTTTAAGTCCATTTGTGAGCTCAAATTCATGAGAAACACTTACCCAGAATCTCCCAGGATGATGACCTTCAGCAACACTTTCTTCCTAGAGGTCATCCTTTAAGCTGTAGGAAGAAGGGGGAAATAGGTGAGCTGAGCAAACACTAAAAACACTGTCTACCCAGCCAGGAAGAGAGCCCCACCCAGCCTTTACCCAGATTGCCCCTGAGTCCTGATAAAGAGAAGAGCATCGATAGCAGAACCGTCAACTCTTGTGCTAGTCTAAACAGCAGGGCAAGGATGAAGACGTTGTCCTCTCTCAAATGCTGGATCCATTCTTGGCATCAGCAGTTGGGATTAATGCTCCAAAAAGTGTCAAAAGTTCACAAGTAAAGATTTGCTTCACTGCTTAAGCACTACTTTCTCAGCAAAGGAGCCTCTTTACTTACTTATTTTCATTTTGTTTTTTTCGATGAGTTTCTCTGTGTAGCTCTGACTGTCCTGGAACTCACTCCGTAGACCAGGATGGCCTCAAACTCAAGAGTTCTTTCTGCCTCTGCCTCCCAGGTGTTGGGATTAAAAGCCTGAGCCACCACACCTGGCTAGGAACCACTTTATTTAAAAGCAGCACTGATGCTAGCTAGCTTTATGTCAACTTGACACAAGCTAGAGTCATCAGAGAAGGGGGAATATCAATTGAGAAAATGTCTTCATAAGATCAGCTGTAGGCTGGGCTATAGGCCATTTTTTAAATTAGTGATTGATGTGGGAGAGCCCAGACCATTGTAGGTGGTGCAAACCCTAGGCTGGCGGTCCTGAGTTCCGTAAGAAAGCAGGCTGAGCAAGCCATAAATAGCAATCGTCTATGGCTTCTGCATCAGCTCCTGCCTCTAAGTATCCCATCTGGTTTGAGTTCCTGCCTTGACTTCCCTCAATGAACTTGGGATATATAGGCCAAATAAACCCTTTTCTCTCCAAGGTACTCTTGGCCATGGTACTTCATCACAGCAACTGTTATATAACTAAGATACACCACTGTTGTGGAATAAGATATTTGACTGTGTAAAGATGTGTTTCATTTGTTTGTCTATATAAAGATGTGTTGCTGTTTTACCTTGTGTGCCTAAGGCACCTGGTTAGTTTAATAAAAAACTGAATGCCAGGCAGTGGTGGCACATACCTTTGATTCCCGCACTTGGGAGGCAGAGGCAGGTAGTTCTCTATGAGTTCAACACCAGCCTGGTCTACAAGAGCTAGTTCCAGGACAGGCTCCAAAGCCACAGAAAGACATTGTCTCAAAATACGAAATAAAACAAAACAGACAAAAAAACAAAAACTAAACAAAAGGGGATCAGCCAGCCATGGTCCAGACAGACAGACACAAAGGAAGCAGGAAAGCAGGACGGACAGTGCATAGATGAAGTAAACAAGCCTTGGGGCAGCACATAGATTAATACAAAAGGGGTAATTTAAGTTTACAAAAAAAAAAAAAAAAAAAAAAGCTAATTAGAAAAAGTCTAAGCTAAGGCCAAGCATTCATAACTATTAATAAGCCTCTATGTCATGATTTGGGTGCTGGCACCACACTCCCTCCCCCAACTACTGTTTACTGCTTTTAAGCACTTATACAAATCTATACACATGCTACCTATATTTTCTCTTTTCTAACAGTTTTACTCTCTATGTGCCAGTGCCAAGTAAAGAATTAACAAACAAGAGGTTAGCAGATGAACAGTACTTAGCAGTGCAACTCTAGGAACAACATTTTCCCAAAACACCAGGTGGCCTTTGCTTCCCCTGACCATACAGTATGTATAACACTTAATTAACCTCACTAGCACTTTCAAACCTTGATTTATTAACAAAAACAGGCTCAGAGTCAGGGACTTACCAGAAAATGAATTGATTTCAAAACTACTTGTTGTTGAGTAGTGTATGTAAATTGGTAAACAGTGGTTGCTATTATTTTAATGTATGTCCCAAACACAGGTGACTTACAGAAAATAGACCAGCAGGCAAGTGAACACAACAGGAGATACTATAATGACTGGCCCATAGGGAAGTGGAATCCTATACCTTTCAAAGTGACTGTTTTCCATTATTTCTGGCTATAGGGACAGTGTGGAAATGGGAGTGGTATCCCATGAACTAATGGAAAGCTATATGCTTTGACAAAAATGGAGAACCCCTTGAAATGAAAGGCATCAGGGTAGCTGCCAGGATTGTGGGTCCACAGTGAGGTAGAAAACCATGGTAGGGAGGGTATGGAGTGAAAATGGTGATCTCATGACACCCAGAAAGCACGAAACCCCGTAACACTAGTTTTCCTCCTTGCCCTTTACTCCAAAACACACACAGCACCAAGGTATGGGATGCTATTATACACATTCAAAGACCTATACCTACATACACACACACACACACACACACACACACACACACACACACACACACAGAGTGCCAGGGGGTATGGAATGCTATCATACTCATTCAAAGACCTACTTAATTGTCTGGGGTCAGTGTGATGGCTCCGCAGGTACAGGGACTTGCCTCTAGGCCTAATGAACAGAGTTTAATCCCCAGTCCTACAGGTTGGAAAGAGAGATCCAACTCCTCAAAGTTGTCCCTGGACTTCCACATGTATGCTGGGACAGGCACACTCATTTTACAAACAATAAATGTAATAATGCCATCACAGATACACCCAAAGACAGCCCTTATAAATCTCTCAATCAAATATAGTAGGTAATCAAGATCAATCATCAGCCAAGCAGTGGTGGCACACACTTTTAATCCCAGCACTCGGGAGGCAGAGGCAGGCAGATCTCTGTGAGTTGGAGGCCAGCCTGGTCTATAGGAGTTGCAGGACAGTCAAGGCTATACAGAAAAATGCTGTCTCAAAAAAACAAATCAAAACAAAAGACCAACCATCAAAGAAAGTCTGGCTATTCTCACTACCCAAACCCCATGCTCATGGCTTGGTCTATGAAGACAGCACCTCTCAAGCTCAATTGTACTGGTCAGAAAACACCAGCCAGTGCTGGGTACAGGCTATGTAAGAGACCTGAATTCTCAGAGACTGTTTCCTTCAGCCCCGTCATACCTAATTTTTTCTTATACCTTACCTAAATTTTTCTCATACCATAAACCATTATATATGGAGCCATACCCACCCCCTTCCCCCAGAGACTAAACAAGGTTTCAGTCTCACATAAGGTCTAAGGATAATTTTTTGACAGAGATTACACTATGCCAATGGACAAGTTTTGAATTTAAAGAGCAGAGTTAAAGAGATAAAAAGAAGTTTTGCAAAGATTTCCTTTCTTTGGGGAGGGGACTTTAGACAGGGTCTCATCATATAACTCTGGCTGTCCTAGAACTCACTATGTAGACCAAGCTGGCCTCAAACTGACAAGAGACCCATGGCTTAACTCTGCTTCCTGACTGCTGGGATTAGAGGCATGTGCTTAATTTCTTAGTAGCCTCTCTGAGTATCAGAAAGGAAGAACTATATTCCGTCACTGCTCATGCATACTGACCCATCTGTTTCCTTCCCACGGTGTCTCTGCCCACACAGGCAGTGCCACAGAGTGCCTAACATGCCTACACTGCAGCAATAAAATGAGTCACCTTCTTCATCTGAAACTATGGAAACTACACAGGGATACTGCCCCAAAGTCACCAAATTACCACAACAGCAAACAGTGTCTCCACTGTGGAAGGAGGAACACTGTAAAGAATGTCTCTGGGGTTAAGGATGCTATTGTTAAGAGGACCTGTCTAGCCCATGCAAAGATCAAGTGTTTAATCCTCAGCACCAAAAAGAGAGGGAGAGAGGGAATGAAGGAGAGGGAAGAGAGAAGGAATATTTCTGAATTCTGTCTGTGAGGTAATTTTCCTCGGCAGGCAGCAAGAACTGGGGGAGGATTCAGGGATGGAGAGAGTTTTCCATTCACACTTAAACAGCTTTCACAAGTGGTCAGCAGGCAGCAGTGGGAATCAACAGTGGGAGTTCTTGCAAGAGTCCATTCAACATATGGTTTAGGCCACAAAGACATCAGAATCAATCTTGTCAGACAGAGCTCTCTTCCAGCTGCTCAGGCTCCCTGGGATGAAGGACACAAGTTGCTGTGCCCCAGGGGGCTCATGGCAAGCTTCAACACCCCATGTAACTTACTAACCAGGGTATAGTTTGCTTTTACCAACAAAGCTCAGGAGGCACAGATGACACCATCCTTTATTGGCTCCCAGCAAAGCACCGAGCATACACTATGTAAAAAGATGTCTAAGTTGAAAACTTGTTATGGTTTTGATTTAAAAAAGGAAAGAAAAGGCAGTTTCTAAGATCAGCTTGTGAACAAAGAAGGGAAAGAGAAAATATAAATATGAATCTGGACTTTCAATTCCAAAGGAGCTTAAGATGGAAGACTTCAATAGCAGCCAGCTAATTCCATCCACGGGTAAAGCACTGCTAAGGAGTTGTGCAGGAGCAAGTGGGCCTAGGATCCCTTGATAGACCACTATTAAGAAGCCAAGTGGAGCAGGGCATAGTGGCAAATGCCTTTAATCCCAGCACGAGAAGCAAAGGTGGACAAATCTCTGTGAATTAGAGGTCAGCCTGGTTCTAAAATATTACCAGCCAGGCAAGGAAGAAGAAAAGGGATGAGAGGGTGGCTTTGGCTGGGTCACTCATAGAAAATACTTAAATCATTTTGTGAGGAGAGCTTGGTAGGCAGTATTCACCAACTGGTCACACTCAGTTTGTTTGCCTCTCTCTGTGCAGCAGTGCTCTTGGCAATTTAGCTACTGACTCCAAATCCAGGCTCCAGATTCCTAGGGCAGAGGGCCAGTCTGTAGTTTCCTTCAGGTCAAACGGTGTCTTCAGTGACAATTCTAAGACGTTTACAAAGCCCAAGCTAGTCTTCAGCCTCCTTTCCTCCAGTGGCCTTTACTCTTCCTGTACTACCTGGGCAACTGAGATTCTATGTACAATCTGAGGCACTCTGCTAACTTGAGAGGGGAGTTGGAACAGCACAAAACTCAATAGTGTGCCTGAAAGACAGCCATGTTGCCACTCCTAATGGGAATAGTTACCAAATCACAGTCCTCTTAATGAATCTGTTGCTTCCACCTACATAATTTTGTGTGGTTTTCACTTGTTTTTGAGATGTCAAAATGTATTAAGACTTGAAATATACAGTATAATGCTCTTGCCTAATTTGTATGCTCTAGAAATTTTATAGCAGTCCTCTTGGTTAAGTAGTTGCTGATCTGTAGTTTAACTTAGAATTACCATCTCTGAAGAAATTCAAAAGTAAATTTCAAAAGGAACCTGCAAAAGAAACCTGAATGAGTATAGGAGGAAATGACAGACAAAACATCTAAGATGAGAACAATAAAGAGTCGCTCAAATGTCTTTCTTTTTCCTTGAATTTATTCATGTATACAAATGGTTTGCTCACATGAATGCCTATGTACAAAATGTGTACAAGATGCCTGTAGAAGTCAGGAGAAGCTGTTGGACCCCCTGGAACTGAAGACATAGACACTTGTGAGCCATCGTGTGCATGCTGGGAATCAAACTTAGGTCTCTGCAAAAGCATCAAGTACTCTTAACCTCTAAGCCACTTCTCCACTCCCATGTCTTACATTTTTAGTTGTCTCTCTCCTGTGGTTCCTGTGTATGAGTGTTTTGTCTACATGTGTATATGTGTATCATGTGGAAGCTCTAACAAATGATTTCTCAATTAAGCTACTAACAGAACTCTTCAGCCTCAGGACCACCCATCAATCAGTGCATAATAATCTTACTACTCACTGCCCCGGAGCAGGTTTGCTCTTCTGAGAATATTGATGCTCTGAACGCCATGCCACCCCACCTTTTATTGTATTAGATTCAAGACCACATGTCCTGCTGGGAAAGATGGGCAGGAGAAAGGCAAATACTATCCTAAAATAATTCATTCTTTCATGCTAACTTTCCAAAGCTTGGTAAATACTGTGTACAGTCCTGCCCAGAACCTTCTTTCTTTAGACACCCATTTTTAGGTGGCTGCCCTACTCTTATTCAAATGAAAATCTTAAACCTATTAGTCATCATGAAAAAAGGCTGGGTGATAAGTCTGGACAATAAAATAAAATAAAATGTGTAAAACAGCAAGGTAATAGTAATAAGTGTTCATTGTGCCCTCCCTTAAAAGTAGAACCAATTTTATTTTTTAAGATGCTAGTGCTCAAATATGCTAACAGGATCTCATGCACGCTAAGAGATTGTTCCACAAGTGATTAAAATCCCTCAGTTGGAAATACTATACTTCTTTTTGCTCAGTGGCCCATGATTCTTAAAGGGCTGACAGAAGAAAGCAAAAATCTACAAGATTACAGAGACCTAAAAACTGTCAACTCCCCTCCCAATTCAATAAATTCTGCCATGATGGACAACAGAGGGAATCTGGCATGCATTTACTAGACAAGAGAGCTAAGTTTTAGAAGGCCTTTGCCAGTCTTAGTGCCCTTAAACACTACTATTCCTTTGTGTTGACCTAAGGAACTTGTGTGGTGCTATCAGTGGTGACTGATGGCACACAGTCTGTAAGGTAACTGAAAGGGAGCAGGAAGGCAGAAAGAAGCTTCCCAAGTCCTGTGGTAACCTATGTAAAATTAAGTTTATATTCCCTTCCTGGAAGAATTGTATATTGTATTTTTTGTCATATTGTGTAAAATCTTTCCATTTATGATGTTTTATGCACATTATCCTTACCATATTCTATGTATGTTTACTTTTACTTATGTTCAAGACATTTTGTATACTGATACAATTTAGGATATTTTTATCATGCTGCACTTTATAGTTCTACCTCTTGTCTAGACATTTCTACTGTACCACTGTTTTAGGGACATACATGTGTGTGTATACATAGTTATATTGCTTAGGCATTCCTCCCTGTTTTACTCAAGGAAGTTTCAATCAGTTTTCTTAGCTAAGTTCCTGAGTATTACAGATTCTTCACCCATGTTTCCTATACCTATGAGATTAGTCAGACATAGATGCTTAATCTTCAAACACTTCATAAACCTGCAGAACATGGCATTTAAATGTTTTAATATTAGTACTCCATTGACATGAGACACTGTTGCTCCTGATAGCACTGTGCACTTTCCCGAAAATATGTTGGATACTGTTGTTGCTCCTGCTGGAGTTCATTCTTGTCTCAGCTAATGGCCTGCTGGGCAAAGAATTGCCCCCCCCACCACTGATTTGGACATGCAGTCCTATGTGCTTTCAGGAGACAAATATAGAAGACTGCTGAACTTTGCCAAGTCAGGGTAAGACAGCCTATCTACCTTCCTGCTTTTGTTGTGGTCTGCTTAGTACTCTTGGCCTTAGCCAAAACTGGCTGTACCAACGTTGCTGTGAGACCTTGGGTGACTATCCAGGAAGCTTGCTGTTTCTGTCCTCGCTGCACCTTTTGGAAGTTGCCCATCCACACTTCCTGTCTACCCTAGTATTGTTATTTTTCTTCTCAGGTCTTGATGAGGTTGAAGATTAAACTATCACAACTATTATTCTCTCTTCCTAGTTAGATATATTAGGTACTAGATTTAAGCTTTCCAGCTTAGGACAACTCTATTGTAAACTCTATTATGCCTTCACCCTAGGACTAGATATGTAGGCTGTTTTGTTCTCGGTTTTCCTTTTCTTAGAGCACACTTGTTATTCACTGTTTTGTATATAGTTTTGTATCAAGCTTAAATCTTTTCTTTAGACTAAAAGGAGAATTGTAGTGAGACATTCAGTTTGTCTGCTTCTGTGGCACTGACCATGCCCATTGGGAGGTGGAGCCAGGGATGGAAGTGACCTGTAGAACTAGGTCTCAGGAGGAGCCTGGGAGCATGCTCTTACTGGCGGGATGCGGAGATGAGAGCATCCTGTGGAACTTGCTGGTGTTTATCGGTCTAGGCTGTAAGTTATTTCTCCCTGAATAAACATCTATTCAGCCTATTTGTTTATCCTGATCCTTATTAAACCACGATACAGGGCCATTTCAATTCCAGCCTTGAGGACAGTCACAGCAGCAGCGGGTGGAGGGGGGGAGGTGAGGAGGGGAGCATGACAGGTTTAAATCCCACCTACTTTAACACATTTCACTGCATGAACTCAAACACATCTCTGCTTTCATGTGAAAAATAAAAATCCTAAGTAAGGGAATGCAGAGAATACTGATAGTATGTCACTTGACATAAGAAATATATCTAAAGCTGGGTGTTGGTGGTGCACGCTTTTAGTTCCAGCACTCGGGAGGCAGAGGCAGGCAGATCTCTGTGAGTTGGAGGCCAGCCTGGTCTACAGAGCTAGTTCCAGGACAGGCTCCAATTTGGATAAAATAAGTGTTATTCTATCCTCTGAATCCCACTACTGTGGTTTCCCATTCCAGCTTTATGGTTTTTGTTCTATCCACGTGTACATTCACTACATGTGCCTGCTGCTGATTGGCATCTTTATCCTAACATGTATTACACACTCATCTGTGTAATTCCCATTGTTTCAACACGCTTTTAACAAACAAACACTTCAGTGGAAACTCATGGTCAGTACATGGTTCTTGTACAGCAAAGAAAATAAGCTAGAAAGAGCTTTATGAACCTAACTAGCTAAAACCAACAAGAGAAAACAAAAGCAGTACTGAAATCATGGGTCCTTGTCTCCAAGTGATTCACTCCCACAGACCAATCTGAATTCTTGTTACATGCTCCTGACTCCTTGAAGATAAGTTTAACTACTGCTCACATGGTCCTATCCTCTAACTTTCTTCCTCTAGACACAGCTGATAGGACTTCTGCTGTGGAATAATCCTCTTGTACACTGTAGAAATTTGTCACTTGAACTGGTTTAATACATAAAACACTAATTGGCTGGGAGCCAGGAAGAACATAAGTGAGATGATCAAACTCAGGATTCTGGGATGAAGAAGGGCAGAGTCAGAGGAGTCACTCACAAACACAGAGAGCAAGAAGGGCATGCTGTACTGAGAAAAGGTATCAAGCCACTTGGCAAAGCACAGATAAGAAATATAATTTAAGTATAAGAGTTAGCCAGTAACAAGCCTGAGCTATTGGCCAAGCACTTATAATTAATATAAGCCTCTGTGTGGTTATTTGGGAAGTGGTTTGCAGGACAGAAGTTTCCACCTACAGACTTCCAGATGCCCAATCCCATGCCCCAATTATAAATTCTGGATAAGTAGTGAATGACCATGATCTACCAGTAGTAAACACCTAGTTCAGTTGAGATGAACCTAGTTCACGCCAATCCTGACATGGATCAAAGGGTGCCACCTGAGTTTCCTATCACATGGTAAGTACAGTACTGAGCTCTATGGTTTCTACAAAGTCAAACTAGAAACCTCAATAGCCAAATTCTGGGGTTAGTGCACAGCTACTTGCTGAACCAGGAAATCTAAGCAATTCCTTAAGTAAACAGGCCAGTTATAAAACAATATCTGGAGAAATGGTTCAGTGAGTAAGGGCACTTGTGCAAGCATGAAAACCCGAGTTCACATAAAATTCTAGGAGTGGCCAATGCATGTCCCTATAAACTCAATGCTGTGAGGAACATCAGCCTAGCTCCAGGAGAGACCCTGTGTCATATATGTAAGGTAGAGAGTGATAGAGCAAGACATCTAATGTCCTCCTCTGGCCTCTGCCTGTGTGTGTACTTAGACATCCACACATTCCCCTACCCCCACCACACATTATTTTAATTTCTCCACCAGTTTAACTCTCCACCAGTTTAAGATCCACAACACCCCACCATCTCTTGTACAGCTTTTAATGAACTGAAACCACCTCCTACTCTTTTACTGCTTCTTTTGTGAGGCAGCTTGGTACCATGATCACCCTGATTCAACAAAAAACATGCTTCAAGAGACAAGTCTTTCCAGAATCAAGAGGAATACTCTTGGTTCTTCCAACTCTTCATGAAAGGTAGTCTAGGTTCCTAATGTCAAGATGCCCATCTTCAATCACACACAAATAGCATGTCTCTTTAGAATTGTGTACACCTACCTACTTCTATATGCAGGTACTGTTCACTATCAGAACAGACTGCTAGACATGGTGGCCCACACCTTTAATTCCAGCACCAAGGAGGCAGGGGCAGGTGGATCTCTGTGAGTTTGAGGACAGTCTGCTCCACACAGTGAATTTCAAGTCAGCCAGGGCTACACAATGACTCTTCCTCAAAAAGCAAACAAACAAAAAAACAGGCGGATGGTATAAGAATATTACCTGAAGACAAAGCATGAATGAGAACTCTACAGCTCCTCTAAAACCTTCCTCCGCTTTCAAGTTCTGAACTAAACAAGTCATGAATATGATTAGCCTTAATAGTCACAGCAACAATTACAATGACACTTTGTTAGCCTTCATTATGCTATCAGCTTCCATTAGTCTTGACCATGCATTCCCCAAAATGTTTTAATCAATATCTGGTGGCCTTAGTTAGATCTAATAGGCACAGTAAACACATTAATACATCTATGGACATCTTCACTGGGTACTGGGGAATATTGCTAGGTGGTAGAGTGCTGGACCTGGGGAGGCACTGTGGGGAAATGTCTATAGACCCAAGCTGGGGGGAAAAATAAATGGAAAAAGCTTGAGGACCACTAGTTAAGATCTGAAACTACAATATAGTCATTACTAGCCATGGCTGGCTGTATATAATAAAATCAATTCAATAAATTAAATCCTTCTCTTCAGCAGCACTAGTCCATTTTAAGTGCTTAATAATCACTAGGAATTAAATGCTGATATGGACACTTCCACCATGCCAGAAATTTCTATTGCTCAGTGTGGATCTAAATATTTGAGGGCATTTTAATAAGATTAATATATAGCAATATATAGCCTATCACCTTAAATCTCAACCTATAATCACTTGTTTCATTACCTGGTATTTAACCCATTTCTCCTGTCCTGAAGGCAAAGCATAGATCTTGTTTTTTCAATGGCAAACATTGGATAAAATCTGATATGTGAATTCTTCATAAGAATAGTAGACTGCACATTTCAAAATATGTTTTGTATTTTTACTTTATGTGTATCAATGTTTTGTCTGAATATATGTTTATGTTGGAGCCCCTGGAACTGGAGTCACAGACAGTTGTGAGCTGTCATGTGGGTGCTGGGAACTGAACCAGGGTCCTCTGGAAGAGCAACCAGTGTTCTGACCAGCTGAGAAAGCTCTCCAGCCCTTCAGAATATTTGTGACCATTGTCTTAGCAGACTACAGGTACCCAAATCCTATCTGAAAGTCTCTGGAATCCACTGAGACTAAGCTTCAGTTAACGATCCTAACAATTAAGAATAACACCATAGCAAAGGGAAATGCACCCACAGCACCAGAGGGATAACCACCTGGCAACACCACATGCCAGACTAAAGCTTCAATGCTTTACAACCTGTACAAGCAGTTTCACCCTGCTTAGGTAAAGGTCTCCATGGTCTGCACAGAAAAGAAAATGGCTTCTTAAGGGATTTTATGCCACTTTATAAGGCAATCACATGGATCACACATAGTTTATTATCAAGTACAAAAATCAGGATGTGAAACTATTAATAGAAACAATAGAAAGAATGAGAAAATATAGATATGTAAACCATAAGGAAGAGGCAAAACATTAGCAAAAAACTCATAGGATGAGAACAACCAATAGGCTGGAAAAATGGCTCATCAGTTAAGAGCACTGCTCTTCCAGAGGACCCAGGTTCAATTCCCAGCACTCACGTCAGGTAGTTCACAACCCCCTAGAATTACTGTCCAGGAGGATCTGACATCATTTGCCTCTGTTAATACCTGCACTCACTTGTGCACGCAGGGACACATACACATTTAGAAACAATAATATTTTTGCAAAGTGAGCAAAGAATCTTAACACAGCTGAAGTTCTAAAATAGCAAGTATAGCCAGTGGGGTGATTCAGGAAATGTGTTTGCTGTGCAAGCCCAGGGATCTGTGTTCCAGTCCTAGAATCCAAAGTAGTGTAGCAGTATCCTGCTAGCCTGGCACTGGAGTAATAGCAATTAGCCCTAACTCCCTGCTGGGTGGCATCTGGCCTAGCTCCAGAAAGGTAGCCCCTAGCCTAATCCATCCTTTTTGACTGGATACCTTTCTCCCTATGTGAACTTTGTTTGGGACTTTCCCAGGTTATAAAGGCCTATGCATAACTTGGTTCAGAAAACTGTGGTATCTAATAAATCAAGACTTTGCACTTGGCATTGTCCCTCTGGAAGCCTCATTCAAGTTGTTCTGAGCATATTGTAATCAACTGGCCAAAGTGTAAACATAGACAACTAAAATTCGGTTGACTGAGGATGGGCTCCCCTGAAGCTGCAAAAAGGGGCTAAAATCATTCCTTTTTTTTTCTTCTTCCTCTTCTTCTTCTTGACAAGATTTCTCTGTATCTTTTCGTGCATTTCCTAGAACTCCCTCTGTAGACAAGGCTAGCCTCAAACTCACAGAGGTCTGCTTGCCTCTACCTACTGAGTGCTGCGAATTAAAGGCATGTGCCACAACTGCCCACTTATTCTTAAAGTGTCTCCAAGTCTTCTTTAGACAGACCAGAGTGAACACACATCTATGACAAAGTTAACCTCTGATCTCCACATACATGGACACAGGCAGGCAGGCAGGAGGGAGGGAGGGAGGCATACTTTCCAAAGTAAAATAAACAGCTGCAATCAAAACACCCTCCACATAAAACTAGGGCTGTAGGTGAGTCGAATACCACCTTAATTGAGGACTAAGAAAAAGCCTCCAAAAACAAGGTATCTACTGGGGCTGGCAGCTCTTGCAGAGGACCTGGGTTTAATTCTCAGCACCCACACAGTAGCTCACAATTGTCTGTAACTCTTGCTCCAGAGGATCTGATACATTCTTCTGACCTCCACAGGGACCAGAAACACATGTGGCAAACACACATACATGCAAGCAAATATCCATACAACAAAAATAAAAATATAACTTTTAAAAGAAGATATCAACATGCTGAACCCTCAGCTGGATAGAAGTGGCATTCCAAGCAAAGTACTATATGACGAAGGAGCTCAAGGCCACCACTCGTCCAGTTTGTTTTTAACTGGGCTGAATTTTTGAGGTTGACTACTATACTGTGAAGCACTTGGGAGGCAAAGGCAGAGAGGGGTAGATCTCTTTGAGTTATAGGCCAGCCTGGGTGCCACAGTGAAAAGGTCTCAAAACAAACAAACAAAAAGCACAGCACTGGGGAAACAGAATAGTGCGGTACAGTTTTTTTTTTTTTTTTTTTTTTTTTTTTTTTTTTTTTAAATAAATCTGTCCTGTTAAGAAAGTGAGCCAACCTTTTGGCTGGAATACGGAAAGGATCTATGTAAGGACACTCCAGACAAAACTGACCTGAGGGGAAAAAAAAAGATTCTATGAATGCTGAGTACAAAGGCTCTCCAAAAATCAAGAGAAAATGACATAGAGTTTCCTCCTCCCTGATATAGAATATTATTTTAACTAGGCAAAGATGTGCTACATTTGTTTATGCTGTGGAATAGTACTTTAACTATGTAAGGGTGTTTATATTGCATTTGTTTTACCTTGCCTGCCTAAGGCACTTGATTTGATCTAACAAAGAGCTGAACACCCAATAGCTAAGCAGAGAAAGGATAGACCGGGCTGGCAAGGAGAGAGAACAGATAGGAGGAGAAATTTAGGGAGAAAGAAGTAAGAGAAGGAGAGAAGAGGAGAAAGAGGGGAATACTCCCAGGGCAAGATGACAGGCAACCACCAGCCAGCTAGACAAAATAATGAAAGTAAGATATACTGGCCGGCATTGGTGGCACACGACTTTAGTCCCAGCACTCAAGGGAGGTAAAGGCAAGTGGGTCTCTCTGAGTTTAAGACCAGACTCATCTACAGAGCTAGTTCCAGGACAGGCTCCAAAGCAATACTAAGAAAACCCTGTCTCGAAACAAACAAACAAACAAAAAATAAAAGATATATGGGGGGGCACCCTGAGGCAAAAGGTAGCTAAACTGGTTAATTTAAGTTAAAAACAACTAGCCAGAAACAAGCCTAAGACAGGCTGAGCATTCCTAATAAGACAACTTCATGTCATGATTTGGAAGCAGGTTGGTGGCCCCCAAATGAAAAAAGCCTGGTACACCCCCCACATGTTTTACAGTCTAAAAATGCTTCCTTCCAAGACCACCTACCAAGATTAGCTAAATCTGTGTCTTCATCCAAAAGTATAAATACTTTCTAGGCTGTTGCTGACATAGTTCCATCAGAGTGCATGGCTCACCCCCACCCGATGCCAGCTTTTGTGTGTGTGTGTGTGTGTGTGTGTGTGTGTGTGTGTGTCCTTTCTTCATTCCCTCACCCCAAGTCACATTAATCCCAAAGCCATGTAGAATAAGGCAGGGAACCTGAGGCAGGAAAAGCTTAAATTCAAAGTTAACCAGTTACTCAAAAATAAATAAAAATAAAACTGTACTCCACTAGGGAGTGGGCTACATAACATAGGTAAGCACTTGCCAAGCAAGCATGAGGACTGGAGTTTGGGACCCCAACACTCAAATAATAGCTAGGCAGACAGGCAGGAAACAGAGAAAAGAGATCCCTGAATCAGCAAGCTCTAGATTTATAAATAGAAATGCACCTCTAAATATAGGAGGTGGAGAATAGAAGACACCGAACATGAGCCTCTGGCCTACAGCAGCACACCCATTCTCACACAAAAAAAATGCACATATGTACACACACACACACACACACACACACCATATACAGGCAAAAAATGTACCTTCAACAGCACAAAAAAGCAAAAATATAAAAATGGCATATTATACTCCACATACATTGTATCACAAGAAGAATTAATTGAAAAATGTCAGTTACATGTTTGTTACTATGTTGTTGCTAATACTAGCAGATACTAAGCCTAGGAGAAAAAGAAAGAAAGAAAGAAAGTAAAAATCTGGACTTGTGCCAGACAGTGCTATCGCTGGCATAGCTTTGTTTAGGGGAAGTGTCACTGTGTTTAGGGGAAGTAGGGCTGGTCTGGAAGTTGTCATCTGCCTGCTTCAGGGTCCAGAGTGCCGGGATTTCAGGTGTGGTTTCCTGTGTTGCCTGACTTGCTCTGATGTAAAATTTGAAATCAGGAACTATGACCTCACCACAACCTAGTTCTGAGTAGTCAAGACAATCTGGACATTCAGAACTCCATAAATTCCCACATAAATGTTAGATAGGTTCTAATTTTACTTTTTCTTTCTTTTCTTTTTTTTGTTGTTGTTTGTTTTTGACAGGGTTTCTCTTTGTTAGTCCTGGACATTCTGGAATTCAGAGATCTGCTTGTCTCTATGTCTGAGTGCTGGAATTAAAGGTATGAACCATCACAGCCCAACATTCTTTCCTTTTTGAAACAATCTATGTTGTAATCCCAGACTGGTCTTGAATTCTAGATCCCCCTGCCTCTGCCTGCTGAATGCTAAGGTTACAGGTGTATGCCCCAATACCCAGGAAAGGTAGATATTTAAAATTGAGGACTGCAATGAATCTGCTACTTTGGATAGCACTGTAATTCCCTAAAACAGTACATTTTCTAATCAATCAACACAAGCTATCTTTCTTTTCATTCATTTGGCCTTCATTCCTTCTCTTTTTGCAATGCTAAGAATGGATTTCATATCCTCTTCCAATGAGTTACATTCTAGTTGCAGTGGTTAATCTTATCAATTTATTAAGATCTAGAATCACCATAGAGCTGGACCTTTAATTTGAGCTCTTGGCAGCAGAGGCAGATGTGTCTCTCTGAGTTCCAGGCCAGCTTGGTCTACATATTGAGTTCCAGGCCAGTCAGGGCTACACTATGAAGTTGTTTAAAAACAAACACAAACAAAACAACAAACCAACAGAGCAAGGAACAGAGGAAGTCAAACCTTTGTTAATTCAAGGCCAGTCCTGTGTACATAGCAAGTCCCAAGCTAGCCAGGGCTACATACTAAGACACTACCAAAAAATGAAAACAGTTTAGAAGCACCATGGAAGCATATCTCTGGATGAGGTCTATGAGACTGTTTGCTGAGAATTCTATTGTTGTTTTGTTTTTGTTTTTAGGCAGGCTCTGGAATTGTCTATGTTCCTGGATGTCCTGGAACTCTCTTTGTAGTGAGATTAAAAGCCTGAGTCACCCTCCAATACTCCAGTTCCTGGTGATCTAATGTGCCCTTCTGACCTCCTCAGGCATCAGGCACACACACAGTACACATATATACATATAGTAAATACATTAATCTTTAAAGATGGGGGAGAGAGAGAGAGAGAGCGAGAGAGAGAGAGAGAGAGAGAGAGAGAGAGATGCATCACACTACGTAATCCAGACTAGTTAGCCCACAAGCCTGTGGGCAATTTGTTTCCCTTCTTACCGTAGTAGTGATGGGATTAAAGATGCACACCACTGCATTTGGCTTTTTATATAGGTTCTAATGATTGATTTGGGTCATCGGACTTGTGGTTTGAGTAAGAATGACCTCCATAGGCTCATATAGTTGGATGCTTATCACCAGGGAATGGAACTCTGATAGGATTAAAATATTTAGGAGGTATACTTTGCAGTTTCAAAAGCCCCCAGGCCCAGTCTGTCCTACAGTCTGGGTATCTCTGCCTGCCTTACCCACTCTCTTCCACCTGTGGATCAGCATGTAGTTATCAACTACTACTCCAGCGCCAAGCCTACAAGCTCCCTGCCAGGATGACAGTGGACTAAGCCACTGAAACAGTAAGCAGCCCCCAGTAAAATGTTTTCTCTTGTAAGAACTGTTGTGGTCGTGGAATTGTTTTAACTTCCTTTCGAGATTATTAGTAAGCCAGGCTGGAATCTAAGGAATTTAATAACAAGAAAGCTTACATCTGATAAAGTAACTCAGCAAAACTGTAGAAACTAAATTTACAAGTGAAATCACAGTTCTATACACTAATAATCTCAAAAGGAAGTTAATAGAACAATTTGTTTGTAAAAGTATGGAAAATAAACAAAACCACAAATTATTGATGAAAGAAATTAGAGTGTCAAGGAGATAGCAAAATGATTAAAAGTGTCTTAGTCATTGTCCCACTGCTGTGAAAAGACAACATGACCATGAGAAGGGTTGGTAAGTTTACTTCAGTGGGATTCACCTATTAAGTTACCAGGTCCAGGGCTTTCCACTGTAAGAGTCTAGAGACAACTGATTCAATTTCTTTACTGGCTGAGTCTATGCAGATTTTCTATTTCTTTGTAATTCAGCCTCAGGTTTGGTATTTCTAGGAATGTGTCCAGTCATCTAGGTTATCTGAGTAACAGATATACACTTGTTCACAGGACTCCCTTATAAATTCTTTGATTTCTGCAGTTAGTAGTGTATCCTCAAAGTAGAATCGCCCCATGATGAATTACCAAAGAAAGTTCCACATCATGGTCACCAGGATCCTGCCATCTGTTGGACAGACTCTGCAGAGCTATAAGTGCAGATACTGTTCAAAATGGACAAGTTTACATTCATTTTCTTAGTGGTAGCTAGCTATCCACATGGGGTCTCTGAACTCTGCCATTAACACAAGTTAGATCAACACGTCTTCCTTCCCTGGATATATTTGCTCAGTCAAGAAAATCCAGGTGGGGGAAAATACCTATTTAGATGCATTATTACCAAAAACGCTATTTAGTGCTTGTGAGCAAGAGCATGCCCACACGCACACACACTTATATGCACATATATTACTTCGGTAAGTACCCTCATCTGTGTTATTACCCTATAAAGCCATCATTCTGCCCATAACTGTATACAGCTCAATACTGTATGTTGTGAAATATTTAACTAGGCAAAGATGTGTTAATTTGCTTATGCCGTATTTGTTTAATTATGTAAAGATGTGTTGCTGTTTCACCTTGCCTTCCTAAGGTACCTGATTGGGCTAAAAAAAAAAAAAAAAAAAAAAAAAAAAAGCTGAACAGCCAATAGTGAGGCAAAGGAGGGGTAGGTGGAGCTGGCAGGCAGAGAAAATAAGTAGGAGAACGCTAGAGATAATGAGAGAGGAAAGAATGAGGGAGAAAGGAAAGGAGACATCCAGAGGCCGCCGGGCAGACATGGAGTAGGACACACAGAATGAAAGAAAAGTAAAAAGACCCAAGGCAAAATGCAGATGAAGAGAAACAGGTTAACTTAAGTTTTAAGAGCTAGCGGGACAAGCATAAGGCTAAGCATTTATAACTAATAAGTCTCCGTGTTATGATTTGGGGACTGACAGTCAAAGAATGCCCGCTACAACATTGTTTCTTTTTGTTTTTTGAGACAGTCCTCTCTACATAGTCTTGGCTGCCCTCAAACTTAGAGTGTCACCTGCCTCTGCCTCCAGAGTGTTAGGATTAAAGGCTTGGGCCACTACACCTGGCTCAACATTATTCCTTAATAGAATCTCAGCTGAAGTGGGACAAAGACTTTACTTTCAAGATCCCTTCCCCACCCCGCCCAGGGTTTTTCTGTGTAGCTTTGTAGACCAGGCTGGCCTCTGCCTCCAGAGTGCTGGGATTAAAGGCATGGGATGCCACCACCTGGATTTCCTTTCGTGTTACAGCAACTCATGCCTACCAGCACCCACAAAGTTGAGGCAGGAGAACTGCTGCAAGTTGGAGGTCAACCTTGGATATAAATTAAAGTGAGTGCCAGGCCAGGTTACCTTAAGTCAGTGCTTAAGAGCACTGACTGCTTTTCCAAAGTACCCAGGTTCAATCCCAGCACCACTATGGCAGCTAAAAACCAGAGAATCCAATCTACTCTTCTGGCCTTTGCAGGGTGTGTGTTGTGTTTGTGTGTTCCAGGTGTGTGTGTGTGTGTTTTTCAGGACTACAAAGGGTGTGTGTGTGTGTGTGTGTGTGTTTCAGGACTACAAAAAGATCCTGTATCACAAAACAGTAACTAACAACAAAAAAAAATATTGTTCACAAAGGTGGAGCTGAGGTTTCCGCTCAGTAGTGGTAGATGCTGGTCAGAGCTATGGGTTCAGCAGCCCCCCAAAAAATTTGTTTTAACTTTTAGCATAGTATATCATTATCTTCATATTATCCTCTTGTTGATGGCCCCTCACATTCTTAAATTCTTTAGTGCAGAAAAAACAACTCCCTCCACAGGCCCTTCTTTAGCACAGTACTCAGCATGATACATCCTGAGACTGCCTGTATGCTGACTACACTTTCACTTCCCCTAAAACCCAAGGATAGAACTCAGTGTTCTCTACAGCACCAATTCACTTCTCGGTTTCTGACCAGCACTGCTTTAACAGGTGAAGTTAATAATTAACTATACAGACCATCTGCCCATCATATACACTCACTCATTCTAAACTACACACACTAATAAGAGTAAGTGGATCTTTCTAACCCTGTTTGCTTTAAAACCCTACTTGGCTGGGGGGGGGGGGGGTTGGAGGGGAAATGACCAGAAGGCTCCATCCTTCACAGAAACAACAAGCAGATTGTGGACCCTTTACAACTTCAGACAACCTCATGAGTTCATAGAAAAAATTGGCAGGAGCAGCTGGGTAGGTGCAGACAGACTTCACATGACATACACAGATGATTAACTCAGCCTCCAAAGGATAGCAATGAAAAATGGGAGGACTTGACTGACCCAGGTCTTCCTGTTTAGAAGACCATCATTTTCCTCAATTTAGATGGCTAACATTCCTTTTAAAGTTCTGAAAAGAAAAACTGGCCCAGTGGTCAACTCTGTAAGGACTAATTAACTATATCTTGATCTGTCAAAACAAGAGGTGGCTCAGCAATTAAGGGCACTGACTGCTTTTCCAAAGGACCTGAGTTTGAATCCCAGCATCCGCATCTAGTTCACAGTCATCAGACACCTGCTTCAGGTCTCCTTGAGGAACCAGGCACAGAATTAACTGCACAGACATACAAACACATAAAAAAACCAACATTTTAAAGTTAATAAAACAGAAAATGCACCACTAATAACTCCCCAAAGAAACAGTATTAACAGTAAATAATCTACAATGTAGATTATGAAGTAACTTGTACTTGTGAAATTCTTTTGTTGTTGCTGCTCAATAGTGGAAGTGCTGTGCTCCCATGTGGGTGTGTGAATAGGTGTGTAAGCCAGAGGTTGACACGAGGTGTCTTCCTCTATTGCTCTCCAACTTGCATTTTAAAACAGTCTATCACTAATCCTATGACTCACCATTTCAGCAACAATGGATGGCCAGCAAGTCCCTGGGATCCACCTAACTTTGTCTCCCCAACCTCATACCTCCCACCAGAACCAGAGTCACAGGAGTGTGCTACCATATCCAGCTTTTTTTAAGGTACTAAGGATACAAAATCAGGTCCTCAAGCTTGCAGCCGGCACTTTACAGACAGAGCTACCTCCCCAAGACTGTTTACAAATAGAGCAGGAAAGACCAGAGAAGACAGCAGGAAATACTTAGGGGTTTCATGAACATAATTTAAATCTAACATTTGCTTCCTCAAGGAGTACTCCATTACTACTGCCCCAGCAAACCCAGGACTCTAGGGATCAAAAACAGGTCTTTGCCGGGTGTTGGTGGCTGGAGCCTTTAGTCCCAGCACTCGGGAGGCAGAGGCAGGTGGATCTCTGTGAGTTCGAGGCCAACCTGGTCTACAGAGATAGTTCCAGGACAGGCTCCAAAGCAATACTGAGAAACCCTATGGCAAAAAAAAAAAAAAAAAAAGAAACACCAAAAACAGGTCTTCTACTACTGTACATCTGTAAAAACAGACAACTACACAGCATTTGTCCCAGATACACTAACAGAGAAAGTATTTAGCTTCTTCATTCTTTGAGGGCACCTTAGGAAAAGCTTACTCTCAATATCTAGTGACCGAGTCTGCTAGTCAAACTGATCAAAGGAGAAACTTCTTTAAGGACAGAAAACTGCCTGACTTACCAAAACATAGCACAATGCAGAGGGAAACTACCCAAAGACAGAGGGGGGAAAAAAAAAAAACAGCATGTAGGAGGGGAGGGCAGGGGAGGGGAGTTAGCATGTGTAGGTAGGGAATTCATGTGATAAAGTATCTTGTGAATAAGGAACAGACAATATAGTTAAGCATTAAACAGGCATCTATCTGGTAAAAGAACCCTGCCCCCCCCAACAACATAAAAAACAACAATAACAAAAAAAAAAAAAAAAATCACACATGGGCCAAGGGATAAATGAACAGCTGTTTTTGTCCTGTACAAAAATGATGACATAACCCAGAGAAGAAAACAAAGTGGCAGATCTAACACAGAAAAGTTTGTTTCTACAAAAACACATCACCCGCCAAATTTCATCAAGAAAACAAGCCAAGAAAAAGAATCAAAACTCTATTATCTGAGCCATTTATAGATGGAGAAAAGGAGCTTTGGCACAGAAGAGCCAAGTTCACAGAGCACTAATGTAGTTTTAAAACTAATAGTTACTTTTCCAACTGCTATGATAAAATGTCATGATCAAGACAACTAACACAAGGAAGGGTTTGTTTGGGATAAAAGCCCATCTCCATGAAGGCAGGGAAGCTTGGTGTCAGGCTGGCATGGCAACTGGAACAGCAAACAAAGCTCACAAGCAAGAAACAGAGCATGAACTCAAAATGGCAGAGGTCTTTAGCTTTCAAAACCAGACCCTACTGACCCTTTTCCTCCAGCAAGGCCACACCTCTAAGTCTCCCCAAACAGCATCAATCAGGAGCACCCATTGAAATGCCTGACACCTTGGGGGACATCGCATTCAAACTACTACACTTAACCTATCAAAACTTAAAGATTAAACAAAGTATCATTTAACATTTTACCCATTGGTTAAGTGGACAAAATTCAGAAAATTGACAGTTGACACTATGTAAGCACAACCTTTCATTGCCCCTTGGCAATGAAAATGAAATTTTAAGTTGTGTGTAACCACTGTATCTTAAGGAAATGATTGATAGGTGGCAAAAGGTGAAGACGGAATTCTTTTAATTTATTTATATGTATGGGTGTTTTGTCCGCATGGATGCCTGCACACCACATGCGTGCCTGGTGTCTGCAGAGGCCAGAAGAGGACATCAGATACTTGGAACTAGAGTTACAGGCCATGGTGAATGACCATATGGGTGCTGAGAATTAAACCTGGGACCTCTAAAAAATCCTCCAGTAGTCTTAACCCCTGTATCATCTCTCTAGTCCCCTAAATTCTTTCCTTGCAGGGTTAGAACGAAAATGATCTTTAGAGGATGGCAAGTGCAGTTATCAGAAGTCATTAAAAACAGCATGTAATAGATGAGGGATGTGGGTCAGAGATACACCAGCTACCTAGCATGCATGGAGTCCTGGGTTGCTCACCAGCACAGCAAAAACAAAAGCCAGCATACATTACAAGGAAGAGTTTCTACTACACATGGCAGAACGTTTACAAAGCTACAAATGTGTGTTGTGATCCCACTTTAAAAGAGTTTTGAACAACCACCACATTGTCTAAATGGACTTCTATACTAGCAAGGCAGAGTGGGCCTGTAACTCTAGCACTTGGGTAGCAGAGTTGGGATTACAATTTAAGGCCAGCCAAGGCTGCACAGTGAGACCCTATCTCCGAAAAAGACTTTTATACTGCTTTTGTAGTTTATAAACAATACGAAAGGACAAATCTCAGGTCATGAGGTCATACTTTCCTCTCATAAAGAAATAAGGAAGGCAAAGCTTCATGTCAGTGGTTTTAAAATGTCTAATAAGAAGCAAGCAGGGATGCATATACTCCTGTAATCCCAGTAAGGGAGTCAAGGCCCACCTGGGCTACAAGGGAACCTACCTCAAAAAAAAAAAAAAAAAAAAAAAAAAAAAAAAAAACCCAAAAAGGTCAACAAGTTTCTATGACTTAGAGCCAGAGAGTGTTGAAAATACTAAAGGATTTTAAGAACAGGTAGTTGTTTTGTTGTTATTGTTGTTTTGGTTTTTTGAGACGGGGGTTTCTCTGTATAACCCTGGCTATCCCGAACTTTGCCTCATGAAGATGGGATGGCATCCATCAATAAAAGGATACTTAGAAGGTCTAGGATGTCAGTGCTGAAAATATGGGAGGCAAAGATGGAAAGTCTGATTGGAAGTTTCTTTCATCCTCATTGTGTGCAGAGAACATCTCAAGGTAACTAACTAAGGCTATTACACTTATTCCCTAGAATAAATCTATTTTGGAGAGTGAATCTTGAATCAAGGTGACATAAACAGAGCTAAACTCCCAAACCATGCCTGGTAGCACCTACAATCCCAGCACTGAGGAGACTGAAGAATGAGGATTACCGAGCCTGGGACACACAAGGAAACCAGGATTCAAACAAGCCACACATATATACTGCAGAACTAAGCTCCTTTCAGCTTCCAAGCTAACCACCTGCCTGAATAGAAATCTCTAAAAAAGGTTAGTTTCTCTCAGCCACTTTAACTGACACTAGTGCTTCCAGCCCTGGGCCTACTGAATACACAGTAGGATCACACTTAGGATGCCTCTTATGTTGTGACTTATTCTAGCCATTGAGCCATAAGCATAAGTGGGATGAGTCATTTTTGGCCTGGAACAATTTCCTCTAGGCCCAAGAGCAGTTTGCTTTTTCTCTGCCCTGTTACGGATGCTTCTTAAGTAAGGAGTAGGAAGGATGCAGGGCTGGAATTGAGCTCTGTGTGGAACACTTGCTGAGTATACACAAGGCCCTGGGTTTTACCTGAGGAACAAAAAGGGAAGGGAAGGAAAGGGGTGGGCCTGTTATCTCAAGTGCAAGGCCAGTCTGGGCTAACATGGCAAGGCTCCTCTCAAAACAAAATATGACAACAGAAAGCCCAGCAGCAACCCAAGAATCTGTGCTATTGTGCACAGTCAGAGGTTGTTTAAAAGCATAGCCTCACCCGTAATGTCTGATACTGTTTTAAAGGTCACTACCCGGAAACTTTTCACATCACAGAAACAGAACAGCAGTATAACTGCCTTATTTTGTTTTTGAGACAAGTTTTCTCTGTGTAGCCCTGGCTATCGTGGAACTCACTGTACACCGGGCTTAGCCTTGAATTCACATAGATCCACCTGCTTCTGCCTCCTGAGTGCTGGGACTAAAGGTTTACACCACCACACCCAGCTTATAGAGCTGGCTTTTAAAATGCTGAAACACAAAACAAATATTGAGGAAGGCAGATCTTCACTGAAGATGCTATTCTCATAGTAGGTTCTCAGAGCCTTCTGCAAACTTAAGACACTAGGTGATAGTCCCAGACCCTCTATGTAGTGGCTTCCCAATACTGAACATCTTGGAAGAAGGAAGTGACATGTCAAGAAGTTTAATTTGAATTTGTGAAGCTTAAACGATGCAATGTACAGGCTGTTCATGTTCCATGTATCATATTCCCATAGGGAGGAAAAACAAAGACAACTTTCAAAAAGCAAGTTCCTTGGAAAGCAATTCTTGCTAAGAAGGCTTTGTTCCTCGGGTTGTCTGTCTGTCTGTTTGTTTGTTTTGGGGGGGTTAGCAAGGAAAGAAAAGCTGGAAACTTGTATTTGCTGGTCTGTACCATGAAGATGTTGTCTTATAAGTTGTCTTAAGCTAAATTTAAACCTAGGACTAAATAAGAGGCAAAAGTAACAGTGCTTTTTTTTTCTTTGCTTTTTGGGTGGGCAGGCTGGCTGAAAAGCAGATAGCTATTGATACAGGCAGATATAGGAACTGTTTTCAACATCTCCAGAAGTTTTTATTCTAACTCCAGACATCATAGACACTTAGATCAATAACCGCCTGGCCATAAGTTCCTAAAAGGAACCTACAAGGCTGGCTTCTTCCACCCCTAGTCTTCCCATTTTTAAACTATTATTAAAGGCAATTCTGGGGTGGGATCATAGCTTAGTGGTAGAGTGCTTGCCTAGCTCCTGTGAAGCCCTAAATTCAATTGTGATAATAAATTATCACAAGAAAATCATTCCTCTCCCAGAACTAGGACATATCCAATTACTGTTGTTGTTTTGTTTTTGTTTTTACCCCTTCTCCAAGACAGGGTTTCTCTGTGTAACAATCCTGGTTGTTCTATAACATGCTTTATAGACCAGGCTGGCATCAAACTCAGAGATCTGCTGCCTCTGCCTCAGAATGATGGGATTAAAAGTGTGCACCATAACAACTCAGCTATCCAGATTATTCAACACAGTCATGAGGTTCAACAGACAATGTCTACCTGGTATAGCATTAACAACAGTGGCACCTCTTAGCCCAAATGCCAATCTTCCCACTAAGTTACATTTCCACATCTTTATCCAAAACTTCACTAAGGCACTCTTCTCCCTACATAAGTCATCAAATAACTTTAACATTTTCTTTAAGCTATTTTTAGGACTCTCACCTTCCTGGTTCTACAATTATTCCTCAATCTCCAGGACTCCTAATTTTACATTTCCACAACTGCTGGCAGCCTTTTCTTATAGTAGACAATAAAAATCTAGTAAACTACTGGTCCAGAAACTACTCACTTGCTACCAAAAGTAACTCTGCAGAGTTACAGGTGCGGACTGTTAAAGCTTTAAAGGGGGCTGAGATTTTGGAAGAAGCAAAGCCGTGTAATACAACCTAAGATCTGATGTTCAAAGCTCAAGATCATTCAGCCAAAAAACCAGCAATCTGATGCCAGCAAACACCTATACTAGCATATGCATAAGGGACTCCAGCACTTTAAGGACGACACATCAGATCCAGTCTGAATGCAGGTGCCCTCTGCTATGGCCAAGCTATACTCTTCAGGACAAGCTCATCAGAGATGGGGGTCAAGATCAAAGATCAATAAAGCAAAGAAAGAGACCACAGAGATGGCTTCTCATCAGCCACCACACTGAAGTCATTCTGTTTTTCTATCCTCAGAACATTCATCATTTCATTACTTGTTTTCTTTTGGGAGGTGATCACATCTAGGGCCCTGCATATGCTAATCAAAGATTCCCCAGCCTTCACCTCTAACAGGTAAGCAACACTGTTAATAGCCTCAAACTAAGGCACACTTTGATCTGGGGCCTCTCTTGCCCACTCCAGGTCTCCCTGCACTGGTAAGGGAAAAAGGGGCCACAATGGGTCAAATTCTGTGAGCAGGGGCCCTATCCATTAAGTGAAACAGACAGGTAAACTGTGACCCACACACAACCCTCCAAGCTTGCCCATTCATGCATTCCAAGCCTAGCCACAATTCAGAATGGGACTTACTGCAGGGTAGGATCTTTAAGGGTTATAAGTTAAATGAAGTCATTAGAGTTGGCCCTTCCTTATTCGGTATAACTAAAAGGAGGTTAAGACATCACACAAATGATGATGATGATGTGAAGGGCAGGGAAGAGGCTTCAGAAACATCTTCTGTCCATCTGCAGTTCAGGTGAATAACCTCCAGAGCCTTGGGGAAATACACTGTTGATGTTTAAACTACCATGGCATATAAGCAGACACATAGCCTATAACCCAGCCTTTCTACTTTTTATCTTTTCATTTCTATTTTGAAATAGAGGTTTTCTTATGTTATCCAAATTCATCTTGAACTCTTGGGCTCAAGAGATTATTCTGTGTCAGCCTCCAGAGTAACTGGGAATGCAGATGCACAGCACACCACCAGCTCTACTTAATTTTAAACATTTTAATCATATAATGGAATATTATGGTGCAATGAAAATGGAATTAAAACCACACATTACATGAGATTTCAGAAAATATATAAAGGATATAAAGGAATGACTGCACAGAGGATAATTCCATTAACACA
Source organism: Phodopus roborovskii (assembly GCF_943737965.1). Lineage (NCBI taxonomy): Eukaryota > Metazoa > Chordata > Mammalia > Rodentia > Cricetidae > Phodopus > Phodopus roborovskii. The sequence goes on from NW_026126575.1 coordinate 1,496,063, forward strand.
AAGGAATCCAAACTAAGCAAAATTAGTCACAGTGTTAGAAATCAGCTGCAGCTGGCTTCATGTTCTGGGCGTGGGAGTGGGGTAGGACTGGGGCTGGAGGAGATGTTCAATAAATAGCTTTACAAAAATGAGGAAAAACAAAAAAAAAAAGAAAATCCTCATTTGAGTTAACAGCAGTAAGGAGCTAATGGCTTGAAAGAAGCACAAGGAGTCCTTTCCTTTAAGTTTGTGAAAATTCTATAAACTGCTCATCTATATTTCCATATAGATGTGTACCTATTTAAAAAGTGGGCCATACAGGCAGAGGCAGAAAGATCGCTGAGTTTTAGGCCATCTTGGCCTTGAGCGAGTTCCAGGACAGCCATGGCTACACAGAGAAACCCTGTCTGGAAAAAAGTAAATAAATAAAATTAAATAAAAAATAAAATTAAAGTATATATTTGCAGGAAAAAAGCTAGTAGGTAGAAAAATCACAACCTTTTTTTCTTTGTAGTTCCTACCTTTAAAAAAAAAAACCTGATTAGTTTAATAATCAGCAAAAAAGATATAACTTTAAGTACGTTAATAGAAGAAAGATATATGTGCATAAGGGGTCAAACTACAAAGACCTTCAGGGAATATATGTGTGATGGAAAAGGCAAGATGGCACTCCACTCTAGCTAAACCATATAACCAGTCATGCCCATCTCAACAAGAAACACTGGGCTGACAGCATAAAATTACACTCCCTGGGATCCCTAAGTAACAGACAAATACTAGATGCATTTACAGAAAATGCTGGGTAGGACGGTTTCTACAAGTCAACAATGTTCTTCCTGAAGTCACTGACTAAATGACACCAGCCAAAGCATTTTTCCCCCAGACAGGGTCTATGTAATTCTAGTTGTCCTGAAACTATGTAGACCAGGCTCTCCTCACTCACAGAGATCCATCTACTGTGATTAAAGGTGTGTGTCAACCTACCTGAACTGCTTTAAAAAGGGGGGGGGGGTTTCACTGTGTTGCCCTGGCTGGTCTGTAACTCAATATGTAGATCAGGCTGGCCTCAAACTCAAAGCTTTACCTGTCTCTACCTCCCAAAAGGTATATGCCACCACACTCTAGAAAGATGACCTAGAGCTGCTTCAAGGCCCCCAGATCTGTAAGTGCATGGAGAATTGTTGGCAGACTGACCAATCATTCTAAGAGACACAGTGATGGATGTCTACAATCCCAACACTTAGGAGGTGAAAGAAGATCAGCAATTTAATTAAGGTTTCAAGGCTAAGCTGGACTACAGAAGACCCATTCAAAAAGAAGGTGGCTGTGTGTACGCATGAGTATCAAGCCACTGCTGTTCATAAAGTTCAAGCTGAGATTTTTAAAGATGAATTCAGTGTAGCTTTGCTGTGTGCTCAACTCAGGCTAAAGTTTATTAAATTGAAGTCAACCTTTTAAAACTCACACTGATACAGTCTCAAACAAATAGTATTAGTTAACCTTTTCTTTCTTTCTTTCTTTCTTTTTTTTTTTTTTTTTTTTTTTTTTTTTGGTTTTTTGAGACAGGGTTTCTCTGTGTGGCTTTGTAAACCAGATTGGCCTTGAACTCACAGAGATCGGAGTGCTTCTGCTTCCTGTGAGAGCTGGAATTAAAGGCATGGGCCATCACCACCCTGAATCATTTTAATTTTAATTAGCATGTATTTTGATTTCATTTACATACATGTATATAGTGCATTTCAGTTGTGTACAACAACTGTTACAGGCTCAAGTCAAGTGAGTTAACTTTCTGAAGAAGCCATCTTCACTTAATGCCAGGGAGCATCAAGAACCGCCTTCACTAGCAGGGTGTTGGTGCCGCACGCCTTTAGTCCCAGCATTCGGGAGGCAGAGGCAAGCGGATCTCTGAGTTCGAGGCCAGCCTGGTCTACATACATTCCAGGACAGGCTCCCAAAAAAAAAAAAAAAAAATAGATAAATAAATAAAAAAAAAAAGAACCACCTTCACTCTGCTGGTAGCATCATAAACAAGGCTGACTGAGAAGCAGGTCAGGCTGCGCAATCCCTACAGACTGCTCAGGTCCTCAGGCTGCCTCAGATCTACTCTGTGCCAACACAGGCAATCCTAGGAGACCAGGAAATCAAACAGTGATGACATCACCAAAGCAGAGGTCTGGATGGCCTCCCACCCTGTGCATTAATTAATTACTGCATCTACAAGCAGATGAACAAGGCCAATACTGCATGTCACGTCACCACCAGAGCCAAATCCCAAGCTTCCTTCCTTCCCCAAGGGGACATTTTGCAAGTAGCTATTCTTACATATGGTTTTGGAATCTGAGTCTGCAATACTAAAACTGAAACTAGTCAGAGACTCCTAAAGTCGGTTTTGATTTTAACCATCATATCAGTTTTATCTTTGGTTTACAAATCATAGCTCACAACCACTATTTAAAGTCTGGCTTTGTTTTTGTTTTCTATTTAAACTCTAAAACATAAATGCAAATAATCTCTAGTCTAAAGGTGAAAGATGTGAGGACAATTAACTCAAAAAACTCCACAAAATGTCTCTGCAGCAAGTGCAGGCAGTGCACCCAGACCACTTCACCCAGGAAGAGCATAGGCCAGCAGAGGTAAGCGTCTGATAATGCAATGAGAACACAACAGTAACCCAGTGGAGCAGAAAGGAGGAACCAAAACATAAGGGAGCTCCAGAGCCCTTCCAAAGAGGACCCAGCTCTAAGAGGAGCTGCTGGTAAGCCCAGATTAGCCAGGGAAACAGTCATGTCTCCACCATATATGCTCACTTTGATGGAGATAGCATGGAAAAAAATGAAAGGGTCTGGGTTTGCACCATATTTTCATAGAAAGGTTAATGACAAACATATAGTAAAAGTATTATAGTGCAGATCTCTTTGAAGATGGAGTAACAGCAAATCCAACGACCAAACTTTCTTGCCTCATTTGGTGGTGGAGTCAGAAACTGATTCACAGCCCCTTCCTTACAAGGACTGTTCTCTTAGAGAGTTAGGACCTCTGATTATGAGGCACAGTTGGCACCAAAAAAAGAAAACCAGAAAAGTCACCCATGTGGTTGCCAACAATTACCTGGAAGATTACACTGATAAACTATTTTTAGAGCAACTTCTCAGTTCCACCCTCCTATATTTACTCATGTAGTTCTACCTTCACAGTAAAAAAAAAAAAAAAAAAAAAACCTGGGTACTTAAAAGGAGGGAACCAGAGAGCCATGGGAAACAAGGGGCACAGGTTTTTTTAAATCCAGAATGCATCACCAAGTCTGGCAGGAGCCACATTATGCTTTCTTGTCAGTTGAGAAGAAAATATTAGCATACCCAACGTGCCTTTGCTCACACATTACAGTGTACTGTACCAAGAGACATCCATTTCCCCTGGAGGAGGACAAAAAAAAAAAAAAATCACAACAAAAATGGAATCAAGTTGAATGTTGATGGTAACTCTTCAAAAGAGGTGAGAGGTGGTCAGCCATAAACTATAATGTGACCCTCTCTTTCAGGAACAAACCATACAAACGCTATTCCTAAAGTTCATGTGTACAAGCATGCGGTCTTGAGTTCAGATTCCCAGCACTCCCATTTCAATCAGAAAAGAAAAAGTTAGGTGCAGAGACATCCATAACACCAGTGGGGGGAAAGGGAATGCCTTGGAGCTCATCAGCTAGCCTGCTTAGGAATGGACGAGCTCCAGGTTCAGTAAAGAGACCCTGTCTCAAAAAAAAAAAAAAAAAAAAAAAAAAAAAGTTGAACAATTAAGTAAGATACCCCATACAACCTCTGAACCTCTGGCCTATACATACACACATGTGAAGACACCACATACAAAAAGTTGGCAAGTATTTCAAGTTGTCAGCCTGAAAGAACACTACACTTTTGGATGTCTGATTCACCTAAAACGATTAAAAACAAAAACTATTTTTGCAAAAAGTCCCACATTCTTTCCATAGCCCAGTCATTTCAAAGCATAGTTCCTAGTTGTGAGGCTCACCATTTTACAATTCCTTGAGGAGAGACTCATGTCTATCTCCCTGAGTCAGGACCCAGTAATGCCTGACACATATAGGATGGAAGAAAAACATTTCCTAAATGAAGCTGCCAGTCTGCTCTAAACTCACACATTACATAAAGTTATAGCCCTTAAGTGTATAAACTGGGTAGCAAAGTAAATGCTGGGCACTCTCGGATACCAAACTTTAGCTTGGTCAGCTTCAGAAGTAGCTATAACTCACTTTCAGCTCTTTTGTTTTTTTCGAGACAGGATTTCTCTGTGGCTTTGGAAGCTGTCCTGGAACTAGCTCTTGTAGAGCAGGCTCGTCTCAAACTCACAGAGATCCCACTTTTCAGCTCTTACACTCAATTCTGAACCAATCCTTCTAAGCTAGAAAAGAAACCTATCAACAGGAGATTTTCTTAACCCAATCATGCGGGCAATCAGCTGCTGAAGTCACAAGGGTCTGTTCTTTGGGAAGCCAAAGACAGTATTTTCATCAGTGAAGAACCAGCAAGCTAGGCACCCATCAACTCTTGTAGAAAAGAAGGTGCACACGGTAGACAAGCCAGAACTGACCCAAAGAAAAGATCTAGATACCAAAATTATTCAAATCAATTATGTATCTTGCCAGAATTCATGATCTTCTGATTCAGTGATACTACACTACCATAACAATAATATGCCTTGTTAAGTCACAACTGCAAATGCAACATGGCTTTAAGGTAAGATCAAGAGGCTCTCAAATGATATCACTAGACAGGAGGTGGAGGGGAGTGCTGATGGACAGATAACAGGTGGCAAGCTTTCGGGGCATCTAAAGCAGAAGAGGCCAGGGGCCAGCAGATTGCTAAGTAGCCTGAGTGACTACGCTTCAGTCTTTCACTCTGTAACTTATCAGCGGTGTGACCTTGGACGACTGACTTAACCTCTCTGTTCTTTGATTTCTCTATAAGCAGACACTGCCTCGGTGCTTCGGAGGACTGCTGGGAGAATAGGACAACCTGTGCGGTCTTGTCACGAAGCACAGCAAACGAGAAATCTGAAATCTTCCCAACGTTACTCTCAGCATCGACACCATTACCAGCCTGGAGGACGCCAGCCCTTTTGAGGTACTCAGGAGGTCCTTCCCCCCTGGAACTTCGGAAATAGGGTTTACCGTGCAGGACCCCAGGGTCCGCGGCGGCCGGGGCATGTGACGCGCCCGGCAGCGCAGCCTCTGTGGCCGGCCGGTACCTCTTCCCACCCAGCAAGGCCGCCGCCGAGGAACGCGCCTGGCCTAAGAATCCCCGTACCCGCCGCCCGCCGGGTCACCCCGCGCCCTCCGACCTCCGCCGGACGGGCGCCGCCCCGCCTGGCCCAGCCCGGCTCTCGCCGCGGACGCCAGGCCCAGAGGCCGGGACCGCGGCGGGGGAAGGGCAGCCCAGATCTGCCGCTCACCGCGGGGTCCGCTGAGGAGACACAACGCAGGCCGTGAAAAAGAGGTCCGACTCCGGCTCCAGCAGGCTCCCCGGAGCTGCCCAGCCCCAAACACCGTAATCAGCGCCGCCGCCTCGGGCTTTATGGCCAAAGCTCCGGCCTTGCACCCACTTCCGCCACCGCCGCCGCCCCGAGCGGAAGTGCCTGTCACGAGACACTTGACGCTAGGGTTGTGGGGAGGAGCCCCGCCTCCACTTTGCGTCACGTTCCGGTCGCGTCAGGCCCTGGCCCCGCTTCTCGTGGGGTAAATATGGCGATCTCCAGATGGGGGCTGCCATCTTTGAGAGTCATGCAGAAGCTGGAGCACGCCATATTGGACCGAGAACGGATAATGTATCGTCCCCGGGTTACACCCCCCACCCCGTACCCATAAAGAACGCTGAAGAATTGGGTTTTTCCGGAAGACGCTGGTTAGTCAGCCAAGTAGCAGGCAGGGTGTGATTCAGGGTCTTCTAATCCCACCGGGAGCAGCCTATACGGTGGATGGAAACGATCAGTTACAGTGTCCTCAGTGGCGGAGACCAAGAGGTGAACTAGACTCGACTAAATAAATGGACAGGATAGATAATCCAAGAAAATAGAAAAAGAGCTAAGGGGTTACTAAACTAAAAAGAGAGACACAAAAAAGTGATTGTGGAGGCACAGGCTTTGGACTCACCCAAGGGAAGTAAAGGCAAGAGAATGGAAAGGGTAGATCTAAAATTCAGTCAATTAAAAAGGTTCATAAAAAGCTGGGCGATGTTGGTGCACGCCTTTAATCCCAGCACTCAGGAGGCAGAGGCAGGAGGATCTGTGTGAGTTTGAGGACAGCCTGGTCTACAAAGCTACACCGAGAAACCCTGTCTCGAAAAATTTAAAAAAAAAGTTCATAAAGATGTATTAAACATATCTCTGTCCAGTACCAAATTGCCTCCCAAGCCCTACTTACTCTCCCTCCCTCTCTCCCTCCCTCCCTCTCTCTTTGACTGGAACTCACCTAAAAGTCTTGACCACCAATTATCCTCAAGCCTTCAAGATTCTAAGGTTACCTGTCTTAAACAAAACAGAGAGAGAGAACTATATTTTTCTAGTAGCATATATATATATATACATATATATATACATATATATATACATATATATACATATATATACATATATATGTATACACACACACATACACACACACACACACACACACACACACACACACACATATATATATATATATATATATATATATATATATATTTCGATTTCTAAGGGACTACCAACTCCTTTTCCAGGACTGGTACCAATGAATCCCTTTGTACTAAGCTAACCTTTCAAAGGTTCTGCCATTTTCCAGCATTTCCCCGATAAGGAGAGAACCTCCAACACATGAATTCTAGCTCTTGACTGTTTAGCTTTTAATTTAACCAATCACAGTGACATATCTTACACATTGTAAACAGATATCTCACAACAAAAAGGCCAGGGAGGAATAAGCAGACCTCAGCAACTAGGAAAAGTGGTTGTTTGGGTTACCTATCTGACATCTGACAGGGATGTAGGACCTTACGAATGACTGAAATAAAGAACTGGGAATAGACTAGGACTTTCCACAACTGTGGGAACATGGGAAGTGGGTGCAGACTTTGTCTCTCCGTCTCGTCTTAGGTACAGAATCAGCCTCCACATGGCAGATAGAACAGCGGTCAGGAAGCAAAGCTGGATGTGTCTAAGACTACTGGCACATGGAACCCATGAAAGACACTAGGAGACAACCATGAGGCCCAGCAGGAACTGCTCAAACATAAACTGTGTACAACACACAATGTGTACTTGTATTAATACAGACATGTATGTTACCTTTAAAAGTTTAAGTATTCTCAGAACAAGTGAACCAGACTCCAATAAAAAGGGATGGCCCAGGTGATCCAGCATCTCAAAATGCCTCTGTTACAGTCTCCTCAGAATTCTGCACCCAGAACAGCTTCAAGTCTGCTGGATGAGATGGTTCAGTCTCACAAACTACTCCAACCAAGACTTAACAATTACTCTGATTTTCTCTTTCTCTTTTTCTTTTTTCTTTTCTGTCTTTCTTTTTTTTTGTTGTTGCTTTGTTTTGATTTTATTTTTTTTTTGTTTGTTTTTTCAAGACAGAATTTCTCTGTATAGCTTTGGAGGCTGTCCTGGAACTCGCTCTGTAGACCACGCTGGCCTCAAACTCACAGAGATGTGCCTGCCTCTGCCTCTCAAGTGCTGGGATTAAAGATGTGTGCCACCGACACCCGGCTTACCCTGATTTTCCCAAGGTCCCCCCTAAGATACCAGTGACCACAGACAACTGGAAATCATCTAGAGAATGATGCCCACATTCTCAAGAGATGGATTATGTGTGGGATTTGGTTATTAAATGAATTATAAATGTCATTATTAGGGAGAGTTGGTTACAAGTTTTTATTGTTCACAGGAAAAAATAAAATAAACAAAAGAGTTAAATGCAAAGAAATCTTTCTAAAGGAAAAAAGGGAAATATGGTATAGAAATAGTGAGTTAAAAGGGTAGATTACTAGGACTGGAAAGATGGCTTAGTGGTTAAGAGCAGTGACTGCTCTTCCAGATAGTTAAGCAGGAGAACCAGACTAAGAGAACGCTGGGAAGAAGAGGGTGGAGTTGGGGGGTCATCAGGAGAGGCAGAGGAAGCAGGAGATGAACTTGCCATATTGAGAAAAGGTACTGAGCTATGTGGCAGACTGTAGATGAGAAACATTGGTTAATTTGAGTTATAAGAGCTAGTTAATGACAAGATTAAGCTATCAGTTGAGCATTTATAATTAATAATAAGTCTCTATGTGGTTATTTAGGAACTAGGTGTTGAGACAGAAAAGTCTGCTTACAGACCTCCCTATATATGCACACAAATACACCACCCACCTACTCCTACATGAGTATGAAGAAAATAAACAATAAAATTCATTAAGTGATTAGTGAGATGCAGTTGATAAAAATGTGAGATAATCTTTTTGTACACTGTGAAGATGTGTCTCTTCTATGACACCTTCTGATTGGCTTTAAAACGAGATGAACCGATCAATAGCTAGGCATGAGAAGATAGGCGGGACTTCCAAGAAGACATAGGAACTCTGGAAAGAAGACTAGATGCAGAGTGAGACACAGAGGGAGTCATGCTTACAGTATGGAGGAGAGGTAATGAGCAACGTGGCAGAATGTAGATTAATATAAACAGGTTAATATAGGGTTTAAAAGCTAGTTGGGAACAAGCCTAAGCTAAAGCCAAGCTTTCACACTAAGAAGTCTCAGTGTCATTATTTGGGAGCTGGAAGTACAGAGCAAGTCTGACTACAATAAAATGGAGTTTTGTAGCCAGGAATGATAGGTACAGCCTTTAGTCCTAGCAATCAGGAAACTCCAACCAAGAGTTGGAGGCCTGTCTGGGCTATATATAGAGACCCTATATCAATAAATAAATAAAATGCTAAGGAATCATAATGGGAAATAGGTGATACCAGGCATGGGTGTCCAAAAAGTCCTCTCTGAGGATGTCCCATTTGAACAAGACCAGTGAGTGACACAGCATCCTACATGAACAGAATGTGCTATGTTTGGCCATAATAACAGAGCAAAGTTCTATACAGAAGGATACACCTTGTTCAAGGGACAGCAGAGCCAGTGTAGTTGAAGCAGAGCAGATGAATGAGGAGAAGCAACTGGGAGAGAGGGGAGGAGCCAGATACTATGGTAGTTTCTGGTTCATTTCCCTTATGCCATGTGTGAAAAGAAGCCCTGAAGGTATAGATGAGATATGTTTGATAGAAAAGGCGGGGGGGGGGGAGGAGAGAAGGGGTCTGTGTAGGTTATTGCACAGCAGAGCATGTCTTGGCCACCACCTTTTCCTCCTCTTTCCTATAATGAACCTTCTCCTGGCCATGGAAGGCTATTTCCACAGCCTCATGACCCAGTTTAATGTCTATTGGGGGATATTTGTTTACATTGCATGAAGATATGTCTGTGTTTGCCTCACCTGCCTAAGGCATCTGATTGAATAATATAGAGCTGAATGGCCAATAGCTAGACAGGAGAGAATAGATGGAACTCCTGGACAAAGAGAGGAACTCAGGGTTAGAAGCTTGTAGGTGGATTTTTCTGTTCTGTCAGCTGTTCCCCAAATATCCACATGGAGACTTATTATTAACTATAAATGCTCAGCCAATAGCTTAAACTTTTTTTCACTAGTTCTTATACCTTAAATTAACCCATTTCTATTCATTTATGTGCTGCCCATGTTTACCTCATGTACATACTTCCCATCCTGCTCAATCTACATCTCATAGTGTCTCCTTTGACCCCACCCTTCTTTTTCCCAGCATCCTATCTGCCCCAAAAATCCTGCCTAACCATCAGCCAGTGACTCTTCATTAACCAAGGAGAGTGATACATACTTATATACATGCAGAATCTGCCATGACAGGAGATACCACCAAGACACAGAGGGAGTAGGATGTGCAGAATGGAGGGAAGGTAAGGAGCCACATGACAGAACATGGATGAATAGAAATGTGTTAATTTAAGTTATAAGAGCTATTTGGGGGGAAAGCCTAAGCTAAAGGGAAAGCTTTCATAATAATACATCTACCTGACACTATCTGGGGGCTGGTGGTCCGAAGTAAGTCCAACAAGAAAGACTAGCTACAGATGTCTGATTTTGTCTGAGTTCCTTCTGCCTTCACCTTCTGCAATGCACCACCATCTCTGTGTTATCCAGTGTTGTGGATTGCATTCAGGCAAGTGCTCTATCAACTGGGTTACACCCTAGCTCTGATTTTGATTTTTTAAAGTCTTCTCTTATATAATATATCCCAACTGCATTTCCTCTCCTTCCACTCCTCCCAGTTCACACACACACACACACACACACACACACACACACACACTTCCCCTCTCCCCCAGATCCACTGCTCCTTCTGTTTCCCTTCAGAAAAGAACAGGCCTCCCAGAGACATCAACTGAGCACAGCATAACAAGATGAAATAAGACTGAGGAACAAACCTTCAGATCAATGCTGGATGAGGCAAACCAGTAGGAGGAAAAGGGTCCATAGGGCAGACATTTTCTTTTTTTCCTTTTCTTTTTCTTTTTTCCCTTTTTTTGAAACAGGGTCTCTGTACATAATCCTCACTGTCCTAGAATTTTCTGTGTTAGCAGTGCTCAACATGTGGGTCACAACCCCTTTTGAGATGGAATCAGTTACCATGCCTATCAGATATGTATATAATGATTCACAACAGTAGCAAAATTTCACTTATGAAGTAGCAATGAAATAATTTTATGATTGGGGGCCACAACAACATGAGGAACTGTATTGGGGGGGAGGTCTCAGTATTAGGAAGATTGAGAATCGCTGCTTTATGTAGACCAGGCTGGCCTTGAACTATAGTGAGTCTTTCTCTGTCCTGCCAGCCAGCTCCCAAGTCACAACACAGAGACTTACTATTAATGTGAAAGCTCAGCTTATAGCTTAGGCTTGTTTCTAACTAGTTCATAACTTAAATTAACCCATATTTTTTAACCCTTGTTCTTTCATGTGGCTTGGTTACCTTTACTCTGTATTGTCCATGCTCCTTCCTCTCCATCTAGTTGGCCTCCCTCTTCTTCCCAGTGTCCTCTGTGCCTAGAAACTTAGCTATTTACCATTCAGCCTTTTATTAAACCAATTACAGTGACATATCTTTACACAGTGTTATCAAATATCTCAAAACATTGGAGTCATAGCCAGTCTATATAGTGAGAACCTGTCAAAAATAAAAATGAAAACAAAAATAAAAACAAAGCATCAATTTTAGCTTAGTGTATTAACACATGCCTATAATCCCAGCTCTTAGGGAACATGACAGCCTGCTTCAAATAAATTAAATACACAATAATGAAAAAAACAAAGGAGAGAATTACTCTATTATCATAGCAATTTTTGCCCAAGCTTCTTCCCAAGAAAATTCTTATCAGTCCATCATCTCAGGCAGGCTGTGTCCACATGCCCAGCTGCTCCTTCCTCTTCCATCCTTGGTTACCCCATGCAGTCCCCAGCTTCTATAATGCCCCTTTCTTGCAACCATTCCCAGGAGTTCTCTGAGCCTATGTACAATCGTTTACCACCTACAAAGTGGGTAATGAGTCTCCCCTGACTGAGAGAGACTGTGTGAATGTCTTGAGCACACTCCATCTCATTACATGGAGGGACTGAAGCTTCTTGTCATTTGCCAAGCAAGGGAATTTGTGGGTGGTGGCTTAAGGTAATTGTTGACTTGATACTATGGAAACGAAGGTTTGCTCATCAGTTCATTTAAAAGCTGGAGATCTATCCATGCTCCAGTGGATGACTCCTAGTCCTGTGCACATAGGAACAGCACTAATTGGACACAGTGGGTTAAAAAAAAATTAAACAACAGCAGGGGGTGGGTGGTATAAGCCTTTGATTCTAGTACTTGGGAAGCAGAGGCAGGCAGACCTCTGATTTCAAGGCCAGCCTGGTCTACAAAGTGAGTTCCAGGACAGCCAAGACTACACAAAGAAACCCTGTGTTGAAAAGCAAAATAAAAAATTAAACAACAAACCAATTAAAAGAGGATGTTAAGTTGAGAGATGTGTTAGGAAATAGAGTCCAGGATTTGATTCTCCAGCCCCTGATTTTGGTATTTTAAATGATCACTTTTAGCCATGTGTGGCAATACATGCCTGCAATCCCAGCATTCAGGAAGTGGAAGCAGGAAGATCAAAGGTTCAAGGCCACACTCATCCTCAGTTACACAGAGAGTTCAAAGATAGTCTGTGCTATGGAAGACCCTCATCTTGAAAATAGCAACAAACAAACAAAACTACATACACACAACACCACAAGCCCTTACATAGGGAAATGTATGGCAGTAGAATTTTACTTTTTGAAGCTCCAAGGTTAAGAAGTCTGAGGTCAGGGCACCAGGACAGCCAATGACTAGGGAGGGCTATTACCTTCTCCCTCCAATATGGAGCCTTCTTGTTTTGTCTTCAGATGGCAGAAGCTGGCAAAAAGAATGACCAGATTCCATGACCCATGTTCTAAGGCCACTAATGACATTCATGACTGTACGGCCCTCATAAACCATGTAATCACTTCCCAAAGCCACATCTCTTAAAATCTTGGAGGTTATATTTCTTTCTTTTGATTTCTGTTCTTTTTAATTTTTTTTCTTTTTCATTTTTGAAGACAGGGCTTCTGTGTAGCTTTGGAGCCTGTTCTGGAACTAGCTCTTGTAGACCAGGCTAGTCTCAAACTTACAGAGATCCACCTGCCTCTGCCTCCCAAATGCTGGGATTAAAGGTGTGCACCACCACAGCCCAGCTCCTTCTTTGGTTTTTTGAGACCTGGTTTCTCTGTGAAACCCTGATATTCTGGAACTCATGCTGTAGAGCAGGCTGAATTCGAACTCAGAGATTCACTTGCCTCTGCCTCCAAAATGCTGGGATTGAGGCACAAATTACCCCCTACCTCCAAGTGCTCTTTTTAAATGTTACTTAATTTTAATTTTATGTGTGTGGGTGTGTTTTACTCCTGTTGTATGTCTGAGTACCATTTGTGTATTTGGTGCTCTTAGAGCCCAGAAGAGGACATCAGAGCCCCTAACATGGGAGGTGTGGAGGTGTTTTGAGTAGCCACATGGGTGCTAGGAATCTAACTCAGGTCCTTGGGCTTGCTCCAAGTTCATATTCAACTTTCTAATACTTGCCTAGATGATACGGCCTACAGTGGGCTGGGCCCTCCCACATCAATGATTGCCCTCCCACATCAATCATTTATCAAGAAAATGCTTCCACAGACTTGCCTACAGGTCAGTCTGATGAAAGCATTTTCTCAGTGACATCCCCTCTTCTCAGATGGTCCTAACTTGTGTCAAGTTGACAAAAATTTAATCAGCACAGACAGAAACCTCCAAAGCTGGTTTTCTGTTGTTGATGGTGGTGGTGGTGGTGGTGGTGGTGGTGGTGGTGGTGGTGGTGGTGGTGTGTGTGTGTGTGTGTGTGTGTGTGTGTGTGTGTTTGCATGCAGTCATGTGTGTACAACTTCCAAAGCCATGAACCAAAATAAGCCTTTTCTCTTTAAACTGCATTTGATCTTAGCAAAAGACCAAGAAACAAGTGTACTTTCTTCATAAATTATGTCAGGCATTTGTTACAATGATCTTACTTACACAGTTCCCCAGAGTAAACTAAGGAACTAGACTTAGAATTTGGGGAGGTGTCTTCATATGACCTCCCTAAAGATAATGCTGGGGACCAAAGCTGTCAGAATTAGCAAATGTGAATGTGTGTGCTAAAACACTAGCCATAGCCATCTACAGTCGCACTAACCCGTGCATGGTGAGTTTGTTCTGCCAGTGTCTGAGGAATAGATGGAGCACTGTGCTGCTGTTGACAGTTTATGAACACACCGCTCTGCTCTCTTCTCTTTCTGTAAAGGTCTTGCTGCCCGGCACTGAATGTCAAGTCAGCAACATCAGGTTGGACTTTGCTCTCAGGTTCTGTTCTAGGCTGCCAAGAAACACAAGCCAATTCAAACGGGATTTCCACCTCTTGCCTCTAAGAGTCCTGAACATGATGCCTAACACCATTTCCCTTTTTTATGGGATGAGGATGACAATTCCTGTCCCATAGGCATGGTGTCAACTCCAGAGTCACTAGGCTATTGTCATCATGTGTGTTAGTCACTTTCTAGTACCTTTAACTAAGTACCTGAGATAAATATCATGAAGGGGAAGAATATATTTTAGTTGACAGTCTGGGAAGTCTCTGTCCAGTCTGTTGAAACATGGCAGAAGGGCATGGTGGAAGAAAGTTGCTCACCTGATGGTGACCCTTCAAGCACATGTGCCCAATGGTCGCTTCAACCAGGCCACACTTCCTGACAGCCTGACACTTATGCTCATCCCTAACAACCTCCTGAAGATGAGCTGTCCAAAGGCCCAACCCACTGAACCCAGCTGTGATCTAACCACCTCTGCTGAGTCACCAGCTGGAAACCAAACCTTCACCACCTGGGCCTTCCACACTCAGTACCCCACTGAAGACAGGAGTATGAGCCCCAGAGCTGCCTCTGCAGCACCGAACTAATGTGGCTGAGGGATACCTTGACTGTAGGTTCCCTTTAGCAACACACAGCTTTCGCCCTCTTAACTGTACCTCTGCATCCACTTGTTTCCAGCCTTCACTTCAAATTCATAAAAATCAGAGTTGCTTTCATTCATCCATTATGTCTACATTGTGGGTTGAAGCTCTGCTCTGTCTGTATCCTGACCAGGCTGAGGGTGACTTGCCTTCATCTATATGTGCGCATCTCAGACATTCTTTGCCTAAAAAGACCCTGGCTTCTTGAAAACTCTATTTCGACCCAGCTTGTGGGTATCATTCATTTATTCACTCTGTAAGCATAGCTTGAACATTACTGCCTAGTAGGCACAGGCATCTCTAGATAGGGCCTGATAGGAGACCTCAGTGAATAAAGGCAACAAAAATCTCTGCCCTACTGGAATGTACACTCTTGTGGAAGAGACAAAAAACAGCAGGCAGCAGGTTATATGTGCATATATAGCCATACCTGACACACAGGGGATCCAGAGTTCAATTTCCCATAGTGCAAAATAAAAATTAAACTGAAAACAAGTGAATAAGGGCAATGTATACAGTGAGGAGTGTGACAGAATAAGTCAAACAAGGATGCAGAGGAACCTCCTGCCCCGTCCAGCTTCACCTCCACCCTCTTCATGATGCTGCCTTTCCCCCCACCACCACTCAGAAATAATTCTCTACATTGAAGAGTTCACATTGCCAATGATTCTGCCCCTAATGCTTATGCCCTTGTCTGTCTCATTTAGCAGTCTATCCCCCATGCCTGGGGCAGTGTCTGGGACCTTCCTGCCCTTCAGTGAGGTTCATTTTTTTTTTTTTTTTTGTCTCTGCCATTAGTCCAACTGAATAAGTGCTATCCAGAGAAAGGAAGGACGCTGGAGTGACCCAGAAGACACACATAATGTCACCAGGGAGATGGGACACTCAGGGTTCTCCCCAGAGGAGGCAGCAGTCAGGTGAGTCAGGAAGGTAAAACTTATTCTACCAGCATTACATATATGTTCAATGCTCCTTTCCCCACTTCCATTCACCGAAAAACAAATCCCCATTTTCCTTTAAGGCCAGTCTAGCAAAGAGGCCATTCAGCAAGGAGTATACAGAGGATTAAAGTATGTCCTAAGTAAGAGAACACTAGATGCTATAACAATATATCTGGTTTAAGGCCATACCGCCCTTGATTCCATGTACCCCATCTTGTCTGATCTTTGAAGCTAAGGATGTAGGGCTGGCTAGTGAGACAAATATGTCTCCATAGAAATTCCAAATCAAACAAAATAATAGCAGGTATCTGCCTTCCATCAACAGGTCCCAGGTACCATGCCAGCCCCATTCCATAGCGCCGTTCCAAAGGGGCTTGTCATTGTCTAAAGACAGCTGGTCACAGGACAACAAGTGTGTTAAGAGGTACACCCACTTAAAAGCCTCCAAGCAGTTGTGACACATCGCTTCTACTTCATACCTGTGGCAGGAGCAACTTGTGTAGCCACGCCTACAAGCCAGAGGGCTGTGACATGGGCTCCAGTTTTGACAGCTGCTTTCTAGCAACAGACATAACATGGTGGAAGGGAATAATAGTTGATGGAGAACTTTTTGTGCCTGCCATTCATCCTGCAGAATACATACTACCTGAAGAAAACAAAGAAGCTGGAGTGACCCAGGAGAGGCCCTTGATGTCACCAAGGAGGTGGGACACTCTAGGAGGACTTTCCAGAGGAGGCAGCAGCCGGGTGACTCAGAAAGACAAACTTACTCTGCCTGTAAAGGAAGATGAAGGTTGTTGTCAGCATAGAGACAAGCATAGGTAAAGTATGGACAGGAGATGGTGTTGTAACTCACCCTGGAAACTGCTGGTGAAATATTGCTCAGCTATGATGTCAGAAGGAAACTGGACACAGGAGCCCACGCAGAGAGCAGATTGTGGTGGATCTCTGGCTCTAATGTGGATGGGGACCTTTCCCATTTTCCTGATTGACAACTGAGAGACATAATTGAAGGCAGAGTACAGCAGACCTCACATGTGAGGAGCATTTCAGGAAGTCTGCAAAGTATGGAGAAAAGCAGGTTCTGGGAGTTCTATAGCAGGTAGCAGAGCCAGACCACCACAGTCCCTTCCTTCAGCACACCCAGGGGAGCAGCTAGGGAAGAAGGTGGGTGAGGGAATCCATACAAATTACTATCTGCTATGGGGTTTGGGCTTATGAGTTTTCCTTCCCCACCATTGCCAAAAGGGGTCCTAAGAGACTGGCTTTTGAGGCATGAGACATGACACAGCTAGGCACACAAGGGTCCCTTTTCCTGAGGCAACCTGTACGGAGGCAGCACATGGCTTGGTGCTGTCCAAGGCTGTGGTAGGGATATGGATGGAGACTTCAGGGGATGCTACTTGCTAGCCACCTCTAGAAGATAGAGTACGACACTTTCCAACCATTAGTTCAGGGGTCCAAATTATTGTATCAGTCATCTATTGCTGTAAAAGAAAAGCCCCCAAATGCTTAATGCTGCAGCCCAGCATGATGACTAGTTAGATTAGCCATACTAGAAGGCTCTGGATTCAATGAAGGACCTTTTCTCAGTTAATAGACAGAGACTGGGGAGTACCCTGGACAACATCTGTCCTCCGCAGGCATGTGCTTACATGGGAACACACACACACACACACACGGTAGAAGAAGTAGTACTCAAACCAGGCTGTGTATAGTGGCTCATACCTGTAATCCTAGCATTTAGGAGGCTGAGACACAAGTTTAAGGCCAGTCTGGGTTACCAAACGAGACTCTAGTCAGGCATGGTGGAACACACTTTCATCCCAGCACTTGGAAGGCAGAGGCAAGAGGATCTCTGTGAGTTTGAGGCCAGACTGTCTACATAGTGAGTGCCAAGATATTCCAGAGTACATAGAGAGACTCTGTCTCAGTAACCCCCAACCACCACAACAAAGTGAGACTCACACTTTTTTTTTCTATTTAAAGCCAAGCTTGGTGTTTCACACCTTTGATAATTCCTACACTGAGGAGTCAGAGATGGGCAAGCCCCTGGTCCCACTGGGTAGACAGCTACTGAGAGACACTATTACAAAGACAAGGTGGCACCTGAAGAACTAAACTGAGCTTTTCTTCTGACCTTCACATACACATATGTGCACTTGCACACATGTACACACACACACACACACACACACACACACACACACACACACACACACACACACACACACACACACACACACCTGAAAGGGGATGCTTACAGATAAAGCATACTATTAACTTGAACAAATCTCTACCTGCTTAATTTGTATCCCAGTTTATGAAGGAAGATGACCTGATTGTGTCAGGCCATCAAGTGTATACCTCCATATTCAGCCTTGCAATTTGATTTCTAAAATAACTTTAAAACTTCTAAATTTAGACTCGAGCAATGATGATGAATGCCTTTAGTCCCAGCATGTGGGAGGCAGAGGCAGGCAGATCTCTGTGAGTTTGAGGCCAGCCTGGCCTACAGAGTAAGTTCCAGGACAGGCTCCAAAGCTACACAGAGAAACCTTGTCTCAGGAAAACAACAACAGGAACAAAAAAAACAAAAACAAAAACAAAAACAACAACAAAAAACAGCATTTGGCTCCTGATGTGGAGGGATTGAGGCAGCTGCAGAGGCAGCAGCAGTGGCTTCAGAGTCTGAGAAAGCAACAGGATCAGATGCAACAACTGTGCAGCAGATAAAAAAAGCAACAAATTATAATTCAAAAAAATCAAAATTTGCTATTGAAATATTTTGAATAGTGCTCCATAGAGTTCTGTACTGTTAAAGTGTGCCATTTTAAAGTGTCATTCAACGGCATCATGAAATATAAGAAATGTACATATTGTAGCCTCAAAAGATGGCTCATTATTTAAGAGTATTTGTTGTTTTAACTTTGGCACAGTGGCTGCAGCCTAATCTACAGCTAGTTCAGCCAGCAATTGCAACTTCTCAGCTCTTAAATGCTACCTCCTGCTTCTTTTCCCTGTTCCATCCCCTGGGGATCAAGTTGCTTTACCTTATACCCCTTCTCTGATTTCACCCAGTTCCAGGCACCTGGCCATAACATACTGTTCCTCAAACATGCCAAGCACACTCCACATCAGGGAGCTGGTACTGGATGTCCCTCCTGCCAGGAGCATCTCTTCAGGCTCCCAACAATCTCACCATCCTAATGAGGTTACCTCTACCCCCTCCCAACCCTTCTTTTTCCTTCTTAGGACCTATAACTTCTGCTTATCGTTGTTACCTCACTGTATCACCTCAGGTAAATGAATATGTATTCTAGGAAGGCTCTGGACTTTGAATATGGCCCCCCAAATTTCAAGGGTTGGAGACTTGATCCCCTGTGCAACAGGGTTTTATATGGATCACAAGGGCTCTGCCCCATGAATGCAGTGATAAAGGGCTGCACAATAAGTTAGTTACTGAAAGTGAATTTGCTGGCTATCCAAGTAGGTTGTCCTTCTCTTGTCCTTCTGCCACTGGATGACATAGCATGAAGGCACTTAACAACTATGCTTCAAGCTCCTGGTTCCCAGCCTCCAAAATCATATGTTAAACCTATATTCTTAACAAATTACTCATTTTATAGAGAGACTAGAAGGAAATGTGCAAAGGCAGAAGGTAGGATCTTAATCATTTACATTATAATGAGACCATCAATTAATCTTGGTAGTACTATGTATCAAACATTGGTTCTTGTACATGGTAAACACACACTAGCACCAAAGCTATCAATTTGTGTGTGTGTGTGTGTGTGTATGGTGGAGGTGTACACACATGTATATTCTGGTGAATATGCATGCCTGTTCACATAGAGGGCAGACTTCAGTGGTAGGTATTGAATTATTCTTTAGCATTTTTTTCATCTATTTATTTGTGTGGAGGAGGCATGCATATGCCATGGCACATGTGCATATGTGGATGTCAAAAGAGAATTTATGGAGTCAATTCTCTCCACCATGTGGCTACTGGGAATTGAATTCAGGTTGTCAAGCTCTGGGAAATCTGTCTGTCTCTGTGTTGTGCAGTATCCACCAAAGAATATTACTTAGACACTAGCTTAAGCCAATAGAGGGTGTTTATTAGCCAGCTGGTGTGTGTTATTTGGGGTTGGCATGGCAGTGAGACCAGACTGACAGGAATATGGGTATTCTCCTCTTGTTTAGGGATTGTGTTTATCTAGCTCAGTTAGAAATAATGTATAATTTAGTACAGATTATGAATAATTACCTATGATAGTCAAAACTTAGAGTAAAGTTAGTTAGGTTTTCAAGATACACAGAGATGTATTTGAGATAAATAGGCATTCTTCAAACCTTTCAAATACCTACAGAATAGGCTTTTCTTGACAGTGAGGCACAACTGCTCCTGGCAACACTACCTGCATCAAAAAGAAAAATGGACATCAAAGAAAGGCATTATGGAGTTTGCTTTCAATATGACAAGACTAGCCATTTGGACAAGATACTACTCTTGTCCTGACTGTTTGACTTCATGCTGTATAAATTGGACATGCAGGACCCCAGGAACATAACTGCTGATACATGATGGACATTGCTACAGGGCTCCTGTCTGCCAGACATTCTGCAGGACACAGAGAAAAGTGACTGACAAACTGCCAATACAGGTGGACAGTTTAAAGTTTCCTGCTTTGCTGAGCAGTCTGCCAGACACACTATGACCTATGGGCTAAAGATGGAAGATTACAGAAGAACTTTGGGTGACTGACCAGATGAGTAGTCTCTGTCATTTCTAGAGTTTATATATTATCCTTCTGTGGTCTTTAAAGAGTTAAAGACAGATAGTTAGGTTACAGTTTTCCTTAATTAGGATTACAGATAAGTTACATATAAGACTTTAGACTCACAAAGATAAGATAAATAATAGAATATTTTCTTTAAATCTTGCTAAATGTTAATGGACTAAATATTGCTAACTGTGATTCTTATTTGATAACTGTTATGTGATATATTTTGCTATGCTAAGGTTAAAACCCTTCTTTTTACTTTAGACAGAAAAGAGGAGACGATAGGAGATGCACTGTTGGCCAATAGGAAAGGAAGATGGGGGGACTAGGAGACAAGGAGGAAAGAGGAAGTAGTAGGGAGGAGTCAACCTGGAGAGATTGGAGAGAGCAGAACACCGGCTCTTCTCTCCGGTAAGATGAGACCATGTGGAAATACTTAGATTAATAGAAATGGGTTAATATTTAAGACAAAGAGAGCTAGCCAATAAGAAATTATAGTAACTGGCCAACATCATTTATATCAAATACAGAGGCTCTGTGTGCTATTTGGGGCTGGCATGACAGTGAGACCAGACCAGTAGGAAAAACCTACTTGTAACAAGCTGGTGATGACAGCAGATTTTTGGGATCACAATGTAACCCTGAGCCTTTCTCAGGGTGAGCCTTTAAGCACAAAAACCATATCCTGGGTTAACATACTTCAGTTAGAATAGTTTTCAGCAGCAGAACTACAGAAGCCAAAAGGAAAGGTTTGTACATTTAGAGACTTTTCTAGAACTATGGACTTTGATGAATTAGGCCTTTGTTTTATTTTGGCAGGTGGTGCTCTCTACATGCTGAGTTTTTTGCCTTGAATGATACTTCCATCATAGAGTCAGTTATGCTAGTACCTGGGGCCTCTAGGAGCTAAGATTATAGGGGTTAATCATCATGCCTTGATTTTTATACGCATGCTAGGAATTCAATCAGGTCCTGTCCCAGTTAGCTGTTATTGTCTACTTGACACTAAAACCTACATCAATCACCTGCAACAAAGAATCTGAAGAGAAGCATTGCCTCAATCAGATGGGCTGGTGATCATGTCTATAAGAGATTGTCATGATTGACAGGGAGACCTAGGATACTGTGGGAAGCATCACTTCAAGGCAGGTAACCTGAGCTGTTTTAGAAAGCTAGCTGAGTAAGGGCCAGGGAACAAGCCAATGAGCAGCCTTCCTCCTGGGTTTCTGCTCCAGGTTCCCACTTTGAGTCCCTCCCCTGACTTCCCTCAGTGATGGACTGTTATCTAGAAATGTAAAGTGAAGCAAACCATTTCCCTAAGCTCCTTTTGGTCTTAGTGTTTATCACAGCAATAGAAAAGCTAACTCAAGCAGGTCCTCATGTTTGTATGGCAGATACATTACCACCTGAGCCATCTCCCTGCCTCCCAAGACCTGTTTTATCTGAAGTGTGGGTTCTGGATGATCAAGAAACTTGTAGGTCACAATCTTGAAAAGGAAGGAGATTTGTCACTCTCTAATGTGGACTAGAGTTTCTGTCCTGCCTGGTCCTGTGAAGGGACCGCCCTCATCACTTTAACACCCACCTCTCAATTTCTTTCTCCATCTTTAATGAGGTTGAGCCCAAGGCATAGACCCCAGAATGGCAGAGAAATGGCATTGAGAAACTCAGGTAACACAGATATGAATCTCTGAAGGACATTGACTCCAAGTTCCTGAGGAAATGTGCTTTGCCCAGAAACACAGAAGGGCCTGAAGAAGACATCACAAGCACCGGGAAGGCAGCGAGTGCAAGAGCCGCTAAGGCCCCTGTGAAACCCAGGGACACTAAACCCAGGAGGCTCAAGGGCCTCAACCACAATCTAGACCAACTTGTTTCATGGCTCTTGGCAAGCTGAAAAAGCTGATTTGTGGCTTTGCCAACCAAAGAACGAAGACCATACCAAGGTGGAGGCTGGAGATCTGGCCCAAGCCCAGGCTTCAGTCTCTGTTGTTGCTCTGACTCCAGCTCAAGCTCCTAAGATGCCCTGGCCCTGGCAAAGGCCCCACAATAAAGACCAGCATTGCACCAACTCAGACCCCCTGAACGTGGGTCTCATTTAGAAGGCCTGGGCAATCTAAGCGACCTCTGGCAGTGGAACCAGGATGTATCACTGCTGCACAAAAGGACTTTGGGAATACATTCCCCATGGAGGGATACCCCCTTAGCCTAGAGGCAGGAGGGAGGGCCTTAGACACTTCTCCAAATGACTTGACAGATTTTGATGATCCTTCCTGGAATGCATCACCCTCCCTGTGGAGTGTATGTGGGGGGGGGGGTGGAGGCATGGGAGGGAGGGAGAGGGAACTGGGATCGATATGTAAAATAAGAAGAAATAATATATATATATATAAATTAATAAATTAAAAAAGAAAAATGTAATATATAGTTAAATACAAATTAATAGTCATCTATAATAGTCAAACTTACAGTCATGTGAGTTAGGTTTTCTAGATATGCAGAGACATATTTCAGATGGATAGGTAATCTTCAAACACATCAAAGACCTACAGAATATGGCATTTAAAATGTTTTAAGAGCTTGGGCTTCTCATGACAATGAGATATATCTGGTCCTGGCAACACCAATCTACTTCAGTGAAGATGATGGACATCAAAGAAATTCCACATAGTTTGTTTTCTTTATGGCAAAAGCTAGCCAACTGGGCAAAAAACTACTCTTGCCTGGGCAGCTTGACTGTATGCTCTATAAACTAGATATGCAGAACCCACAAAAAAATGATTGGTAAACAAGATGGGACAGTCTTTCAGGGTTTCTGTTTCATGGAACAGTCTGCTAGACATTCTACAGGACACAGAAGAAAGTAACTGATGAACTTTGCCAATATAAGGCAAAACAGATCTTCAAATTTCCTGCTTCATTGAAAAGTCTGCCAGATACTATGGACCTATAGGCTAAAGATGGATGCCCAATGTTACAGAAGAATTTTGGGTGATGTCCAGGCACTCAGATATCTCTGTCATTTCTAGAGTTTTAGAAGTTACTTACAATGCATTTACAGTTTACTTAGGTAATATATCTTTCTGTGGTCTTTGATGGAGTTGAAGACAAACACTTAACAGTTTTCCTTTGTCATGATAAAAGATAAATTAGATATAAAACTTTAGACTCACAAAGATGAAAGACCTAAAAAGTAATGTTAATGATGGACTAACCTAGAAACCAATATCTGTTCCTTGGAATTTGCTAGCTTCCTCTCACAGGGCCCTGAGATAAGAAGAATTCACACTGCCCCTCCTTTCCTGTGAGTCAACAGGTGGTAAATAGGGTCAAGAGATAGCTGTAACTCTGGTTTGCCCAGACAAGATTAATTAGCACACCTGAGGCCCTAAGGCCTGCTGACCCTAATAGCAGACCATCCGGCCTCCAAGGGTCACATACTCAATGGACAGAGGGTCCCACCCCCTCCCTAAGCTTGTGGGTTTGCCTTTAAAAACACCTGGGCCCAGGGGAGGGGGCTTCTCCCTAGCCTGCATGCTGGAGGAGCCCGTTTGCGCAAACGTTTCCTGTTCATTAAAGCCTCTTGCGTTTTGCAGCAACTGGACTGGACATTGAGTTCTTGGGGTATCGACAGAACCTGGAAGACTCCTCATTCTGAGGGTCTTACAAAGATAAGACAGATGATATAGTATTTTCTTTAATTTTCAAATGCAAATAGACTAAATATTGTAACTGTAATTTCTGCTTGATAACTGTTTTGTTATATGTAATTTTACCTTTTCTTTTTAATTAGAAAAGGGGGAGATGATGTGTGATGTCCTATATGCTGTGAATGTGTGTTGCTTTTATTGGTTGGTAAATCTGATTTGGCCAATGGCCAGGGAGAATGGCCAGGTAGGAAATCTAAACAAAGATACAGGAAAAATGTAGGTGGAGTCAGAGAGATACCATGTAGCTGTTGAAGGAGTAACATGTCAGAGTAAACCACAGATTTATTTATAAGAGAGAGCTAGCCAGTAGCCTCAGCATGTTATTTCATAAGTGACTGCAGGAACTGACAGGAGGGATAGAAAACTTCCAACTACAACACCGGCTTTGTACATGTGTGCAAGCCAATGGCAAGGCCTAGGAATCAGGGCTTCCTTATATGAAACTCTGGAGATACACTTAGACCAACATATTTATTATGAACATTTACTGTCAAGTACAACATTTATTGCTGCCTAAGTGGGCCCTTCACTATACAGGCATGACCCTTTCAGATGATTCCTGTAATTATCCACATTTCACATATGAATAAAGTCATAGGTGCTTCTGACACTTTAACTTTTATTCATTTTTTTAAGTCTTTGATTCCTAACTTTGAGTTCTTACACATCAGTGTCATTGCTAAATTAAAACTACAGACAGGATTCCTAAAGTTTGCTGGTAGAGTAAAAAAGGAAGACGATCAATGCTGTCACAGAACCTCAAACCTGTATCTCCTTACAGGGCTGTCATTGCCTGTGATGCACTGCAAATAACTGTGTTTAAAACAAAACAAAAGGCTGCTCCTGTCTCCGGTCCCCATCGAGAGCACCCTTGGAGCTCTGATACACCCCCACCCATCCCCACCACAAGCCAGACCCCCTACCCTGTGCCCTACCCTGCCCACTGTCCTGCTGCTCTGGTTGAGCACTGGGACAGAGGGTGGAGCCAACAGTCCACCCTACTTAGGGGATTTCTCGGAGCAACTCTGAACAAAGGAGACCTGCCTATCCATGCAGGACCACCTGTAATTTCCACCTGCTTGGTCTCTGCTGGAGTCCCGGGCCCCTCCCAGAGATCCACCTATCTCTGCGGGTTCACTCTGAGTTCCTGCCAGCAAGATCCTTGGTCCCCAAAGTAGGGCCTCTGCTAAAGAAAGAGACCTCAGCTGGAGAGTGCCAGTTCCCAGTGAGATGCGACTATCTGTGCAGAAACATCCTGAGTATCAGCCCAGCCATTGTCCTCTTCTGCCAGCCATTGGCTAGAGTCATTGGCTAGAGTCTATACAACTTCAGGGGACTTCTTGGAGCGAATCTGAACACAGGAGACCTGCCTATCCACATGGGACCACCCGTAATTCCCACCTGCTTGGTCTCTGACCCCCACCTCCAATCCAATGCTGGAGTCCTGGGCCCCTCCCAGAGACCCGCCTATCTCTGCAGGACCACTCTGAGTTTCTGCAGGCATCTTCTACTGGATCCTCATCCCTGACCCCATCCCTGGGTCCCTGTCTGTGGGGAGACCTCCTATAGAGCTTGGACCACCCAGAGCTATAGATATTGAATCTCTGACCCACATAAGCCCATCAGGGAAGTACCATAGAGAGAGGGGGAGACCCCACCAACACCTACTGGAAGAAGCTATGGGAAGAAGGCAATACAAGAAAACACCTAACAACAGAAAGACAAGCATGACACCACCAGAATCTAGGGAGTCTACACCAACTAGAACAGAACACAACAAAGCAGAGGAAGCAGAAGGGAACGACTTAAAAATTACCATCATAAAAATGATAGAGGCCCTCAAAGAAGATGTGAGAAAATCCCTTAAAGAAATGGAGGAAAAAACAAACAAAAAAGTGGAAGAAATGAAAAATCCTTTAAGGAAAGTAAAGAAAGTACAGAAAGCCAAGAAAAAAAAATTTAAGCAGGTGAAGGAAACAGTTCAAGACTTGAAAACTGAAATAGAGAAAATAAAGGCAACACAAACCGAAAGAATGCTGGAAATAGAAAAACTGGGCAAAAGATTGGGAACCACTGACGCAAGCATAACCAACAGAATTCAAGAGATGGAAGAGAGAATCTCAGGCACAGAAGATAAACTAGAAGAAATAGATTCATTGACCAAAGAAAATCATAAATCCAACAAATCCTTAACACAAAACATCCAGGAAATGTGGGACACCATGAAAAGGCCAAAGCTAAGAATAATAGGCATAGAGGAAGGTGAGGAAGTCCAGCTCAAAGATGCTGAAAATATATTCAACATATTAATCGAGGAAAACTTTCCAAATATGAAGAAGGACATACCCATGAAAGTACAAGAAACATACTGAACCCCAAATAGGCTGGACCAAAGAAAAAAGACACCTCGACATATAATAATCAAAACACCTAGCATACAGAATAAAGAAAGAATATTAAGAGCAGTGAAGGAAAAAGGACAGGTAACATATAAAGGCAGACCTATCAAAATTACACCTGACTTCTCCATGGAAACCCTCAAAGCCAGAAGGTCCTGGATAGATGTTCTACAAGTATTAAGAGAACACGGATGCCAGCCTCGGCTACTATATCCAGCAAAACTCTCAATCACTATAGATGGAGAAAACAAGATATTTAATAACAAAACCAGATTTTCCCAATACGTATCTACAAATCTAGCCCGACAGAAAGTATTGGAAGGAAAACTCAACCCAAGGAATGCCACAAACATGTAGGCAACAGATAATCTAACTACACCAGAAACCAAGGGTAAAGCAGAACAAATATATTCACAATACCACTGCAAACAACAAACCTAAAACAAACAAGCATCAACAATCAATGGTCCTTACTCACCCTCAACATTAATGGTCTTAACTCACCTATAAAAAGACACAGACTAACAGAATGGATACGAAAACAGAATCCATCCTTCTGCTGCA
This sequence comes from Phodopus roborovskii, assembly GCF_943737965.1. NCBI lineage: Eukaryota > Metazoa > Chordata > Mammalia > Rodentia > Cricetidae > Phodopus > Phodopus roborovskii. The sequence continues at coordinate 1,523,125 of NW_026126575.1, forward strand.
TACAAGAAACACATCTAAGCTTCAAAGATAGACATTACCTCAGTGTAAAGGGTTGGGAAAAGATTTTCCATTCAAATGGAACCAAGAAGCAAGCAGGCGTGGCTATCCTAATATCTAACAAGTTAGACTTCAAACCAAAATTAATCAAAAGAGATGACGGTCATTTTGTATTCATCGCAGGAGAAATCCATCAACACAAAGTCTCAGTTCTGAACATCTATGCCCCTAATACAAAGGCACCCACATTCATAAAAGAAACGCTACTAAAACTCAAAGCTCATATAAAACCTCACTTCAATACGCGACTCTCAACACTAGACAGGACCACAAATCAAAAACTCAACAAAGAAACAAAAGAACTAATAGAAGTTATGTCTCAACTGGGGTTAACAGACATCTATAGAACATTCCATCCAAACACAAAAGAATATACCTTCTTCTCCGCTCTACATGGAACCTTCTCTAAAATCGACCACATACTAGGTGGCATAACAAACCTCAACAGAGACAACAGAATAGGAATAGTTCCCTGAATCTTATCAGACCACCATGCTTTAAAATTGGAATTCAACAACAACACAAATAGCAGAAAACCTGCAAACTCATGGAAACTGAACAATGTGCAATTGCACCACTCCTGGGTCAAAGAAGAAATAAAGAAAGAAATTAAGGGCTTTCTAATATTCAACGAGAATGAGGACACAACATATCCAAACTTATGGGACACCTTTAAAGCAGTGCTATGAAGGAAGTTCATTGCACTAAGTGCCCATATGAAGAAAACAGAGGATAGTCACATAAGAGAATTAACAGTGCAACTGAAAGCCTTAGAACAGAGAGAAGCAAGCTCACCCCGTAGGAGTAGACACCAGGAAATAATCAACTTGAGGTCTGAAATCAACAAAATAGAAACCAGGAAAACAATACAAAAAAATCAATGCAACGAAGAGTTGGTTTTTTGAGAAAATCAACAAGATAGACAAGCCTTTATCCAAACTAACGAAAAAGCAAAGAGAGAACATGCAAATTAACAAAATCAGAAACAAAAAGGGGAACATAACAACGGACACAGAGGAAATCCAGATAATTTTCAGGTCATACTTTGAAAACCTGTATTCCACAAAAATTGAAAATTCAAAGGAAATGGACAAATTCCTAGATAACTATCACCAAAATTAAATCAAGAACAGACAAACAACTTAAATAGACCTATAACCTGCAATGAAATAGAAGCAGTCATCGAAAGCCTTCCAACCAAAAAAAGTCTAGGGCCAGATGGATTCAGCGCAGAATTCTACCAGACATTCAAGGAAGAACTAATACCACTACTCCTCAAACTGTTCCACATAATAGAAACAGAAGGTGCATTGCCAAACTCTTTTTATGAGGCCACAATAACCTTGGTACCCAAGCCTCACAAAGACACAACCAAGAAAGAAAACTACAGACCCATATCCCTGATGAACATCGATGCAAAAATAATCAATAAAATACTGGCAAACCGAATTCAAGAATACATCAGAGAAATTATCCACCATGACCATGTAGGCTTCATCTCTGGAATACAGGGATGGTTTAACATACAAAAATCTATCAACGTGAGCCACCATATAAACAAACTGAAAAAGAAAAACCATATGATTTTCTCCCTAGATGCTGAAAAAGCCTTCGACAAAATTCAACACCCTTTCATGATAAAGATCTTGGAGAGATCAGGGATAACAGGAACACACCTAAACATAATAAGAGCAATATACAGTAAACCAAGTGCCAACATCAAACTGAAAGGAGAGAAACTTAAGCCAATTCCTCTAAAATCAGGAACAAGACAAGGCTGCCCTCTCCATATCTCTTCAATATCGTACTGGAAGTTCTAGCTAAAGCTATATGACAACAAAAGGAGATCAAGAGGATCCAAATTGGAAAGGAAGAAGTCAAACTGTCTCTATTTGCAGATGATATGATAGTTTACATAAGCGATCCAATAAACTCTACCAGGGAACTCCTACAGCTGATAAACACCTTCAGCAAACTAGCAGGATACAAGATAAACTCAAAAAAATCAATAGCCCTACTTTTTTCAGACGACAAAGAGACAGAGAAAGAAATCAGAGAAATATCACCCTTTACAATAGCCATAAGCAACATAAAGTATCTTGGTGTAATGCTTTCCAAACAAGTAAAAGACCTATATAATAAGAACTTTGTGGCTCTAAAGAAAGAAATTAAAGAAGATACCAGAAAATGGAAAGATCTCCCATGCTCTTGGATAGGTAGGATAAACATAGTAAAAATGGCAATCTTGCCAATAGCAATCCTCAGATTCAATGCACTCCCCATTAAAATCCCACCACAGTTCTTCACCGACCTTGAAAGGATAATAGTCAACTTTATATGGAAGAACAAAAGACCCAGGATAGCAAAAAAAATATATATATATATACTATAAAAGAACTTCAGGAGGTATCACCATTTCTGACTTTAAGCTCTACTACAGAGCTATAGTTCTGAAAACAGCCTGGTATTGGCATAAAAGTAGACAGGTAGACCAATGGAATCGAATTGAAAATCCTGATATTAACCCACACACCTATGGACACCTGATTTTAGACAAAACAGCTAAAATTATACAATGGGGTGAGGACAGCATCTTCAACAAACGGTGCTGGCACAATTGGATGAGGGTGTGTAGAAGACTGCAGATAGACCCATGTCTGTCACCATGCACAAAACTCAAGTCCAAATGGATCAAAGACTTCAACAACAATCCAGCCACATTGAACCTCTTAGAAGAGAAAGTAGGAGGTACCCTTGAACAAATTGGCATAGGAGACCACTTCCTGAACATAACTCCAGGGGCATAGACACTGAGAGCAACAATTAATAAATGGGACCTCTTCAAACTTAGAAGCTTCTGTAAGGCAAAGGACACAGTGGACAAGACCAAACGGCAGCCCACAGACTGGGAAAAGATTTTCACCAATCCTATATCCGACAAAGGGCTGATCTCCAAAATATACAAAGAACTCAAGAAACTAGTCAACAAAACACCAAATAACCCTATTAAAAAATGGGGTACAGAACTGAAGAAAGAATTCTCAATAGAGGAAATCAAAAGGGCTAAAAGACACTTAAAAAAGTGCTCAACATCCTTAGCTATCAGGGAAATGCAAATCAAAACAACTTTGAGATACCATCTTACTCCTGCCAGAATAGCTAAAATTAGAAACACCAATGATGACTCATGCTGGAGAGGATGTGGAAAAAGGGGAACACTCCTCCACTGCCGGTGGGAGTGCAAACTCATACAGCCATTTTGGACATCAGTATGGCAGTTCCTCAGGAAAATGGGAATTAGTTTACCACAGGACCTGGCAATCCCCCTCTTAGGCAAATACCCAAATGATCCACATACATGCACCAAAGACATCTGTTCAACTATGTTCATAGCAGCACTATTTGTAATAGCAAGAACCTGGAATCAACCTAGATGCCCCTCAATTGAAGAATGGATAATGAAAATGTGGCACATCTACACAATGGAATACTACTCTGCAGAAAAAAAAATAATGGTATCTTGAAATTTGCAGGCAAGTGGATGGCACTTGAAGAAACCATCCTGAATGAGGTAACCCAGTCACAAAATGAGGAACATGGTATGTACTCACTCATATATGGATTTTAGAGCTAGAGCAAAGGATTACCAGCCTATAATTCACACCACCAGAGGAACTAGGATATAAGGTGTATTCTAAGAGATTCATATAAAGTCCCTCACAGAACTGGGAAGGGACAAGTCCCCCAGAGCACAGGGGAAGTGGGGGGGCATAAAATGGAAAGAGAAGTAGGAGAAAACAAGGAGGAAAGGAAAACACGTGCGACCAGGAAGATTGAGCCCGGTTAGGAATAGAAGACAAGAAAGAGAGAAAGAGAGAGAGAGACAGAGAGACACACAGAGAGAGAGAGAGAACATAAAAGAGGGAGCCAATATTGTTGAAGATAAAATTGACCAAAAAGAAAGGTCTAGAGAACTACAAGACTGCCGCCAACTAACAATTTGAGCATCCGTGGAATGCTACCATAAATGCCCTTCCCGGATAGTGAGATCAACAACTAACTTATCCATGGAGCCCTCATCTAATACCTGTTGGAAACAGGAGCAAACACCCATACATAAACACTGAGTCAAACTAGAACCCAGATGCAGGTAGAGAGGACAAGACCAGGCGGCAGAAACACATAGAGACAGCTTACCTGAACAAGGAGGAGCTACCGGCCACTAGACTGATAGCTGGGAAGCCAGCATAGGACTGACTCAGGCCCCCCTGGATATGGGTCTCAGCCAGAAGGACTGAGCAGTCTAAGGGACCTCAGACAGTGGAGCCAGGATGTATCCCTGGTGCACAAAAGGACCTTGTGAACACATCCCCCATGGAGGGATAACTGCCTTAACCTAAAAACAGGAGAGAAGCCCTAGTCCCTACTTCACATGACCTGTCAGATCTACATGACCCCTAGTGGATGGTATTCCCCTACATATGGAATTGGGGTGGGGGATGGGAGGGGAGGGTGGTTAGAGTGCATGTGAGAGGGCAGAGAGGGTAAAAGGGAGGGAGGGGGAACTGGGATCGACATGTAAAATAATAAATTAAATAAAAAACAAAACAAACATCACTTCTGGCAAGATGGACATGGTGGCACACAGCTGCCATCCTAGTAGTACTCAAGAAGTTAAAACAGACCAGGTAGTGGTGGCGCACACCTTTAATCCAAGCACTGGGGAGGCAGAGGCAGGTGGATCTCTGAGTTCAATGCCAGCCTGGTCTATATAGCCAGTTCCTGGACAGCCGGGGCTACACAGAGAGACCCTGTCTAAAACAAACAAACAAATGAATAAAGATCATGAGTTTGATACTAGTCTGGGCTACATAGGAAGTTCCAGGATAGCCTGTGCTAAAGAAACAAATTTAAAAATCATGAGTGATGTGATCCCAGCACTTGGAAGGTGGAAGCAGGAGGATCAGAAGTTAAAAGTCATCTTCAGCTACATCGGGAGTTTGAAGCCAATCTGAACCATAAAGCAAGTTAGAGGCCAACCTAGAGTACATGAGACTCTGTGTCAACAAAGACAAAACAAAACCTAAAAATCAAACCAACTCAAACAAAACACAAAAGAAACTTCTAAAGAATTCCATATCACCTGGAAACATTAAACATACTAGTTTTTTTTTTTTTTTTTTTTTTTTTTGCTTGTTTTATTTGTTGTTTGTATAATAGCCCTGGCTGTCCTGGAACTCCCTCTGTAGACCAAGATGGCCTTGAACTCAGAGATCCACCTGTCTCTTCCTCCCAAGTGCTGGGACCAAGGGTGTGTACTACCACTACCTGGCACATAGCACCTTTTTACAAAAGCAGAATTATTTAGTAAAAAATAAAATGTAATCAACTGTCTTTTGTCCTGTCAGAATTTCCTGATATTAAAGTATGTCTGCAACCTGTATTTATAGCAACTTTAATGCTAATAGCTGAACAGTGGAAGTAATCCAAGTGTTCATTTACAGGTGAATGGATCAATGTATTATATAAATACAGTAGATTATTCTGAATAAAGAGAAATGAAGTTCTTCTGTGTCCTGAAAACATGCTTGAAATGTTAAAAACACTGGGTTGAATTAAATAGACTAGATACACAAGAATAGATATTATATGGTCCCCTCAAAATGTGCTATATAAAGTAGTAATGTTCAGAGAGAAAAGAAGATAGAATGTTGGTTGCCAGAGCTTGGGGTTGGAACAAAATGAGGAATTGCTGCTTCGTGGTAGACTTTCAGTTCAGTTATGCAAGATGAAGAGTCCTGTTGGTTGCTTATGAAATACTGTGGGTGTGCTTTGTTGGACTATGCACTTAAGAAGGATAAGATGCTAAGCTTTGTGTTATGTGTATTTTGCAATAATTAAATATATTTTTAAATGTATCCAAGATTAATTCATATGAAGTATGAAGATAAGAGCCAGGTATGATGGTGCATGACTGTATACTCAGCACTTTGGATTGTGGGGGTAGTAAGATCAAGAGTTCAAAGTTGTTTGGGGCCAGTCAGGTCTACAGAGTTCCAGGGCAGGGTTATACAGAGACAGCCTGTCTCCAAAAAACAAAACAAAACAGAGAGAAAAGAGAGTTCAAAGTCATCCTTGGCTACCCAAGTGACTATGAATTTCAGAACATGCTGGGTAGTCTCTGGGAAGAAAAGAAAAATGGAGGAATGGTGAAGGTGAGCGTCAGAAACATGGGTAATGGCAGACTCAGAGCGGACTGTCAACTGAAGCAGTAGATGGTGACTGGCAAGAGGGCTTTGTTTTTGTTGTCTTGTTTTGTTTGAGGCAGCATCTCATTAAATAGTCCAGGCTGGCCTCAAACTTGAGCTCTTTCTGACTTGGCCTCCTCAAGGCTGGGATTAAAAATATGAACCCCCATGCCTGGTTATATAAATGACTTCTAACAATTTTCACTGTTACCATTGAAAGAGGTTTGCAATTTTCACCTTTGGATGAGGCTGAAGTTGGAAAAGGTTAGGTAACTTATTAAAGGATACATAAGATAAAGCTGAATTGTTTCTAGTGTCTCATGTGGCCTCTAAGATGCCTACAGAAATTTGTAAACCTTAAACTCAAAGGCTAAACTGCAATCTCAAGCTGTGAAGTGTTGCTCTAGGACAATACATAGCTAATATTTATCAAGCACTTGGTACAGGTATGTGGCGTGGCTGATTATATTTTCCTTTTTTATTATATTATATTATATTATATTATTATAATATTATTATATTATATTAAGTTTTCTTTTTCTTTGTGGAAGAAGGAGCTAATCTGATTCAG